>NC_142628.1:6331250-6660000 GCF_059453375.1 Lepisosteus platostomus | reverse complement strand
CAATCCTATTACCTTAATAATATGCATAATACAGGGTAAAGCATACACATGTCCAGGACACTGAACCTGCTTTCAGATCTAAAGCAGTACATTCAGACACCATGGTAAAATATCTGGTCTGTACAGCCTGTATAAATAACCTATATACAGTATGTGTCAAAGATAGCTGCACTAAAATAAATATTTACAGTTTTTAAATGTTTCTGAGCAGGAATCTACTTATTCATTCTAATTTACTTAAATATATTTTTATCTTAAACTTTTAAACTTCTAAAATATTAGAATGCAGTACAGCAGATAGCAATTTCAAGGAAATATGTTGTCTTTAAGCCTTTCCACAAGAATAAATAAGACACTTCAAGTCACATCTGTCTCAATATATTTAAAAGACAGAAGGACTATTTTAACCCAAGGGCACATACTGACGAAATAAGCTCAAATAAATTATTAGAGCTCATTAATTATATCTGTAGTCAAAGAAATACCCAACTGCTGGGATTACAGTATTGTATATTAGTTTGTTTTTTGCTTTATCTTTTTTAATCTTCTTTTTTCGATTCATATAAGGTTATTCAAAACTATATCAATGTAAACTGCATTGTGACATTACCATTACTTCATATGAAAAAAAACCATGCAGTGACATTTTGAGCAGTATGTACTGGCAAACATTAATTCCATTAAATAGTAAAACCTAATCACAAGTAAAGTGGTGATTACCTGACAGCTAAGTTAATATTCATACAGAAATTCAAGGATAAAGAAAATAAAACACAAAGGTTTCCTTAGAAATGTTTTCAGAATACGAGGGCATATCAATATTTACTTTCATAGCCAATATTAATACAGAATTCAAGGATAAGACACATAAAGGCTTCACTAAAAATTATTACAAAATAAGGAATATCATTATGTACTTCCATAGACTGGAATCACAGAAATTGGTGGTCAATTATCACAGCAAACATTTCTGATTATATTTCTTAATAAAATCATACAATTTTAATTGTCCTTCAGTGACATTTTCTGATTTCTAAGCAATACGATTTCTAAGTGTTAGTTCACTACAATGTCTCTAAATACATCTGGCAAAGGCTGAAGATCAAACCTGAATGCATTTGTTACACATTCATACACAAAGACCTGTATTATTTAAAACAACGTCAAGTTTTAAAATGGAGAAAACACATTTTACTGAATTATTGAACAATATGAAACTACCATGCTTTCAGATGGTCTGACTGTATTATTCCAGTGTCATTACAACAGCAAATTGAGATTGTTGAAGTATAAATATTTAACAAAGACCTTTTAAATCACAAATTCAAAGAGCTTAGAAGTAATCTTTTGCAAAACAGCAGGTTTAAAAGAACACAATGTAGTGTGACCAGAAGCTTTGAGATATAAAAACTTTGCACATTATTTAGTTTAATGTAAGCTCTGCAGCTTTCGGAATTACTGAGTTTTAATTCCCCATGTCTGGCATGCTGCTCAAAAATAGCTACAAACGAGACAAGCCTGTGCAGCCCTTACTGATGGGGATGGCCCAGGAGCAAGAGCCTGCCTGCTATAAATGGCACTTTCATTGAAATGGCCAGACATTCGTAGTTTTTTAATTATTCCTGAGTTAAACATTGCAAGGTCCAATATCCCATACGCAAATCACTCTCTACACGTGCTCTTAATGTTAAAGCTAGAGACATCAAAGCAATAAAAATGTGAACACTGGGGCAGCTTTTCTGAAAGATAAACTTTATTTCTTATATCTTACTTTCAGAACATCTCCAGAAAATACATCAAATTCTTCTGATTCCCTTGTTTTTTTACAAATATTAGAAAGCATTTTCCTATCAGGCATATTGGTCTAAAAACAGTGTTTAAATTAACTCTGAATCATGACAACTTTTTCAACAATGTGCTTATTTAACCACCTATCAAAAACGGGGCTGCATTTCCATCTTGGGTGAAATACATCACACAGCAGCCTGGCCATGGGAAAAACCCCACAGTGGAGTGATTATGTACTGTATCCAAACTGCTTTTCTTTGGATGCATGCTGGGACTCTTGAGAGGGTTCATAAAGCCAATGCACCATGGGGTGTGTTTAATAGATCCACACAGTTGCACATCTAAATACTGCCATCATTTAAAGTGTCAAAATGGCTTAGGTTCTCTTCTTTTTTCCGCCTTGAAAATACAGTGGGCCAAGGTAACAGTAATTACACAATTGAAGTGTGCTCAGGAAATCCAAGGTCAAGACTACCATAAAGAGATATTTAAAATAAAACCCAATATGCATAAAAACCTGAATTTATGGTCAATTTAAATAGGGCCTCACTCAGTAGAAGTCTTCTTCTTCTCAAATTCCCCCAGTCAACCCCTCATTATTAAGATTTCTTCAAACAAAGTCTTCTTAAATCACATCATGGAATAAAGACAAAAGTCATATCATAATGTTCCTGTGTAATTTTTAATTGAGTTTCCTCTTAGTGCTATTATCTCTGACTAATGGTGTACACTGGCCTTCTTATTACAAGAGTGGGTTTTAACTAGGCCACTTGTTTGATACAGTTAGAGTTAATGCACTATGAATATCGCACCAAGAGTCTTCGGGTTTGCTAGATGTCTAGCAATCTGAATATTCAATAACTTCCGTAATTACATGCACAATTCATCAGATTCCATCTGATTGCCGTTTAAAAAACGCAGAGCAGAGAGGTCTGATTCCTGGAGGACAGAAGTCTTAATCACAAAACTCACATTATCGCTGGCACTAATTGAAATCTAAATTGAAAGGCTCGGATCCAAGGGGGAGAGCATCAGGCTGAATGTAAGAAAATCACTGCTGCACAAGAGTTAGGGACGAATCTCACAGCAATAGAGGTGGCTGCCCCAACTACTCATGACCTTCGAAACAGTCTGTGGGATTCTAGTACCACATGCTATCAGAACTCTGGTTAACCCCACATGGTTTTCCAGACCACTTATTAAGATGATTCAACCCATTCCACAGCACTTCATCACAGTAATATATGAAACATTGACTTGCCTTAGCATTAATTTGTTATAATGCTATATACTTCATAATTTTATCTGACAGGATTTGGTTATTCCTAAAGCCTATTTAAAAGCAGTTTTTTTTTTCCATGTCCATTAGATGAAGCTTGTTGTTTTAGGTGTTTTAATGCAAATGGGGCTTTAATTTTTCCCTAGCACACAAGAACACTTTTGTAGCAGCTCATATGTCTTCTCTTTCCAGCAGTGAAACTAGGTGTGTTGAACTTACTGTGTCTGCACAGCTACAACAAAAGACTCAAGTTTTATTCCAGGTATTTGAGGCAGTCCTTTTCCACTTGAAAGCTTCCAATTCCACTGAGCTAATTTTCTGCTTTCAAATAGTGTTTGTCATATAACATGAAAACTCAGCAAGCAAAATCGAGACAGTATCCCATCTTCAATATATCACTTTCCAGTCTACCCCAAACTTTACACTAAATTGCCATATCTACTTCACCCATTGCTTGTAGATATAAATATTCAGATTAAGACAGAAATGGGAAAAGAGTACTTAAATACAAATTTGATACACTTAAATACAAGTGTTCTGAGAGAAACTGCTTTAGCTGTACATTAAGTAACACCTGTGTAGCATTTCAAAACAACCCTTGTGTTTTCTTAACAGAAGCGACAGTGTTTTAGGGCTGTAGTACATTGTGTCAAATTAGACCTAATCATATCAAGAATTTCTCCATTAGGCCACACTTAAAAAAAACATCTTAGCTGGAATTTTTTATTTCAGTTTTCCCTATTGCCCTTCTTTCTTAGATATCATCACGGATTTTTTCATTTACAGATTCACAAATCTGGGAAAAATATAAAAAACAATATATTCCAAATAAAAAGTGAGAGAGGAGTGCAAAATTAGGTTTAAAGGCATTTACACTTTTTGCCCCTTCCAGTGCACATTCAGCTCTATAGTCCTTCTCGGTCACTGGTTTAATATTCAGTCTTTAATTGTAGTTAATTAGCAGTGCCAAATTCATTAACCCATAGTGCTGTTAGAGTGGCCCAGACTATAAATTAGCCTAATGTGAACAGACATATTCTAGTTGTAATAAGAAACATAACAATGTCAGAAAACCTAACATATATCACAAATAATAGCTCTGCAAGGATTTTCTATCACTGCAATCTCTCAGAAGGTTCTGAGGAGTTTTGCTCCTGCTACAGATTTTTAAGACTTAATTTGAAATAGAAAAATGTCTTCATCAAAAGTAAAATGTGTTTGCTGCAATTACATACCGCACAAGCACATATAAGAATGCAGGAGTTAACCTGAGGAATTTTCAAGACATTCAGACTGTACATGTGCTCACATCTACCAAATGTCTGTTATCAGAATGGAGTATGATATGGCAGAAACAAATGCATAACTTCAGCAACCTGTATTCTCTGCAGCAGCTCCTACCCATGGGAAGAGTATGTGAACAAATGTATACTTTCTGGTGTCCTGGAAGCTGTCCAATCAAAGTCTCGTGGGCAGTTTTTATAAGAGGAATGTCTCTTTAAACTCGTCAAGATAATTCTAGTTTGTGTTTATTTATAACTTGTAAGTAACAGATGGGTTTTTGAAATATAGACGTCTGTGTTCTTGCACCAGGCTGTACAGTGCTTTTTCCTTTTATGTTTCAAGTGTGCAAGCTGCAAGGTATATGCTTCAGTGCTTGGCTTGACGGTCAGCAACAAATGAAAGTACAAAACAAACTGCTATTGTAAAATGAGACAACGACCTTTGGTGTCCTTGGATTACGTTCTGACCTTTCATCTCTCATATCCCCCAGTGGTCTCTCCTAACAACTAACACTGAAGAGCCTATTAGGCCTCGATTCTACTTTGTTGCTAAAAAGGGTCCTGTCCTTTCAGAACTCTTTTTTTTTACACCAAGGTGGTGGAGAAACACAAGTCCATTGTTCCCTCGCAGATGGAAGTTGGAGTTACTACGGCAACAGCTCTAATCCTTCTTTTTACCACCTTTCTTCACATTATTGGCCTATCAAGTGCTACCTTTTAACTCATGAGCTAGAAAGCTGGTAGCAGAGCCCCCTTGCCTTAATTAGCAATGATTTTCGCCGTATAGACAACATGATGAGCTAATCGAAAATTTGCAAAATAATGACGTACCGCCAGCAACTATTCCTTCTCCTGAGGCCCAGTCTAAGAATAACAATAATGAGACCATTATTAAGAACGGACATTAAAATGCTGCTCTGCCACTAAACAGAGAACATAATTGTTCTGGTGTTGTCCACACAATCAACAACCTATTGTTGTGGACTTGAAAAATAAAGGACCAGAGAATGGATGCCATAATGATTGGTCTGTGTTGCCATCCCAGCTCATATAGAATTGTCTGCACTGAAAGTCCTTGATAGACTGCTGATTTGCTGAAAAGGTTGTGGATGAAGACAACTGTCTGGCTTTTTAAAAAATGTTCTCTTTTCTGTTTTTTTTTTGTTTCCTCAAATAATAACTAAGTTGCACTTGCCAGTGGCCATTCAGATGGGAGAGGGTCTGACCTCATACAGAGGCCATTTTTGCTTCTTGTCTCGACAGTGCTGTGGCTTAGAGAGATAAGGTTAAAAAAGTCATGACTAACAAAGTGTAAAAATGTCATTTCCAAGTAAAGGCACGTGATCAAACAAGAGTCCTCTGCATGTCCAATATCGCACACACTCAAGGGCTGGTAAAGGTCTGCTAAGAAAATTGCTCTCAAAAGCGGTCGGTGACTGACATCTTTTTCTTCCAATGCAAAAACTCATCCAAACAACTCAACGGCATAATGCATACAGACAGGACAATTACAGTATATATTCAATATGAGATTATTATTATTCAGTCACAATTTTCTGTGATACCTGAATACACATTAATCTAGACCAAGACGAAAAGTCAACACTAAATAAAATACACTGCATATCTAACCAGTCACTTTAAACGTAATAAAAGTTATAAAAGAATAATTATAAGCTATACAAAAATCCTAATAGTGATAATAAGAACCTTCCCCCAAGAGAATGCCAATACATTTAAAACAGTACAATATTCTGCAATAATATACAGTGTAGGCAACAACAGAAATTCCTTGCATATAGTGCATCCTAAATAACTTTACTGATATCTAAGCCTGCTGTAGTCAGAGATGGTCCTGTAGTTCAATATCACATACACAGCAGTTCAGTAAGCCTAATGAATGGGGTTACTGTAGTTTTGGGTTCAAAAGAAGATCTAAAGTAAGTGACTAGTTTAACACTTCCACTGTAAACCCAGTACATGTGAAAGTACTGTAACCACAGTAAACACAATGTCTAACTGCAGACCTGTACCACACTCGCGTAAAGTGGAACTGTACCTTTTAAATCTATTCCATTGTGAAGGCAGGAGAACAGAAATGCATGGCGTACCCCTTCATAGAGTCGGCCCTCAGTGTGCTTCATTTATCTTCATCTTGTTAGACTAAATTAATTAACAATCTCAGTGTTACACACTTTCTCTTTTCATTACATCAAATAATGGCAGAGATGTGGGAGGAGGTCCTCTCCGTTGGGATTACCATAGGGGCTGCCAGAGCAATGAGCTTTTTACGCACACTCCTGACATATCTACTGACAAAGAACTGGGCTAATTTTTTAATTAATAAAGCTAATACATTCTGTCATGCATTTTTTAAATAATCCTCACCCATCAGATTTCTCAGACCGATATCAGGAATGCTGTTTTCAGAATGACAATAAAGTCATGTTTACTCTTGCACTTTAAAGATCCATATAGTGTACAGAAACCCTGCTCTAATGATTAATAACAAAAGGTTATGAATGTGTGCAAAATGTCCTTACCTTTCATCATCCACATGAAAAAGGGACTTAAACTTGTGGATCTTTTTCTTTTACTGTCTTGCTACTGGGACTTGTGATTACTTGCATATTAAAAAAGAGCTAAATAAAGAGAAATCCCAACCGATTCTCTGAGTTCTTCCAAAATTGAACAGGTATCTCTCATAAAATGCCTTGGCTATTCTGTTTCGTCATATAGACTGTACGTAATAATATACATTTCATCATTTACTTGTGCCTATCTTGCTCTGTGCAAAATACTTAGAATCCAGAAAAGTTAAACTCAAATCATTCTGTAGAAAAAAAAATAAACGTATAGATCTCACCACTACACCAAATTAGACAAATTACTTTCTTTAGGCATGAGCCTGGGTTACTGTCATGCTTTCCCACAAATGTTACTGACGGAGCCACCTTTGACCTGTTTCAGTTAATTAATATAAAAAGATGTTGTGGTGTTACACTTAAAAACATATTCCTTTTCCTGGCTCTTCAAGACAAACAACAGTGGTTGAGCAAAAGGTCAAAAACTGAAGCAAAGCCTGCTTTAATCTTGTCCTGATTGTTGAGGTTTTCCTCCTCCAATCCCGATGCCTGTGCGTGATATCTTTCTACTGGCGTTTCTCATTTAATTAAAACCGACATTGACAGAAGGATGTGGATTAGGACTGTAATGATGCATTTACTTAGATTAATCGGAGTCTCCTTTTTGAGTAATGGCTTAAACAGAGAACAAAAGAAAATTGTTGTGAAACGGCCTTTTATCCCAGCCAAAGGTCAGACTGGATTTTTTTTTTCTTTTAAACTTTTGTCAGACACTACTCTGCTATAACAGTCATTGGTGGATTTAGGAGGTGTTTGCTATCCATTCTCCACTCCTCCGCCCAAAGCCAGTTATCCTAATATAGCAATTAAAGCCAAATCTGAAATTTGTGCTGTTCGAACAGGTGGCTCAAATCAAACAAAACACCAGTTTGTGACATTACTGTAGGATATTCTAACAATCTGCTGCCAGGTGACTGTGACTATTAGTTAAAAAAACTGTTTGCTTTGGAAAATACATCATGGGCCATTAAAGATATTCATTTTATTTAAGAATGTCTATGTTTGTACAGACGTTTTGCCATGGGAACAAAACGTGATTTCAGGCTATATTTTAAGAGAAAATGAGATTTTACTTATTTTGTAGCTTTGTGCATCTATTATTTTATGGCCACAAAAAAGTGTAGATGCTGTAAGAAAGTATATATACTTTGTGTACTATTTGTACATCTGTGTAACTATTTGTTACAAATAACAAGTATACAGTACACTAGTTGAGAACTAAGAAAATAGTGACCATAAAAGAAAACGTTTTTTATTTTCTAATGAAAGATTTAAAAAGTCATTCCAGCATTGTCGTTTATGTCGGATTTTATTTGTTTTGAACATAAAGACCCCTTTTTTAGCCTTGAATCCAGCAATGAGTAGGGGCCGCAGGTAAAGAGATAATCTCTTTATTACTGTCCTCGAACTGCATACAGATCTTCCCAGAGGCACCGTTACTGGTTTTTTTTATCCCAACCTCCAGTCGCGCCCAACACAATAGTTGGAACTGGTTCACCGTGAAAATGCCAACAGGATCAAAACTTTACAGACCACTTAATCTTCAGAACACTGCACTATTAAAAGGGTCAAGATACACTGGGCCCAAATCTTCTTCAAAAGAAACAGAAATCATTCATTTCCAGCTCCCCAAATTAAAACTGCCAGTTTTATGAATCTGGTTATTAAAAGCAAAGCTCTGGCCCTTTCTTCTTGTAATAAAATAGCTCTGTTAACAAGGCACTACATACCTTTGCCATCTTGAGCACCACAATTTATAAGATATGTGACAGCCAGGAAAGCATGTCCAAATAGTTTTGTAGATCAATAACAAAGGCAATGCAGTCCCAGATATACCCAGAACTCATTCTAAGTATACTTTATTTACATTGGTTCAGTCCAAATCAAAGCTTCTGGATCCCTGTATAATAATGATAAGGATTCCGAAGAGCAACATTAAGTTATAAAACAAATCATACTACTTGTGCTGATTTAAAGAAAGTTCGTTCCAGGAAAATTTAATGTAATGCAACAAGATAACATGAAGTCATCTTTTACAGTGGTTTTAAGGTTTTGCTTCTTTAACATATCTTTATTGTGCCACCTGTTTTCACATACATGATACACAGAATATGTTTGTAATTTGTGACATCTATGAAAATCATTAAAGAGCGGTCTGTTTTTCCAAGGTCTCCACGCTTCAGAGCTGTTTCTTCAAGTAGTTAGACAATCTCTAACTCAGATTCCATTTATTATGCAGATTTAGCTCTTTGGGTAATGCTACCACCATTATCTAAGTTTAGATAAAAATCTAAAGGCACCTAGTTTACTAGTAGTTGCACAGTAAAATGTCTGTATTTCATCCTCTTGCAATTTATTTTATTAATATTAATTTAAAATTCAATATGCTCCATCTATACCCAAGATCTTTTCTAGGAAGCCATACCATCTTAAAACGATAACTTAAATATCCTAGGTGCCACAGCAATTGTATTGACAAAGAAGAGTCTAAGGTTCCTTCTGGCAGTTTTAGATCTGATCAACAGCTAACCTAAAGTAGCGTGTATTGCATCATAATTTCTTTTATTCAATTAAGTCTGGTCAAGTTTGAAAGAAATCAGTGAAAATTTAATCAAATAAATGACCTTCATTACACTTAAGCAATCAATTAAGGTGAAAAAAGCAATGGTATCAAAGAAAATCTATTAGGTTTTGTAAAGTTTGGCTGACACTAGCTTAAAAGGAGGATGCCACCACATTTAATGAGATACGACTAATTAGGGTGCGACAGTAGGGTCTATAAGATAGTTCAGAAGAACAGTAAATGGTAATTTTACTTCCTAGTATTTATTTTCTCTGAGTAATGACAGAATGAATTCTTAATTAGAAACATGGAGGGAAGTGCCTTCTGTCCTCATTGCGTTTTGTATGTGAGAGCAGAAATAATCAGAATGTATGACAAGTCAAGCATACCCACCCTTATTGTCAGCACCACTATTGAGAGTGGGAAACAAACAAGCACTTCTGATTCTAAAGATGACTGATCTCAACTAACTTCAAGTTTTGAGACATGCACCATGCCATGATCTCTCACTTTCAATATTAGTGCGTTCTATCGTTCTGCCCCAGAGCAGGAATGGCATCCTTCAGCTGAGGGGCAGGCACGAGGCCATGGACAACCTGTCTCCTGCACCAGCAAAACATTCGTCGGCTGGACTGTCTCGGCTCTTTTTCTAAGTCACACTTTCTATTTGAAATGGATTTTGAAATTGTGAAAGAAACAGATGAATCTGGCCTGCAACAACAACATAAAGAACTAACCTCAGTAAAAAGCTGCTACGAAGAGAGCCCTCCATGTCAGCATTTGGGGTTCTGCGGCGGGAGAAATACATAGAAAACCATTGTAACTCCGTATAATCACAGGCAATACAGTTTTTTTTTCCCAATAGTTTTTTTTAACAAGCAGAGTGGTTAAAACCCCCTGAAACCTCCCCTCTCCTACATCATTAATTATAACTTCTCTTCAAAAGAGCAACAATTTGCATACAACGCTGCCAGCCCCAGCCTGATGATATGTTTGCATTACACAAATGGCTTTTCCTCTTAACCTTAAAGACAGCCTCCTCCCACTGAACGTCTGTGCTGCAACTGAAGGTGGTCCAGCTGCAGAGCATGTGTGGCCAGGGCAGTGTGGCTTCTGGAAGCCCTGACCACAGGAGTCCCTGCACTGTACTGGCATGGCACAGCTTCTGAGGGGTGGTGGGAGGGGGGTGGGCATGCAGGGGGATGTGGGCATGATGTCACTGGTTCTGGAGGTCTGATAAACACAGCTCTTTCAGCTGAAAGTGTGCAATGTGATAAAGCGCAGGTTAAACATGGTGGTTGATGGTTTTGATTACTTGTAAAAAAAACGTTCATAATCATAAACCAGTTCAGGCTATTTTATTTTATTCCAGGTCAATGCTCCAGAAATAAGTGTTATCCTGTATGTAATCTATACATATTGCAATATTTCAATTGATATTAAGTAAAGTATTTAAAAAGTAACAATTGATATTTAAAAAGTAGATGGAATATATTGCTACATTGTTAAAATACTATTTGAACCCTCTTTATAAAAATCTATAAATATCTAATTGCTATGTACTATATATGCAGTATTTGGTATTCATAAAAGGCTGCAAGGATATTTGTATGCCATACTGGATAAGCAAACTGCCCACATTACAATGTCAAAAGTCTGGCATAAAAGGTAAAATAATTTTAAATACTCTTTTGCATTTCCAAGGCATTTCTTCTGAAAAGTATTCAAGGAATTACATCACGAAGAATGAAGGGCTGTGTAATAGTTCTAATAATGATCACGGGTTTGAAGAAACCAATCGAGAAGTCTTTTGGTTGAGATAATAGTACTAATCAGGTACTTTTTTATTTCAATTTGAGCAAGATCCCATTCATTAAGAGTCATTCTTTCTTAATGAACATTGTACAAAGCTTGTGAAAATGAGACAATCAGATTTAATGTGGATTACAGATATTGCATTTCTTATTTTCCAGTTGTTCTGAAGTGTTCAAAGTTGATGGTTATTGCTGCGATACAAAAAAGTCATCGTCACTTGTAGCTTAAAAAAATTCCAAATATAATTGAGAAGCAATTCATGAAGTTATTTTAAAAGTAAAAACATATAACACCCCCAGAAGTTAAAAAATGCCATACTCCTGTATTGCTAGATAATTCTACTAAGACAATGTACTGAAGTTTTGTTCCTAAGTGCAAAGACAAAGCCTTGCAAATGACTTTATAACACAAGGACACTGTGCCTTTCAGGCTGTACAGCACTTAGCAGGGTACCAGGCCTCTAAGGCCCAATGGATTTAACCGAGACTTTTCACACAATCAGGTGTCCGAGAATTGGCCAGGCCACAAATGCCCCGTTCAGATAATAAGACAAGTAGTGCAGTGACAATGTGAGAAAACAACAGCAGACTGCACAGAACCAGCGAAGCGCATCTCCTTGCTTCTAAGATATAAAAAAAACCCTACCTCTGCTTTCTTATTTTGGCTAGGCATTTGTTGAGGCAGCAGTACAGCATGACAAGATATGGAAGCATGTGTCACACAAAATGCACCAGGGTACAAAACTATACATAAAAGACACTGTCTTCAAATTATTATTAAAATGTAAACAAACAGTCTGTGAGTGAAAGTACTTCTGTACACAAAGTGCAGGAGGCATACAAACAATGTAGAAAATTCGAAGAAGAAATATAGGAAACAGAAAATAACACAGCTGAGTCATAATGGACACATGACAATTTTTTTTTTTACTGGAACTCCTGATGGCATTGAATGACAATGGAACAAAGAAAAAGTAAAAATGTCGCTCTGTATTTTACTTAAAATGCTCTGATGTTCTGTGAAGGTTTATTCTGTGATGGTCCAAAAGATGATAAACATTTTTAATACATAAACGATCTTCTTCTAGAGCATGCTTATACAGAAATTGCCAACTTCAGCAGTGTGTATTCAATAAGACAGGGTCTGTTGCAGCGGGTGGTTATATTAAGAGAAAGAAGCATAGTGAGCTAACCATGCTCTGAAAACCATTGTGGTGATGGAGACAACTGAAAGTCTTAAGAATCCAAGTTCGGTGTGGTTTGGAATCAGAATTAAGGAAAAACTGACTAAACCACGTTGTGTTTGCTCTTCTCCTAGATCTAAAAAAAAAAAGCAGAATGGCTTATATTTAGAGTAGGCCACAATTCAAGGGCAATGGATCTGTGAATGAAAAAGTATTTCACTCAGAGGATTGTTCAATGTTAAAAGAGAGCATAGGCCTTCGAAGAATTAGTCATCGCCAGTTCTCTGTCCAACCAACTTTCCAACCATCTGCAACAAATGTGCTCTATTAAAAAAGAACCATATGGACAACAAGCTAGCAATTAACACAGTTTCTGCACGTTCCCCTAATATAGCACAGATTTCAAACTTTTAGTGAAATTGACTGCTGAATTAATTCCATACTACTGCCATTTAGGGCTTGGCAATGTGCAGTGATTCCTGCCCCTCGGTCATTACCTTAGAGTGTTACATAAGATATGTGAAGGGCTGACCTTGGCTCTAATTTGACCCTGTCTTGAGTACTTATCTGTTTGTTAACAAGGCAAGCAATGTATGTAAACATAGTGCATGGTCACCATACTATAAAAAGCTTCCTATGTGACAAATAATTGGTGTATCTTGATGAACTTCAAAACAGTAATGATCTACTGTAAAAATGAGTTCACTCCAAACATAGAAAAAAAGTTATGTTAACTTCATGATGGTGTTTCCTTCTAAGCTTAAAGAACGTAATGTAATAAATTTTACAAAATATATACATTTGAAAAATACCAACTGCCTTTTATTTTAACAAATGAGATTTCTGGTTTCAAAAAAAATCTCCCCAATGCACAGTTAAATCATGCTGCACAGAATTGGAATTCCATCACTTAATGTGCCTCAATCTACAATAAACAAATGTTCTAAAATAATCCAACACAAAATAATGTGAATGTTTCAATTTTAGTCAAATTGAGGAATAAGGCTATTTAAGCTATATGTTTAGTTTTAGTTGAGAGTGCAAGAAATTGTCAGCGCTTTTTCATTCTTATAATGCGTAACTTCAGAACTGAATATCTAAAATATCTTTGAGGATTAAAATGAATCTAAATGTGAGTGAATCCAAAGACTGAAATAAATCGTGGTTGGAGTTCTGAAGAAATTCTGCTGGATTAAGACACAAATCGGTGCTTCCACAGTGATGGAAAATGTTCCTTTCCCAGGCCAAAACAAAACTGATGAAACCTAAAGGGTTTGGAAAATTATAATTCTTCTCCATGAAGTAGCCATGTTTCTGACTCTCTTTTATGAGTAACTCTGAACCTCCACCCAAACACTACATAGTAGTTCTGCCATAATAGAATATTACAGCATGACTTAGAACAGTCTGTTCTGATATCAAAAGACAAACACACCAAAACAATTATGGTATAACAACTTTAACATTTTTATGATTTTAAGATAGATAAGGAGGATTGTTTTTCTATTTATAAGCTAAAAGACATCATGTCTGTATAATCAATTTTAAACAAATTGCATTTTTCTTTTAGGGATCAATGTGAATGTGAAGTAGTAAGAAAACATCCTTAATCGCACTTAAATAATTTGTAAATCACGACTTCACGATGCTTTAAATCTGGATTTAGAACTGGGCTTAGTTGTACCTGCCAATATCTGCATAATGATATAATTGCATTTTGCTTGGCACAAGAAATTAACTGAAAAATCAACCTCAAATGTACAATTCTTATGGACTAAAGGGAATCTGGCCAATGACGGGACCAATTAAACTTTTAATTTAAGTTTTCTGATCGCAGTCCCAGGTCGTACTTTAAGATGGGGTTCGAACACTGGAGACAAAACGGCTTCTTATATCTTGTTCCGAGTTATACATAATCATGTCTATTCTACAGACCTCCAAATAGGGATCACGGATCACATTAACTACCCACCCACTTGGCTGTATATGATATCACTTGTTGGAATGCAATTCAATTTTTTGTGAACATAAACCAAGCTCCTGCTGTAATTGCCTTGTCATTCAGAAAATAAGTCATATAGGAACAACTGCAATGTCTAATTTAAGGCAATTAGTTAATCAATAATCTGGGGAGTTTTATATTCGCTGTGGGCTCTGTGTGCCAGGACATACCTCCTTTACAACACACGATAACATTCTTAAAGAAACAAAAGATTATATTTTTAGTTACCATTTTTACAAAGCATTTAGAACCACTTAGAAACAGATGGTAATTTTGAAATACATTATAATTTGGGTATTGTATTATTTTAAAAAAATCTAAATACCTTAGTCTACCTTTGAAGAGCTATTATTGAAAAAATCTAAGTTTATCGTCTAGAAAAGCAGATGCAGAGACCAGATTTTAAAGTAAACTCCTTACTAAGCAACCTTTCTAATAAGGCTCAACATAAGGGGTCACTTTAAAAGGCCACCAGATCTCTTGCTCACAGATTGTGGAATATAACAAGTCATGGCAACCGCCATAATATCTTAAGAGCCTCAGCTGATCTTACAGAAAAGAAATTTCCGGCCACACTTACATTGTGATTCTTCAGCTCACTATGAGTTCCTCTTAACCACTCTATGTTCATGCCATTCTTTACACTGCAACTCATGCCCGCAATACCATTCCTTTAACATTTCTGCTCATGCTTTTGAAAAGTGATAAACGGGAGACAAAAGGCAAAACCTTTCAAGTAAAGAAGTGGTTTCTGTTCCAGTAACTCGACCAGGAAATGCCCCGCCATGTAGCTTTTGTGTGGAATGCTTTCAGGCCAGTCAGACAGTGACTTTCTATTCTGAGATGACAACAAGAAAGGCCATTCGTACCTAACAGAGTTGTAGGTTCTGTGATGATAATAGGTGAAGCTATTAGGCTCATTCCAATAATAAGTGTGACTGAGGGAAAGATATTTAATGTAGGTACTCAGAATCACATCTCTGATTTCTTACCTCATATACTGTACTCACACTCCTTTCAGAGGAATTTGATCCAGCACTAGAAACAAGACTTTATCGTGGATGCTTATGTGTTTGTCAAAGGCTATCCTAGTCAGGAGCTAGACAAGTGATAATTCTCAGAACTATTGTCCCCATAGTTTTACTGTTGCAAAAATCCTTCATTTAGGGACTGCTGATGACAGACTAATTAAATTAGCATTTAAGACCTTTCAGCTGTACAGGAGGAGGTGTTAAAGGGGTTCAACAAGAGACAAAAAAAAGCCAATACCAGCAGTTCTACATGACAGTTGAACTCATCTTCTCCTGTATTTTTTTTTCTTCTCAACTCCTATTTAATGCATGACAGATAAAAAAAAGACACACAAACTTAGGCAGTAAGTTCTGAGGGGGGTTAGAACACTGCAGGATTGCCACTAAACCCCGGTTTATGTACCCTGGCCCACTACAACCCCCACCCTCAAGTCTAAGCTGCCAAATAAGTAGTGAATTAATTTGTGTAAAGCACTCCAACATTAGGAAGGTGTGTTGAAAGGTGTCTGCTCATGTTTCAAATTAAACGCACTGCTGGTCAGCATTAGCACCTCAGCGCTGAACAGCAGCCACTTGCCTATAACACTTCAGGGGCTGGGAAAAGCGGATTTGCCGTTCACACTGGAATAATTAGAACATGTCAAGAAGAATTAATTTCCTCATTTTTCAAAAGGATACACAGAAATTACCATGTTATTATATGACAGGGTCCCTGGGAGAATTGTATTAAATTTAATTTCTAGCGCAGCCCACACAACAAATTAAAGTCATAAATAAGATGGAAAGAAGCGGGGCGCGGAGCATATGTTTATGGCAATGAGTGAAGCCAAGGGACCAGAAACAACTATCTTCATTTCATTTTATTTAAATCAGCCAGACACTGTGTGTCTGAATGACAGCGCTTGCTAATGGGGCTGAGATTAGAGGCTCCTTGATATTAGCAAATAGATACAGCCACTTAATAGGTAAGTAACGGACCACCTTGATCTACAGCAAACAGCTGAGCTGAAAATGTTTTTAATAGACATTACCACCGAGAAACATACAGGCACCCATCAACCAACAAAAAAAAAGTTTTACTTGGCACTAGGTTGTTTTCAGCCTAGGACTTACTAGGAGTATGACCAAATTTAAAAATACAATACATTCGATTTTCAAAGTCCGCATTAAGTATGCATTCGTGATAGAACCTACTGATCGCGCCAGTTTTTCTTGTCTCTATATACTATGATTAAATTCACCCTGGAGGGCGTCTTGTCTTTCTTTTCATTACTGGCTTCTATGAAAGGTTTTAGCTATCTGTTTGTTAAATAATCAAACAGCAAAGGCAAAAAAGCAATATTGGGTAAGCTGTTCAGTAATAAGTTGTGACTGTGAGTTTGGTGACTGCTGTTTTTTACAGTAGCTGTAGCAAAACCTGAGATGGTTACTTGTTTAAATATGAATCCCATAATGTAATCCAGTAGTGTACCAGTATGGTACAGCTACTGGGCACTTTGGAATACAAGAAAGTCTACAAATGAGATTACACTGTAGCAAAGTGATTCTCCAATGACTCATTTTTATTTAATTACACTTTGGATCTTATTTAAATGTTAATCTTGAACAAACACACTTGAGTGTCATTGTTCCCACTACACATTTTGCCAAAACCCAGCTGAAGCAGTAAAAATAATTACATAAAAATGCTCTGAAGATACACAAGCTAATATTTTGAAAGGAAATCTAGGCAAAAGTATATCCTTCCATTCCAAAGGGTGACAGGCAGTAATTTTACTTAAAATACAAACAAAACTATGGAAAAAAAACATAATAAATAATTTAATATTGCATTACACAATTACTTGGGCAAATTTACCTGGTCTGAATTTGCCTTTGAAAAAGCTTGGGTATATGAACTGATAAACTGAATTTAACTAACACATTCTGGTAGCCACAAAAGATTTTATCACATCTCACTCTTCAAAAGTAACTAACACTCTATGTACAAATGTGCAAGAAACTGGAATAATGTATCTCACAATTATAGTGAAGGTGCAATTAGAATCTAAATCAGAACTAACAATAGTGCTGTTAGACTAACAATGTAGACTAACAATAACGCTGTTCAAAATACTACACTTTTGCTTCAGAACTATTTTTAATATGGTATTTTGAGGATAGGAGAGACCAGTAAAGCACTGACATGAAGGTCAATCGTGATTAAGTAGATTTAATATCTCAGGTTGGTTACCATACTACGTTTCCTGTTTAGCCTCCAACATCAATCCATCCATCCATTTTCTAGCTGTTTCGTCCAATTCAGGCTCAGAGGGGAGCCGGAGCCTACCCTAAGCCACAGGTGCAAGACAGGTTACACACTGGATGGGACACCAGTCCATTGCAGGGCACACACAGACACAGACACGCACACGCAAATTGTCCCAGGAGCCAATTAAACCACCAGTATGCCTTTGGACCGTGGGAGGGAACTGGAGCACCCGAAGATAGGCCACACGAACATGGGGAAAACATACTCCACACTCCATGAAAATAACACACCAGGTCCAGAACTGAACACAGGGCCTCAGCTCTGTGAGGCAGCAATGCTAACCACTGTGCAACTGAGCTGCACCTCCAACATAAATAGGCCAATTAAAAAAGAAAGCTAACACTGTATATGGTTCTCAAAGGAGCTCAAAATGAGATAGAACTGTACTCCAACATAAAGTTTTACTCTTCGGTCTCAGAACATTAAAACACGTCCTTGGATCAGTTACTTACATTTGATTTGTTTTGTTTGGTTTCAGTTTTTAGCTTAAAACACTATAAAGCCCCAAATCATGATGGCAAGTTAGTTTTTCTCTACAAGAAATTGGAAAGAAGATAATGATCTAATCAAATGATTGTGGTTTAAGATTTTCCACAGGCATACAAATGGAATAATTCAGGAACTGGGACCTATGAACAGAAGGAGTACACACCTGTGCTCAGATGCAATGAGGGAACTAAACATTATGCATGTCATGAAACACTCAAAGAGCTTTCGGAAACCAGATTCAGTTGGAATTAGCTGGAGCCTTTTTTTTTCAGCTAATGATATGCAGGAAAGATTTGATATTTAATATCATATGGTGCTGTATTACATTTAAACCTTTTGTGTGTGGGGAAAGAAGCAACGCCTTTGATTTTGCAAACTTCAAAAAACCTGAGACCTTAATCTACCCTTTCTAATTAAAATTAAGTTTCTATTGACACTAGTTAAAAATGCGTTACTTCTATACATTCACTGAGAACAAATTACATCTTAATCCAAGCTGAACTGATTATTAACAACAGAAAAGAGATATTATTAAGCACATATTAAGGATGAATTGCCATCTATAACCAGCTCATCAATTATGCTGAAAGAAAATAATGAATATTAATGCTAGTCTTGTGGCAAGAATTCATAAATGATCTGTAACAGTGAATGTTATTTTTAACTAACTGCATAGGAATCCATGCCTAACAAGAGATTTCCCTGTCATATTTCTCAAGTTGTTTAACTCAAATTAGTTAATAGATCGAGTCGAATGTCACACTGACAACTGATTCTTCAGTCAAAAATATTACAAAACACATTTATGAATAAAATTAATTAATGAAAAGAATAAATACAATGGCTTTAAAATGTGTTAGTGTGTATTTCCAGTTGTGGATTTTGTGGAATTTGGAAAGCAGTCCACAATCAACCAATTCAAAGGATTCCTGTATTTAAGATATTTGATGAAGAAACAATCAGAAAGGACAGAAGAGTACAATTGTATTTATTATGTGTTTTGTATTCTGTATTTACTGTATTATCTGTATTTATGAATGGGTATTTATTAATACTGGAAAAACATGATATACCTCAACCATTCCCATTTCAAAGATCCCAAGTTCAATGGACTTACACAGATTTCTAATATTCAATCATATTAACCAACAACTCTTAACTGAGGAGTAAAGAAGTTACTGTGCCCTCCCCTCTAGGCCTTTGATTAAGCTTGTTAGCTTATTACAATCAGAGGCAGGGTGGAAAGAAAGAGTTTTTAAAACTCTTTGGAAATAGCTGTCATTAGTGTAAAGCACTCCCTTGGGCACAACAAACTTTAAATAATTTGTGAATCAATTAACTGGCGACTCTCAACATAACAGAGATTTCACACTCCTGGGTCAGTGCATTATCAGCCAGATAAGATTCATAGCATTTTGGAAGAAAAGTTCATGGTTGAAATCATTAATTAATTTTACAGGACTTTTAGTTATGCATTACTTTCCACAGCTGGGGAAGTGTGGAGTTTAATTAGAATGTTTCCCTGCCTTTTCCCTGTTGATGCATCTAGGTGAGGCTGAGTTCCTGGGTTTTTCATGCAAGATTTTCAGCCTTCTCTTCCAAGGTAGAAACAGCATTAAACACCCAGCAAGCAACTTAGCCTTACTTCTTTGGAACAACAGAGAAAATCCAGATTTCCTTCATCTCTGGTCACTGTAAGGTGTTATGCAATACAAATAGCTGTAAATTCAAGGGTAGTACTTAAATTACACTGCACACTTGTACCACATTCGGTTTCACTTGAATTTTTCTTATGATGTCTAAACAGAACAAAGCATCATTAATGAGAGCCTCGGTATCATAGACATAGCAAACATAATATGACAACAATTTACACTCACCAGCTTGTGTGACACACCTTTATACTAACCACTACATTTCCTTAAGAGGTAAAGTCATATCTACAATATGCAATAGAGAACAAATATAAGAAAGGGCAGCACTTACAAAAGAACTGAAGATATTTAAGAGGTCATTAGTTTCATTACTTAGATCACGGTCAGGCAACGATTACTTATAGATTGGAAAGTCCAACACTCCCTCCAAAACACTGATTCTGATTCCAATACATTCCTGCCTTTAAGCAACTCATTACGTCTACCTTTAAGGTAGCTTTTATTTTGTAAAGATGTGGCTGGACCTTTTTTCCCCCCAACTTCTTTTTGACTGCTGGCATTGTTCACTGTTTTGGCTTTGGCTTTTGATGATGTGACAAACAGTAGGAAGTACTTAAGAGAATCTTCCACTGTATACAATAGAGGAGGTGCAAACAATTACAATGGCTGGTCAGACAACAAAGGATTTCTTTATACAAGGGGCTGATTTATCTTTAAAAGAAAGTGTGTGTATGACAACATAAAGAGAATGTAATCTAACTGATGTAGTGGGTGGATAACATGTACTGACTTCCTAATCTGAAGCTTCGCTCATAATTCTGTACAACTGTGTAAGCTAACCACATAATACTTGAAAAATGAGAAGGAATGGCTGCAGAAGAAAGAAACAACCCACCTCAAGGCAATTTGAAAAAAAACAACAAGTGAAAGTAAGAAACCTACAACAATGTCAAACAAAGGGAAGGATGAAGCTACAAGCTGTATGGCTGGCTGGCTGGCTGCCACCTCAAAGTGACTTGGCCTGTTTGGGAAGCATCTGTCATGCTTTTAACAGAAACTCACCCAGCAGAGGTGGCTGCTGAGCGACGTAAGGACAGGCAGGGAGTGCGAGAGTTCTGAAACCAAGATCATCTTTTGATGCGTGTTTCAATTTCATGGCCATTTCTGCTTGGAATACTAAAGTTTGTACTGAAGAAGTTTAATTCACACTGTAATTACATCACTGCAGACACAATGCTGCCATGAAGCTCAACAATGGATAAAGCCAGCTAGGGCAAAATAAAAGGACATAGAAAAAGATATTATTTTAGCTCCTGCATAACATCAAACAAAATAATGCACTAAAATTGTAGAATAAAACCTACAGGGTAAAAAAAGCTGAGTTTCTTAAAGGCGGCATATCAATATTTTCTGGAAAATTACAGTATTCATGTTAACATGCTTGTAAAGTTATGATGAACTCTTGTGGGACAACAAAATTCTTATTTTCTAGATTTCAAAAGACTTTCAAAGTACAATATGTTATTAGATGAATGACAAAGGCTGCATTATGCTTATTCAAACTGCTCTCAACATCTTCAGGTGTTTCCAAATGAGTTCACAGAAGAGTGATTAAAAGTGTCTGATAACAAGCCACACATTTCTGAAATTACTTACCGCCTCATTTTATGATTAATTAAACATGCAGATTAAAGTTGCAAAAGAATTTAGATTAATGAGCAAGTTAAGTCTTGCTGATATAAGTGAATTGGGAATTGGAACTTTATAAACATGCAATCTTGAATGAGTAAGACAAGGATACATGTTGAATCCTGGCCACTAGGGCTTTGGACACTGCAATGTTTTTAACATGGTTTGACAGCTTTCAAATAACATTTTACTACGAGCTCGGAAACTTTGCACAATGCTACACAATGTTAAGCTGCACAGTTCACCAAGTAAAGGCAAATATGGCATTCCAACCTTTTCTGGTAACAACCTTTTCTGCAACAGCTGCACAGAATAATTACAAGCTCAATTGTTATTTTAATCAGGGAGAGTTTACTTGTTAAATCTAGTTATGCAACCTGTAAATTTATATGGCATCTCATCCGGCAGAATAATTTTCACATCCTTAAGGGTGCAAACACAATTTGTTAATGCGCGACTTAACAGCAAAAAGATGGGCTGGGTACAGCAAACATATCTGCAAGGAATAAACTGCGATGAAAGAAATTCCCAGCTAGGTACAGTATATATAAGGTAACACAAAAACTGTTTTGTAATTTTTAGCTTTTTTCGAATTTAGACTGATTTTATTTATTTTTTATTTTTGTAGGCTTCAATATGGAACCGAGGCCAACGAGGCCCATTGTTCAAACTGGTTTACTTGCCTAGAAAACACAACTCATTTCTCATCCTCAGAGCTGGTCCCTGTCGGGACCCTTATTCTTTGAGCACTGCAAACCCAGAGAGCGAGCAGTTCGATGTCGTCCTGAAGATGGACATGGCCTTTATAAACAAGGCCCGTCAGACTGGTGCCTGGCCGGCAACAAAGATGACCATGGCACCGAATACTCAGGATTTTCCAGTCAGTTTCACTCCACCCAACCCCAACAGGATTGTCATACGTCAGAAAGCTCCTGACCGCAGCCAGTTTCCTGCCTCCAACCATTTCCCATATTCTTCTGGGATGTATACTTCATTCTGGAATCCAATTGGAGGATGCTAAAGAATTAGCCAACTAGGACCCAAAAACTTCCCTTTCTCAGGGAAAATTCTCAGAGAAGAATCTGAGTTGACACTAAAATCGCTCTGGGTAGAAACTAACTTGTAGCCCACAATAAATATCAGACTCAAACACTGTGTTTTCTGAAAGTACGGCTCCATTAAATTTGAAAGGTAAGTCTTTTGCAGCCCGTACAGTACTGTCCAAAGTGCCAATAGGTTCTCAATCTACAATCACTGGTTAAAAATGTCCCAAGTTGTGACAAGCTGTATGTTTCTTGATGTGGACCAATGTCCTCAGGGAGTGACGTTGAGAGCACAGAACTCATCTCTCTTGTTTTCAAGGCCAGAAGTGAATCTGAGCAGCTTGGTGAATTAACTCCTGCACTGCACACAACCTAAACCATTCTAGTCAGAACATCCAAGGAGCTGAAACTAATCCCCTCAGAATTACTTTAGATTATCTGGTCTTAAAAAAGATAGCAAGATTGAGATTTTATAAAATGACCAGATATTTTAATGTTCTTTTGTCTCATAAAGAGTGTACAAGCTAATTGATTTTGACATTGTTGTTTCTTAAAATCACTGCTTATGTAATCCATCATCTTCAACACAGATTTAAAAGTCAGAATCTATACAATTATATGACTATAATTATGTCAATGTAGTTAATATAATATGACTAAAGATCATATTAATCAAATGGAACACAAAACCTTGCACTATATGTTTGTGATACAGTTGTTTTAGCACTTTCCCAGTATATTTCTCATAACTGTAGCACCTGAGCAGTAGAAATAATATATTGACTTAGTATTTACCTTTAAATCAGTGGTGTACCATTAAAAATGGCTAAAAGAGAAAAATATAAATATTTGTATTTGGTTGTCCTTTTATCTGAATGCCTTGTCTATACTGAAATCTCCTACACAAAATATTTGACAAAAGGCTCAGGTTTCTTCGATGACTCTCAACTTAATGTAACCAATTTACAGATGCATACATGTAGAGTATATAAGAATATTTAAAACTCTTCCACCTTTTTTGTTAAGTCCGATGATTTTTATTAAGAAGAGACACCATTTACCGCATTTACACAAGCTCTATACTGTTGTTGGCTGCGTACCACTTTCTGAATGTTTGCTTTTCTTAGTCAGAATTAGTCCTTTAGCTTTTTTTAAATATAATAATTTGAGTCATGCTCCAAAATCAGAACAAGACACCAGCAACTCATCAATGGTAAAACTGCTGTTAGCACTTCATTCTTTTCTGAAACAAAATCAAATCTGTTCCAATTTCAATGTCAAATTGATTTTAGACATATGAAAAGGTGCAAGACACTAATAAATCTTACTGTATTAACTGTCTATTTATTACATCTCTCTTAAAATGTATTCTCATTAGCAGTCAAAATCTTTGGCAAAACAATTACTCATTGAAGATGTGTTTCAGTTTCTCTATTCTTGTGTGTTTCTGTGGTTTTAAAATTGTGGCAGTTTTTTTTAATAAGAGGCTACGATTTTATTAAAACAATAATGATCCTTGTTCATATCAGCAACAAAACATACCTGAATTGCCAACATCCTTCTTAAATGAGATAACATCATATTTCAGAAGAATGAAAAAAATGAAGAAGCTAGGTCTGTGGAAATGGTCTGTTTCAAATGTTTACAGTACTTGATATCTCAATGTTCCTTATGCTGTACAAAGATTAATTGTCTATTGTTGTGTAACAAAAGGGCTTCAGAATTTCTCCAGACAGAGGGCATTACAATCATTTAAGAGTTTTGTTATTCTTTCCAGTGTGTGCCGTAGAATGAAGCCGAAGTCAATGACTTCCTGGCATGATTCATTCAAGCCTTCTCTCCATGAAGTGTAACAATTTCATAGCATGTAGACTTAGCAACACTAGCAGACATGACAAACAAAATAAAAGGTCCAGCTCTATTACAGACATACGTCTATTGATCTAGTCTCAAGATAGTGTTTGACATTGAATCATTGGAGTAAACTGCACATATGAAGACATCAGTCTGAACTTTGAGATAAGATATGCTTTCATCAGCGTGCTGCTTGATTATGCAGGTCAAATGTATTTTTTTCATCAGATTAATATAATTCTGTCCTGTTTCAAATGAAACCTTTTCCTAGTGACATTTAAAAAAAGATGAATATAAACTAAACTTTCTTGACTTTATTTGCCCAACTTTACCTAACGCAGTCATTTTCCAGATATGATCTTTATTACTACCAGAAAAAATTCCATTAAAGGCTTATTGTAGCCATATACTAACAGACTGAAAGTTTCCTGAAGCGTTGCCTGTGTTTCTTTAAAAGACCTCTTTCTTCATTGCTCTGAATACTCTTATTCAGGTGGCACACGGCCATAAACACCCCATAACACAACTTCACATTAGCATAAAGAATGTAATCAAAAGGTTTCTCTATATGAAGACTGAGATGTATGTGGTGAGTCATAAAACCAGGTATATCCACCAGGAAAAGAAAGAACAAAGCCTTATTTTGGTCACTGATTTCTGAAGAAAAGTCACCACCCAATATTATTATACTGCAGATCTAAAAAGCATGTATTAATCCAAACTTTAATGAAGCTACAGTTAACAAATTGTCTGCATAACTGATTAGGTTTCGCATTAAGAAAAGATGACTATAAAATGGCTTCACATATTGGACTTTTTGGAATTCTTTTGTACAGTGACATTTTTATGTCCTCCAAAACCTTCCATCAAACATATTTTTAGCGACACTAGATTCCTAATTATAATCATTTTCTACTGGTATTCAAAGTTCTAAGCATGCAAAAATAACCACATTACAAAACCATGAAAAACATTTAATATGATTTGTGACATGCATGTGTTGAAGCAGCACAAACTGGGTAAACTGTGAAAACACACACTAGTAGTTTGTAACAATGCATGATGGGTGCAACAGGTTCACAACGAAGACCTCTAAAAATAGTTCAGGACATGTTTTCAAAAAGCAATCCTATACACAAGTCTGCAGCCTTCACGCACTACAAAAATGATACTAAAAGCAAGCGTTACATTGATAACAGCAAATGACTGCAGTTTAGTAGCAAATGACTCTTTTGGGGATTTAAAATTCTTTAAAAAAATGTAAAGCACATTCTGTTTTGGTGCAAGGGTTTGCAAAAAATAATATTTTTGTAAAGGATACTGTTCTGCACTGCACATGTTTTATACATTGTTCAACAGAAATCTTCAAAATAGTTAATGACTATGACTCAGCTCCAAGGAGATCAATCCAAACCAATCGGAGCAGAGGAAATTTCCATCCCATTACAACAATGCTATGACAGAATGGCGTAGTACTGTTGGCACAGTAATTAGCACTAGAGTATACCGAGTGTGTGATGGGGCTGCAGGACTTGCATGGAAAAGCTGAAAGAAATCATGCCAGCCATTACAGAAGACATGAAATAAACACTCAAGAAAATAAAAAATTGTATGCAAAAACAGTATATGTACTTACTGATACAGAAAGAAATTAGCCCCAGCACCCAGTGATCACTGGTAAGTTGATTTTGAATTCATGAAAATGACCTGTGAAAAAAGCAATACAGAAAAGCATTATTGTTTTATCACAATTTACAGGAAAAAAATTGCACTCTGTGTCAAGAATACATGATCATTCATATAGCTATCTCCAATTTTTCATGCAGTCTTATGACACAGAAAGTATAAATGTCTTCCTTTTGTGAATGCAGCAAATTACCCATGGTAAAATTATGACAAGTATTTTGTTTGCCTGTATAAAAAAAAACAAAAGGACTGTAAAATATATATCTGAAGCACTGTTGTTTTTATGACTCCATTAAAATACATCCTAAGCACAATTACCACTGATTCACTTTTTCAAATGACCTATCTACTTAAACATAGTAGTTCTTAACAATCACTGTGGGATCCACATTATTTAATTTGACAGCATTTCTGTACTACAAAATATACAGCAGTACATTGAATGTAATTAACATTTGTTTCCATCGTGTCATTCCTTCTAAAAGAACTTTGCTTTCAGAGATGACCTGTTGCTAAGTGCTAAACTGTATTTCTTTAGATACAGGGATAAGAAAGAGTAGTTACCTTGTAGAAACCTGCATTTTTTTAATTTATCATTTTGTTTCTGACTAATTTGAATGTTTATAAGTTAGACTTCCCATGCCAAAGAAAGCAGGAGTTATCTCTGTCCAAACAGCTAATGGAACTAACGCACAAGGACCACAGGTTATGTTACAATTCTGCTTAGTGTAACCCATTCTCTAACAGTTCTAGTAGGTACAATCACTGAACACTAATAATCTAAAGTAAACTTTATAGGGGACTTTTCTGTCAAGTGTTTAAAAAATAATATGTAAAAAAGACATCTCAATAATTAGCTATCAGCAACTTTCGGACAAGATAGTTTACTATAATGATTCATACTTAAACTAAGGTTAATAATTTATTGATTCAAGATATATCTTCGAATTTGGAGATTAAGTTGAAATGTAGTATTGTTTGCAGTTCAGTAAGACTACAGTACATAGTTGGATCCTTTGGGAATGGATCCTAGAATTTACTTTCAACATTTCAAATTTACTAGTCTGTAACCTTACTAACCTCTCATGTGGCTTTATTTCAATGCGTGGCTCAGATATAAAGCATTTTGCTTTACTTACTACACAGCACTAATGATTTACTTCAAAATATAGACTGATCGCAAGTTAAGGTTTTTATGTACTTCTTTGTCTAGGATCTACTCCAACAATTACAATATTTTTGAAACATGCAAGTATAAGATTTATGGTAAATATACCATACTAAATTATTATTAAATATTTTAATAACAAAGCTCGACAAAAAAAAATAAACAGAGAGCCATGTCACTACTAATCAAACTCATTTATCAGTGAGAGCTGAGAAACACTATCTACCCCGGCAATACACTGGTAGTGCACAAAGCTCACTGATGTTCATTTCCCACATTATTATATATTTTAAAAACAAGCTGGGATCTCATTAACAGCTGATTTATGCCATTAGTCTGCTTCAGCACCACCAATTAAACAAGGACAGAGGTTTGTAAGGTCATAGCTAATTAATCTGAGCGTAAACACTTTCAAGACCCACTACCTGAGGCAGATCCTTAGCAGCCCGTAATGATGCCACTAAGTGCAAAGGAGTACGAAGATAAGCCTGATGTGACGACACCCCGATTGCAAAGTTCAAATGACATTTGAGTATGAAGGAAAAATAAGCCTGCAAGGCGTAAAAGTAAAATTTACATGTGGCAATCTTGATGCCGTAGGTTACAATGCAAGCAAGAAGACAAGAATAAGCAGAGCCAGTGACCCTGAACAAATTAAGGCCTGTTGCCCTTCTGATAACAACTCTGAGTTCACCAGCCTGCTGCAGGCAGCCACAGACTACCAGTCAACAGCTAGCCACCACCAGGCAAATCACATCTGACACAGCACTGTGCACATGCAAGCGGCCAACTCTGACAACTTCAGAGAAAACAAACACAGAGGTATCCATCTGTTTTAGCATCTGTGTTAATAAGCGCTTCTTTATTTTAAATAAATAGAAGTAAACAAATATTTTGAAAAAAAAACAATCCAGATACCATACCGGTACACTAACAAATATTTTTGTCTATTAATACCACCGTTTCTAATAACTCTGATATTTCAAGTAGCCCTTGTTTTCAACGAGGGACTAAATTGCTTCTTGCAGTACATCATGTACAGTATGCACACTCAAACCCTTAGTAACTGAGTTACTTTCAGCATCAGAATCACTTTATTTTTCCAAGCCCGTTACATGTACAAGAAACTGATGCAAAAATAATCAAATAGTACATGTACACTTCACACAAGCAAAGGTTCACAGTTATATACACACTACATCCCACATTCATGGTTAAGAAGGGTGACAGCCATGGGGAAGATCATTATCATTATTCAGATAAGTTTAAACCATTTGGATCAGTTTCATTAAATTAATTCTAAGCTCACTGTTTTTAGTTTCCCAAAAGTTTTATTACCACAATTAGCAAAGAGGTTCTATGAGATGTTAAATTTCTAGGATCTGTGCAAATTCTTTAAAAGTAAGGCACACAATCCAGAGATACACAGTTAGCTGTACTAACCTTATGCACAAGGGCTGTGTATGTCTCAGTAGCAACACACAAGGGACAATTGATCTCCCCTAAGCTGTTTATTTTTTTAGTTTTAGTTTCAGGTTTGCACAGCGGAGAATAATCGAGACATGCTCCTTAAAAGAGCTTCTGTACCTTTGCTCTGCATGAGGGGCTTAGCGATATTGAGGGTAACTCTACAGAAGGAGACACTTTATCATTCCTGCCAATGCCAATTTGGATCTCCTAGAGGAGGGTTTGGTTTCGTGGGGTGACAGGGCTTTAGTGCACTTTCCTTGCATGTGAGAAAGGCAATGGTACACCCACCCCTCACTACAAGCAAACAAACAAACTGAGCATTGAAGGTCAAACGTGAACAAATAGCTTATATAAAACCCAGACAGCTTGGGCAAGCATAGTAGACTGGACTACTTGACTTCAAAGTCCCCAGAGCCCCGTTCCTGGACACCTGTGGCATTTATATCAAAGTCTGGCATTTTCTCTGTCCATCACAAGTACCAAGAGACCATAGCACCTCCCACGCACACACTCAGTCACCTCACCTTCTCAAGGCTCAATTCAGTCACCGGACCAAACAAGGAAAATACACCAGCATAGGAGCCAGACTAAACAAGAGTTTCACACCGGAGTGTAAAAAGGCCATATTTAGTGAAAGGAAATCATGTTTTGTTTTTTAAATACAAACCTTGGTATGCTTGTTTTGGATCATTATTATATGAAAACTTAAATTCTAAATATTTCAAACAACCAAAATGAACATCAAATATTAATGTATTAATGGAAAATACATATTTAGCAGTGGTTGTGGTACAAATCCTTTACTAGAGCAAACCCTTAATGACTGCAGCTCAAAATTAAAATAAGCCTCAATGTTTCTAAAATGCATTCATATAAAGAGAAGAATATAGTTACTAGCATGTATAATCTAGTTTTGTTTATGATGTTATCATGTGATGGTGTCTTTGCATTTTGAGCAAACAATCATAAACACAA
This sequence comes from Lepisosteus platostomus, assembly GCF_059453375.1. Taxonomy (NCBI): domain Eukaryota; kingdom Metazoa; phylum Chordata; class Actinopteri; order Semionotiformes; family Lepisosteidae; genus Lepisosteus; species Lepisosteus platostomus. Next base: position 6,630,071 of record NC_142628.1, on the reverse strand, counting down.
TGTAATTTCAGCATGAATTTTAGGTAAATGCACTGCTGAAAAGCCTATTCCACACAGGTTTGAATTAGAAAATCTAAACTTCTATCAATAACAATTTAAAAATACAAATTTGGAGTACAATATATCAATGACAAAGGGATTTGTCAAGCTTATAAATGACTTTTCACATATATCAGAGATTGGTACTCAGTTTTGAAAAACAAACCAGAGGACAAGTGGAAATTACACTAAAGTGCATTCAAAACTGAGAAGAGGAGGTACTTCTTTCTGTAATGGTTTGTGGGAGTATGGTACAACCTACTTAACTGTGTTGTTGAAGCTGGTGTCTCTCACGAAACATCTGGATGAGATTCTTGAGTCAATATGATGCTGACTACTAAACTGGCTAGTTAGGCCAAATGTCAATGTTATGTTTTTATTTCAGCTGTCGCCAAACATTCAAAGAGCAGAAAAAGGTAGAAAATGTCAAAGGATGGATTTTTCTCAAACTAGGTCTTTTCATGATAGATAAATCTGGCCCAACACAGAGAGAAATCTGCATCAGTGGATGAGAAATAACACAGGAACCCCACACAATTTAGTCAAAAGGGCAGTGCATTAATAGGTTGCACTAAGTATTCAAAACGCCTCTACTACATCATGCAACTATGAAAAAAGTATGTGTCAGAGCAATGTCTGTATTCAGTAGATGGTATTGTCAGATCCAATATTCAGCATGACAAAATCAACTTCTACATTGCCCAAGGCAAGCAAAAAAAGCATGGATTCAAGCTCTAAGTGGACTGAATTATTAACTACTTAGATACAGCTATTACAAAAGTAATAAAACCCATTCTGAAGTAAATAAGAATTTACAGTCACCTGGCTCCAGGGGGAAAAAGTCTATATCGCTCTTGCACATATATATTCATATCTTCAAGGCGACTTAGAAAAGAAAGGCTCATGATGCTGCTATGATACCCTAATTAATAGGGACTTATAAATTTCCCGTGAAGCAGCAGAGAGGCACGCAAGGAGCTATAACATTACAAAGACCAGCTTTATTTCTGAAAAAATCTACCATATCATCGAATTATTTCATTCTGGAACATCTCCAATCATTGTGAGCCACAGCTGTTTTCGCATCCCACTGACTGCCACACAGCCATCAGACAAAATGGTTAACAATATGCATGCAGGTTAAAGATGAAGCTATAATATACCCCCTGACAACTGTGAAATTGTACCTGTTTGTTTCAAATTCACAGTCACTCCGGTTTTGGCAACCATAGAAAAGCATCATTCATTTTTTGGTCAAGTGGGATTAAACATAATGACAATAAAAGGTTTCATCATTTCTTTATTCATGGACAGTACATTTCGTCCTTCCTCTTTTCTAATCAATAAAGATTTTTGTTTTGCACACCATCTTCTAGAAATCGAAACTAGCAGGTCTATGAATTTTTTAACATCACTTTTTCAACATCAAGGTGACGGCTGTGTCTGAAACACACCAATAAACAGTTCGATCTCCCTTAAATTAAGGTTAAAAGAAGAAAGAATAAAAAAAAAACGTCAGCCACTTCATGGACATAAAGCCAGTTAAATAGCCCATCAACATTCATGATCCAAATGTGAATATAAAGTTGCAAACTATTTAAAGTCAGTTTTATTAATATGCTAAAACTATGCTAGTCTGTTTTTTTTTTTATCAAAGACTGGTATTCTGTTCCATAGGATAAGTATGATTCTGTCATAAGTTTTTTTCCTGATTTGGTCTTCACAACTCAAATGTTCTGCTACAGAACGTATTTATTTTAAAGGTATCTTAAACTACTTTAAGGTTTGCAGCATTTCTCTTTCTTATCACCAGTACCACTCAGGACATTTTTGCTTCTCAAATCCCGTTTACCATATCCTGGTTTTAGAATCTGTGAAATGACTGTTGGGTAAGCGTAGCCACAATGTTGGTCTGTGTTACGACTGGACTCAAAAGGGTTTTGTGCTTTTCACCCTGGGAATGCACAAATGGAAGTTTTTAACACCTTACAAAATCTTTGGCTTTGTGTAACGACACTGGAAAGTCTGTTGCTCCCAGAGGACAGACACATGCTGAAAGCAGTAGGACAAAGAGGAAGTATCAATGGATCAGTGTGTACACAAATAAAAACACATCAAAAGTTTCATTTAAGAAACACAAGAGAGAGATTAAAAACAAATCCCAATAAATATTCTAATGAGTTCATATTTAGTAAAAAACTATGAAGACACCTCGTAAAACTGCATATAAGAGAGATACATGTTTTTTGATCATCTAAGATTGTTTAAGGTCACATACAGGGAGGTGTTCTTAAGTAGGAAAAGTGGATATAAAGGGGAACTATAATCCATTCAGCCATAAGAAGTGTGTTTTATGGCCATAAGAACACATAATTGTTATGCTTCATATTCAGAAATTTCTGGAGGCATAACCGTTAATGGAATATTAATTGTATTAATGTACAGATTCATGCCCATCTTCAGCTGCTTAAAATAAAATGTGTCTTACATTTCTTTTTAAGGAACTGTAGGACTTTTTCCAAAACATCCTGAAACAAATTATTTTTCTAATCATTTTAACCTTCTGTACAACACAAAAATCATTTTTTTATCTTTCCCATTTATCTTAGCCTTATTATTAGTACTTAAATGGTAAGGAACATACATATAACTTACATTTAAATGGAAAATATCTGAGGAAAACAAAGGATTATCTATTTCTGTCAGTAGCAGCAGTATCAACCCGCAATTGTCGCCTGACTTTAAGCTACATCATGACACAAGGTCTGGTTACAGAGCTTCTGTATTCAAATGACTGAGCTATTTTAAGCAGAACTCTATGTGGATATTTTCCTACAATTCAGAGCTGCAAGTCAATCATATGGTAAATTAAACTAGAATAGAATCAATTGATCCATAAATGATCAGGTTACAGCGAGCCACATCAGTCTCTGCAAATTATTTGTCTTGTTCTTGTTCAAGCATTAGAAGCACATTCTATATTCCAGTTGTTATTTCACCGACAAATTATATTTGCAATTGGATTGCAATTTTAGCAGTTTACCTTCTCAGTAAAAGTTCAGATAACATTTAAATGAAAGAATTGGAAGTGACAGGTCAACAGCATTAAGAGAAATGACTCCAGTACTACCACAACAGCTCTAGGGGGTTTATATAAACCATCTTGTGGAGCTGCTTTTGCTGTTATTTCACAAAGCTAGCATATTTTTAATACTGTATCATCTTCTTGCAAAATGAAAGAAAAAATCATAGAATGGAAGCAAGAAAAAATGAAAGAATTAAAGAAACAGTACTTGGGCAGCTGGGAGTGGTGGTGTTAGCATGCTTTCTGTAAATTCATACAGTCTGGTTACAATTCAAGCTCCTGCTCACATCCTGGATGCTACTTTCTGCTTCCTGGGAAGAAAACATGGTGTTCTTCTTGTCTGTCTGATGAACTTAAACAATGCAACAACGTCTTTTGAATGTTATCAAAATGATAAAAAAAAACACTCTTTCGAGAAATATGATCCAGGACAGACTCAAAAGAAACAACAAAGCCAGTTGTTTGTAAAGCATGTAAGAAATGTAAGAGTTTAGAGGTGGGAGATGTGTCAGTGTGTGTACTGCAAAAGAAGTCGAGGGCAATCCCACCCTGAAAAGTAGATAGAAGAAAAAAACTGTTTGGGCTGTGGAAGTAGCAGCTTTTTAGTGCAGAATTCAACTCTACTCGTTTCTATGTACTGTAAGAAACAAATTACACAACAGGCATGACAAGTAGTTAAAATAGCAAAGCAGAATGTCAGGGAGGTCAGAAGAGCTTCTAACTGATCTTTCTACTAATGTCTAAAAAATGAATAATAATTTTTAAGCAGTATATTAAATAACAATGCAGTACAAACATGACAATAATGGAGCTGTTGTAGCCTTCATTCAAGAAATTTAAATGGTTCTGTTTTTGTTATTTTAAGAAATAAAGTTTCTCTTCTAAAGTATTTTTTAATTTAACTATACAATTGAATACCACAATTTAAATACCACTTTTCTAATACTTCTAAGTTAATAATATTAGAGAAAGTGAATGAATTCTAAGGTAGAACATCTATTTTTTAGTTGTTTCCGTTAGCCTCTGTAGGTGCTGTGAGTTATTCTGCATATGGTGTAGCTTTTTTCTCTTTTCTCCATATAGAAAACAAAAGGGGCGTTTGAGTCACTGACTGCTCACATACTTGTGTTTAAACGTATTTCCTGAATGTCCATTTATCTCTCCAATCAGGCAATAAATAAGTATGACAGAGTAAGAACTGCCAGCATATTTCAGTGTTTAATTCAATTAGTAAAAACAGGAGATGCAAGGTTCTTCAAAACAGAAATAAAACTCCAGTTGTACACTGAATATCAGAAAACGGACCTTCTAAAAATAATATCTAGCAGTACAGAAAAGGAGCACAACAGCATAAGCCATTATTGCCTAAAAGGAGGTCATAAAAAAGCTGAGAAAAGTCATAAAATAGGATTGGTGTAGCTGTGTCACATGATAATGAAAAGAGGAAAATGGTAGAAAGGCAAAGCAGACATGCAAGGAAGATGACCAGCTTCATGCTGTGAGACATTCTTATCCAAAACAGTCTAGAATCTCTGCAAATGCTAGATATGAAAAAGAGAGTTATGAAAGATGATCATGTTTAGCTTGGTTTTAGCAAGAAAATCAGACATTAAAAAATAAATTAAATTCTCTCTTGCAATCATAAATCCAAGCCAAAGGAAAAGTTTTTTTTTGTAGTATTTTCCTTTGTGTCAGATGTTTCCATCACATACCCATCACCTCACATACTTCACAAGAGTTTGAAATGAATAATATTAAAATATTCCACTAGGCAAGACCTTGATTTAAGGATTCAGTGGTGACGCCTTTCTCCTGTTTGATTTACTTTCCATTACTCACTCCTGACCATTACGTACTAAAACCTTTGTGATTTATTGTTTTGAAAACTAGAAAACGGTTAGGCCTTGTATGTGAACACTGTGAGAGCAAGGCTGTCCATGACTGGCTAAAGTCCAGTAAATGCTAGGTTAAGTATCAAATAATGCTCCACACAGTTCACAGAACAAGATCCAACCTTGCTTTTATGATGTAATTCTCTTCACATAGTGGCTTTTTGGAAAACGGTCTAAGTTTTCCAATTTGACACATCCAGAAATAATAATTTATATCACATGTTCTTCTAAAATACCCATCATTAAGGACAGGTTTTACTTTAGTTTGGTTCAAGAAGGTAGAAACCCCCAAATAAAAAACAAAACAAAACAAAACTACTATTATTTTCAAATTACACCTAGAAAGTGGTACAAATTCAACAGGGGAACACAAATTTTGAGGAGGTTCCTTTTTCCGACTTGCTGGTAAAAGCTACAAATGCTTCATGTGATGTTTTTCATGTGGGAACTAACAGTACACTAGGTGTTATTGGGCATATAGAATTCAAATATATAGGTTACAATCAGGAAAGTTACAAAAAGGAATGATCAGCAATCATGTAGAACAGTTTTGCAGTTATTGTTGTTTTTGTCAGCGTTATTAGTTACAAAAAAGTTGTGAAACTCTTCTTGATAGGCAAATTCTTAATTTAAGACAGGCAAGGGCCTCTGACAAATTTCTTGCCAAAAATAATTTTAGATTCTCATTACCCGGAGAGCTGACAGAGTTTCTCTCCAGATGATAACATGAGGTTAGTATTATCAGTTGGGAGAGCACAACAGGTGGGTCACATGAAAGGTCTCTAATTTTATTCAGAGGGCCAAACACATGGTTTCCATTATTCTTCATATAAACAGAAGAACCTCCCACAAAAAAACGTATCCAGAGGCTTCAACAACTACTACCATTTTATATGAACAATGTGTGAAAGCAAAATGTGATTTTTAAAAACCAAGCTGTAAATCTGGTTAAAAAAATCATTTTAGAATAACAAAACGTGTTTAGGCTGTGTTTGACACCAATATATCCAATATATTATATATGAATCTTTAACTTAGATTATGAGTGAGGACGCTTCCTCCCACTTCCTAAGTGTGAGCCAATATTGCTGAGACAAGAAAACATTTGTATATTTCATGTAAATCACTCAACCCGATTCACACAAGTACACTACATTGTCACGATAGTCATCCGGCCCTTTTCTATTTTAGTTTCATTTTCACATTCACCTGCCCCTTGTTCCCTGTATTATTTAAACCCTGTGCCCCCGAAAGCTGAGGAGTTTGCATTGGAAGACGGGAGCCTGGAAGCCCGCCTAGTCGCCCCACATCCACGGCTTGAGGGCAAAGGCTTCCGAACGGCGTCCTGACCAGCTGAGTCCCTGGCTCGGAGCACCTGGCCTCGTCACTCTGATTTTAACTTCTGTGTTCTGGTTTCAAGTTCCCCCCTGTTCCTTGTCTTTGTCTCTGATGGACCTCCTGGCTATTGGATTTTGGACTGTGCCCTGATTTCCCCTTTGGACTGTTTCGGACACGTATGCCTTCGCCACGCCCCCTGAGCACCGGATCACAGCCGTCACGCCCCCCTGTCTGTCGTCTCTTCTTGATCCTGCCATCTTTCCCCAAGTGTCCTACTCCAGTCACTGCCGGATTATACCGTCTGCACAGGGTCCTAAACTACGCACTTCACGGGAGTCAGGACCATCTCCCGTTACATGGCATTCTCTGTTGGGAAAGCTCTTAATAAAGTCTAGACCTAACAGCTAAGACATGTAAATAATTGACTTGAAAAACTTTCTAAAGCACAACATAACCAAATGGCAGTGTCTTCCAATAAATTGTCTTTAGACCAAAAAATGTTGAAGAGTGACAATCAAAACAAATACTGCTTTTCTGAATTTCTTAATCTCTACTATTTTTTGCATTGCATAAAACTTACTGTGAAGACTGACCACTTCCAGAGAATTCAAAGAACCTTTAAGCAAGTTCTTTTAAAAAAAAAGACCCCTCTTCTAGCTGGATGAAGAGGGTTAAGCATACATTTGCTGTACAATTCTTTGAAATCTCAGTTATTAATAACCTTTCAGAGAGAAAAAAAACATTCTCCTTAAATCACAGAGAGTAATAGGTGGTTTAGCCACTGACATTTAAAAAAAGGATTCAATTGTAAAACTGTAAAATCTAGAAGCTGTCTAGTTCATATTATAAAAGCAGCCCAAGACCAGCGTAACAAAGATAGTATCACATGACAACTCGTGTTATACGTTTATGATGTGAAAAGCCAGAAGAAAGAAAACTATTTTGCAAAACATTCTAATAATAAGACCTTTTATTTCCTTGCTTGAACAGTACAAACTTTGAAGCTCACAATAAGGTGTGAAATTAGCAAGATTTCCAAAAGCTTAGTTAACTCTAGAGATGCCTGGCTTCCTTTTTATTCCATTTCAGGCAATTTTGTATTCACTTTGCTGTAAAGGCTCAATGGATTATCCCTACATGCCAAACTAATAACATATGAAAAAAGGATTAACTCTCAAAATACCTTTGCTGTTGAGAGTAGGTGCAGAGACCACAAACTATACCTTGTAAGTTACTGTTCCTTTAATCATCAAACTTGCATTTAATTCTTAGAAAATGATTTAGTTGTTTCCTTTAAAAGAGTTAGTTATATCATGTTTTAAATTTTTTTGAGGTTTTATATATATTGTATTTTATTGTAATAATGTATATTCCAATTACGTGTCCTAAAACAAATAAAAAGAATGATCAAATTCAACCAGTAATATAAGGTTAAGCTAGATGAATATCTACAGGATCAAGGAAAACTAAGTAAATTACCTTTTTAATAAAGAAAGAACAAAATATGAAATACCACATATACTGAAGCTAAAAGATATTACATTTATACTACTTCATAAGAATCATACTAGCTCTCAGAGGATGTGCATTGAAAAACCCTTCAGCGGTTTAATAGAGATACCTTAAAATAAGCCTGGGACTCCCAGATACACTCTCCTTCCATGTTTCTACAGATTACTTGACAAAACAAATATTTCAGAAACAGTAAAGGTCCTTCCTAAGTCTTGTAATTGTTTAACCCTAAACGCGGTGCCTTCTTGCACATTTCTCTTCCATGTCATCTTCAAAATTCAATCCAACACAGACCTCAAGGAGGCTTAACTGATTCCATATTTGTCTTGGAAGGTTCATTTTTGGGGATGAGCTGGGGCTTCAAGCTGATAATGATGACTATTTAATTAGAAGCCTTTCGCAGAGCTGGCAGCCAGACAAACCCCTCCACCCTGCCAATGGCGACCAATGAATTCAGCTTCATCAAGGCAAGACGGACTCCCCCCAACCAACCACTGCCTCACCCTACCCCCCCCACCCCTCACACAGCACACAAGGCAGTCTCTGTCTCTGTAAGCTCCTGAACACAAGAGCAGCCCTGCTCCTTCAGTAGAAAACATCACTTCCAAACCTTCACCAAACCTTATCACTGTGGCCCAAAAACGTTTTTTTTTTTCCCCTTATCTGCAAAGATTACTATCATCACTTTAAAAAAAATAGCAGTGAAGTGTTTATACAGGTTACTCCAGTGAGGTGTATCATGTTGTTTGGTTTTTGAAAGTTACTGTTTTCTTTAAAAGAAAAGTTGTTCCTTGCACAAAAAAACATGAAACACTGTGATTCATGGTTTGCAAACAAGGGTCACAATGTTTAAGATAGAAATCCTTCATTCACGTTCCAGTTCTTCCAGGATTTAATTCACAATACATACTAGCTCTATTTTGTGCAGAGTCATAGTTTCAGTTTCTGTTGCTGTTATGGAGCTCTGTGCTGTAAGTGAGAGCTTTCAACGGTAAGTCTAAAGCATGACCACTGGAGGTTGTTGGAAAAAGGCTGGTGTGGTTGACAGCACGCCAGAAAAGGCCCCCTCTGAGTTTCATGCTTCTGTAGACTTGGTTACTGGCACAGAACTTTATTCTGCATGTTGTATGCGGGTGTTCTGAGTACATGCGCATGGTCATCATTAAGACAGTCAGAAACAGTGACTCATGGGGAATACAAAGCAGGTAAAACCACATGCCTGCTCCATATGATTACTGAACATATTTTTCTTTTAAAAACTTTTTACAGCAGATGTATTTGCTATTATATATTATATTTATTCCTGATCATCTAAGATCTTCTCCTCAGAACAGCAGGTCAGTACACTATAAGATCGGAAGCTGAGGTAAAGTGAGTAAGGCATAAAGATCTCTATGCATGCATGTTAAGTATTGGTGTTCAATGTAGAATAGAAACAATTTAAAACAGACTTATGCATTTTTACTTTTTCAGTTACGGTGCAAGGCTTTTAGGTCTATGAAATCAATGATATTCTTTTTAACACTGTGTTCTAAGCAACAAAAGCAACTTAAGACATACTGTACTGTATGTCTGCTCTATTAATAAAATATTTACAATACATAAATAATAAAATAATGGACTAAAATGTACAAAATAAAACACAAACTGTCATGGCAGTTCCAAAATCTAAAAGCATTCAAGCATTTTGCTTAGAGATTTGACAGCGTATAACTAAATGAATAGCAGATATCAGGGGTAGGAAGGTGTAATGACCCAAATCACTACAGAAATGTGTGAGCTTTGCTCTGAGCTGACAGTGAACCAACATTTTTTCATGCAGCCATGCAGAGAAAAGTTAGCTAGCCTTCTTATACAGAGTACAGGTCATAAAGCACAAAATGAATGTGTGAGTGCACCTTTGCGAGCGTACATGTATGCCTATATATAAAAAAACATACACATATATTCAAAGAGTGACAGAAAAAGAAAAAAAGAGAAGACTAAGAGGGATTATGTGTTCATCTTTATTAAAAAATGAGCCTGCTTTACACAATGGGCTCACAATCTCACTGTTTCCAGCTGAAAAGATTTCTTTGCTACAGGAAAAGATGATAACGTCTAGTTAATCTGTCCTCAAGACAGAAGGTCCCTTACAGCATCTTTTATATGATTACTTGCGGTCTGCATCACTCTAGTTAAGACTTTCAAGTTTCCAGAAGAAAGATATATACTGCCTCAGTGCAAAAGCCTTTGTCATAATGACATACAGTAAATGGATCACACATCATGACAAATCAAGGCTAATACTGAGTCTGAGAATTTAAAACTTATTCACCTGGATATGCTATTGATACATCAAAGATGTACATTCTGGGAATCTTTATAAAAAATATTTTTTGACACAGCTTCAATGCCTAAGACTTCCATGTTGATTGTCTAGTGCATGACAAAGCCACACATTTGACAAAACTCTCCTGAATTACTTTTGCAGTCATCAACTTCTTAAATTAAAACATTTAAACATTTTGGAGTGCAAACCATTTCTTTCTAAAGGGCTGATCTGCAGCTTCAAGAGATAATTCTTAAAACTGTGGAATATTTAGAGAAACTGAAGACATATGGTAACAAGTATTACATGTTCTGTTACTTCTGTTGTGCTACGTGTCACAGCAAGAACTCTTTCTTTAGCATATAAGCTCTGCATCAATTCTGCCCTGTTTAAAAACCTTTGTTTCTAAAACAAGTTCCTTTTTTATTGACTGACTAAAAAGCAAGCGGATGAGTTTTCATTTCATTTCAATTTGTTTTCCACTTACGTTAAAGTACAATAGTCACATTTTCCAAGCTTCTTACATGGTGTTTATTCATACTGTGGTTAATATGTGCTGGCACATACCACGAAAAATGTCCTTGCTTTCACAATGCCAACATTTTGGCAAAAGCAGTAGCACTTTGTCATGTGGAATACATTTTAAATATATTTATTTATATCTTGATGCAGCTTCTTTATAATAGGAAACCTTGATCTGCAGTGGTTTTCTGCGAAATCCGTGATAGGAGAGAACAGAGAAGGGTTGCCTTGTACACTCAGAGCAATAAAATAGTTGTTGATTTGTTAGTGGATTGCATTTGGAGGGGCTGATAGAGGATGCTTAGTACAGTCTATTCATCAATAAACAAAGAGAAAGTGGACTGCTGTATCTGCTTTATAGTAACATTAACATGATTAGCCTGAACACTCTTCATGTAAAGAACCGAGGAATGAAACATCAACATCCTCTTTACTAATGACTGCAAGGACAAGCTGAGTTTCTAGAAGAGCTGTGAGATTTAGATTTTATATACTGTACCTATGCACACAATGAATGCTGTTCAATAGAAGTGTAAATTGGCTGGTGCTTTTTTATTAATTTCAGCAAAAGAAAATGTACAATGACATATCAATGCATTTTAATGCCCACTTGCTTTACCAAGAGCAGTTCTTTTCTATCTCATGCCTCATAAGTGAAATCATTTACTGTTCTTTTGCACTGACTTCTTTCTGACGCACATTTAAGGCAAAATCATTTAAAACTTCATTGTGTCACTGCAAATATAAACGAGATCAGGAAACAAAAGACCTGGTTTGGAGCAGCAGAAATATTTCAGCTTAACTACTGTCATAACTTCAGCCACAGCATTCTTCCTTTCCCATTTTTTCCTTTTTTCACTTTAATGTGTTTTTGGCAGCACGAATTCTAAGTTTCCACACAAAACTGTGGGGAATCCAATTTTGGCTTAATATTTCCCAGCTTTTCCATATAATGTTTAAGACTGTTTTTAGATACCTTCTTGCTTCCACAGATGTCTCCATATGTGACCCATTGTGTCAACATTGAAACGATCTCCCCCTGCTCTGACGTGCCTCACACTGACTCCTGTAGCCCAACGATGGACTTGTGGTTTTGACAGATTACAGAGCTACGCCTAATTAAAATAAAGGAAGCTTAAGTCAAGAATCCCCATTGCAGCTCACGTTTCTGAAAGGAAAAGCCACTGTTAAAAAAAGAATCTTCAATAACAATCAATATGCATACATGATACACATCTGCTTTGAGACTCATTTCCAGCTTTAAAATCCCTATTTCAGTGTTTCATATACTGTACGCAATAAGGTGAAGGATCCGATGCCACAACACAAATGTCACTGTATCGTTGGAGGCTGGTCTGCAACCAGGGATTATAACATTTTGATTTCTCAGGCTCCTGGAAGAGCATTTGTATTTTTTTTTATTTTCTTTGAGACCTGGCAATTTTCATCTCATTGTCGCTGTTTTAAATTAACGTTATACAAAAAAAAAAACACCAGCCCTGAAGGGCATTTTTATAGTTCTGGATGGAGCACTTGTATATTGCCGAAACCAGACGTGCCAGGTTTTGTTTTTCTCTGCTCCTTAATGTACAGCACTGGTGTTATGTACAACGCATCTGTTTGAGTGCAATAACTGAGATTTACTTCTGACTGATAGCAGGGGAGTCACTTAAGTGGAAGTGTCAGTCACCAGGCTGTTTTCTTACTGTAATATATCCAAAAGTCATTATTTAACAGGAAGCAGACAAAACCAAGAGCCAGAATTCAGCAAACAGTCCTGAATTTGAAGGACCTTGAACTCTAAAAACAAATCAAGAGAACTGTCATGCTGTTTCTGAAACATGTGTTTACCAGACTTAGTTAATTAAAACATGAATTAAGACTTCATGACCAAATCATGGGCAATTTATGGATTCTTGCAAAATTTTGAACAACTTCACCGTTAAATAATGTCCTATGAGAATTATTTGGCACCATGTCATTCCTGGAGTACTCACACGGACTGAAAATAGACCACACAAATAAGCTACTGACATGGAGAAATAAATGTACAACATGTGTTTATTAAACATTCATTGTACATTTATAAACAATGGTTTCATACTATATAGCACTTTCACTTTCAACAGTGTTAAATCCTTCTCTTCTCCTATAACGCAGATGGCGAACTGCTCTTAATTCCTCTGTTTCTAAACAGTATATTACCGGATAAGATAAAGTAGCCATGTGTCTCACACTAGCGCAAGAACATTTTAAAAATTTCATCTCATCCACATTCTACTGCCAATTTCTGCATTATCAAGAAGTTATTAGAACAGCACTTGAGCTCATTTTTTCATACCTACCTGACCTGTTAAACTAAGACATAACCTCATGCACTGCAAAAGATATGAACAGGAGGCACCAGGAATGTTTTGAAGGGAGGTGTAGCAGTGTTAGAAGGGTTGTGTACTACTTCTCCCTGGATTCACCCCCAACCTTGCAGTGGAAAGTCCGCTATAGTAACCTTTTGATGAAAAAGCACTTTGGAAGCATGCACACCAAGAATTTAGAGAATCAAGTAAGAGATCTGGTTTTTAATATTTTTAGGAAATCGCCAAAAATATTTGGTTAACATTCTAAAACTCACTGACAGTCCAAAAGTAAAATTTAAAATTCTTCTATCACGTTGATGCGACAATTGAGCGGTCGACAAAGCAAGTTGCCTCCTATATTATCCTTCTTTCATAAATACAACGAACGATCGCATTTACTAACTCCTATTTGTTATTTAGTCAAATTTCAAAGGTTCATCTTATTAGTAATATATATCTCAATCCTATCCTGAGTAAAAAACTTGAAAAAAGTGGGGCAAAAGGCATACAAACGGAGGAAAAAGTATAATTTAATTTTTGATGACCTAAGGCAACTGTTAGAAAAAGACTAGTATACAGACTGTGTGTGGTTTTAGGGCACAACAAATAATACATCATGTTGAACTGCAAGCTCTGTGCATAACTAAAAACAATTACATTAATGAAAAGAAGTTAGAAAATCAGAAACGTAGGCCCTGTGTAGGACAATACGGGTAGCTAAGACTAGCAGGAGATAGATATGCATCAGTTAGCATATTTTCACAGTAATTACTGCATGAAAAAGGATTATGCTATTATTCAATAATGCCTGAAAATGATGGGTGTTTTTTTCTGAGAATTCCTATGCTTTTCATTTTTCCCACTTTACTGTCACTAAATTTCACCTGTACATTTGCAGGTGCTTTATGCCCTACTCACATTACTAGGAGTCACATCTCCAATGAGCAAACATTACTTTACCCTTTTTCTTTTGGTCATTTAATTAAAATTCACAACTATAATGCTTAGTGATTCATAACTATACTTTAACAGAATATTAACAGATTATTACACTTTGTTTAAAAAAATGCTCCATCTTGAATACCAATAATTTTAGGATTATGGACAAATGAAATAAGAATATCACCTCATTCTGATGTCTTTATTTTGCTTCCTGTACTATGTGCATTATTAAGATGCTGTCCATTGTTAAAGAATTACAATTTAAAAATAATACTCCTCATAGTTTCTGTCATTTAGTTGTAGGTGGTCTTTTTAAAAGCTATTCATATTATAATTCGTAGTTTCATGGCATATTGGATAGCCATACAAAATTGTACATAACACAATATGAAACAAGACAGAAATAAAAGAACTTTGGTATATGGACATACTGTTGAGCTGGTTCTGCCTGTCTTGTAACTAAATGAAACATCGTGATTAAATTCCCAAGCTCCTTCTTTTAACAGAAAAATGAAAAATAAAAGGCAGGCTGACTATGCACCTATCGTACAATAACAGAAGCTTGATGAAAAATGCTAACTCTCTCTTAAAAATGCAACTTTTCTTGAGAAGGTAGCTCAACAGCTCCCACAGGATTTAAGTCCTTTCTTTTCTTATCAATTCACATTTTCCAATGAAGCACAGAACCTGTCTTTTGAATATTTAGCCCTACCCGTGTGTGTGTGTCTCTCTCTCTCTCCACTGCAGCTATCATTTTTACTCTTGGAAATTTCAATAGACAGTATCAGCACTAACCTATGACTGCCCTGTCAGGCAATCTTTGATGTCACAGCATAATGACTCCTGAAAGAACAGCACTAATACTTAATGTAACATGAAACCAGGGCCCTGCAGTGGGGCTGTCTACTGTCAGGAACAAACAGTTTCACCGCTGCTCTCTGGAGCTGACAAGAGTGAGAACTAGCAGGGTAGCATCCTCCTCACCAATCTAGCAGTTTAAGCATCAATAGACTTTGTGTTCCCTGTACGCGGGTTTACTTACATTCAAACACAATACACTGGTGGAATCCTTAAGCACGGGAAGTTGTTCACTCAGTGCGCAGCTCTGAATGTACAATGTGAGAAAATACACACACACTTGTTCAGCAGAAGCTGCAATGAAATGAAACACATAATATCGCTACATCTCCTTCTTTTTTCCTTTCCTTGGATTATTTAGTATTTTAGCTGAAATACTGTATATGATGAGGCAATAAAATGTGCTAGACTCAAATGTATTGAAGGGGCAAGAGTGCTTTCTATTAGCACACAGAACCTTAAATCAAGACTTCTAGTGTCCTCTTGTAAATCCTTATGTCAAATCATGTTATATCAATTAGTGACCTCAAGTCACTTCTACATGTAATAAAGTTTGTGATCCATCATACCATGACAGTTCTGCAATGCAAACAGAAACAAAGATCCTAAGATTCCCTCTACAAAATGATCGGCAAGTAGTCATGTGTCGGCTTTGATGTTTGAAGTACGTGTTGTCTTGACAAATATCTTAAAGGAGCAAAATATGCACTGTAGATTGGCTTACTTAGTCACAACTTTTCAGCAAATTTTACATTGAAAATCTGATTAAGCAAGCAGATGTAAACCAAGCTGTCAATCACAGCTGTACAGTTCATTTTTAGACTTTGTATCTTTACACTGAACTTGGACCACTGAACTAATACTGACTTCTGGGATACAATGGAGCTACACACAAATCTCATGACATAAATAAATCCTGTAATACCTATGTGAAGAACTACCAGCTCATCATCGTCCCCATGGAATTCAACACTGGAGGTTCAAATGAAATGGATAGACAACACACTTCTTTGTCCTTCCTTTTACCCCTGATGTCAATTCATTGACCAACAAAAACAATAGGATCCAATTCACAGAAATTAAGTGGCAGGACTCTGAAAACATATTTTAACTTGGGTAAATCAAAATATTTAGTTGAAGTGATCATGTTTTGAAACGACAATGTGAATCCAAATTTGGTCCATCTTGAAAGAATGGTTTTTGACTGTCATTGGTCTTAAAGTTCTAATGTTCTTTACAACTTTATAGTCATATAATTTTATGTTTACAACTTTATAGTCATATAATTTTTATACATTCTTTATGCATTATTGTGCTTAATGCTAAACACTATCATTTTCATGCATCTTATCTGAACCAGAGTTTTCTCCTGCAGAAATTCAAGGTGCTAGTAGTGTCTATCTGAGTGGAAATGGAGCAGACAGGAAGAAAACGGTTTCACTCTCCAGCTGAACAATGCAAAGAAAGGTGTGACTTATACTGTAGCTACACACATCTATGGTAGCTGGATGTGGTATACTGTAGTCTTACAACATATCTGGCGAGGAAGAATTAAAAAGTGAATTTTTACATATAATGTAAGTAAAGACCCATAAAAGGATATCAAGCAGAATGAGATATAGACGGTGCCAATATGAATACCGATAATACACTTCTTTTAAAATGACTTTCTGCAGTTTAGCAAGAAAACCTTGAGTATGATTTCAGAAAGAAATGGATCCAAACAATCACAGCTAATGATTTCCAAATATAAATTTATTATGTATAAATAGATTCGAAAAATATTTCCACAGAGATTTAGCCACCGAAAAATAAATTATGTAGGAGACACAGTTCCTTTTGGATAAATTAAAATCATTCAAGTCTTTGCCCACATCAGGAAGCATGTGCATTGTTCTTCTGCACAACACTCCATAAGCACTTACACAATACATACAGAACACCTGACGACATAGGCAACGCTTATCAGGCTGCTGTTTTAACTTGCTTATGGTACATAAAGGCACTGTAAATTTCTCAGAATCTCAATTGAGGATGCATATTAAGCTATAACTCAAACATACACACATAAGGCATTATGTGCATTATTGTCATTTGTCTTTTATTTCATTTTAGAGTTTTCTCATTTCATGAAAAAGCCACAAAATCAAACCCTCTATGCGTTTCACTTTTAATCAAAATCTCATGAAGGAGCTCTTCCATTCCCTTAAAAAATAATTTTCAGAACTATGGGGTTATTTTTGAAATCCCCAAATAAACTTTGTTAATGATTAGTGAAACACATCTAGACATCCTATTCAAGACTAGACTGACATCACTGTGTTCTTCTGTAGCTACCTTGTCTACAGCTCTGTCTGAAATGTATTACGTAGTTACGCATAGCTTTAACTCAGCATTTTTGTCTCAAATAATTTTTATTAAAGTTTAATATAAACAGACAATTTTTATTTTGAAATTTTCATGGTCTCTTGTCAATCCCTTTATATCACACAAAAACCCGACCCGAGGGAAAAGATGATCCGTAACCAATTGAGAGATCACAAGGCAAACACTGTTCTGCGGGTATTGTCTTTGAGAAGCATTTCTAGCCTATGCTAATCTTCAGATTTCCTCACAAGGATTTATGCCATTTCTGCAGGGCCACTGAATTCATACTAAAGAACCCATCCACAAATACAAATAATACATTGAGGAAGGGAGAAAGCATTGTCTTGTTTATTAATTCTGCAATTAGATAACACACAACACAGTGAATTAAAGAACTCAAAATCCAGCTGGTCTAAATGTCAAGTCACTAAGAAAATTTGACTTCTTAGTACTTCATTGAAAAAAAACATTGCAAATCTGCACTGACAGTGTGACCACCTACTGTAGCTGATAGTGTTGTTTACACAATCATAATAAATTATCTTCCCAATTATGCTTCTTGGAGCAAGAAACAGAAAGGAAACAAAAAAGGAAGAAAAAAAAACAGCAGATGCAAAAAAAGCCGCAATGAGAGGTTAGCTGAAGAAAAATAACTTCGTCTTGAAATGGTTTTGGCTGGAAGACAAGTCATCCACAGAAGAGCGGGGACTGGCATAAACATTTGTACAAAATTATAAGTATATTTCTAGAAGTATGCAGGATGCAACCGCCCGCATACTGCACAAGATCCCAGTAACACTCTGCTTCAGCGTTGTGTGCGCTGAGTCCAAACCACTGCATTTTAATTACTGCAAGGCTTCAGATATATCAGCTTTGATATGGAAATTCTCCCCCATCTTCATATTCGCCACAGAAATCTTTATCTGATTCATAAAAAAATAAACAAGACTCTAATTCCAACACCTGATTGCGCTGATTAGACGTTCCAAAAAAAATATGGGCTGCGAAGAAAAAACAACAGCTATTGCATTTCAAATCAGAAGAGTAAAAAGATGTAAATCAAAAGATGTATACACAACCGTGGCGATGTGGCCAACGCCACCACTCTTGCACCTTAAAAGGCACTCTCGAGTAAATAAGAATTTGCAAAACAAGATGAGGCCAGAAAAAATGAACAAAAAAACATTTTTTACAGTGCTCCTTTGAAAGCACACTGCTGGTTTCACTGCAACTTGTCATAAGATCCCTAGAAATTCCACCAAGGACAAAAAGAAGCTTAACAATTTAGACACTACTACTCTATCTGAGGGTCTATGTATCCTGAACAACACTCCTTATCAACCAATAAAAAATGAACTTATATTCCAAATTGCCTGAATTACAAGATGGTAAGTGGCAAGACTTTGACATTAAAAAGTGGTAGTCATGTGGTCTCAATTTACACAGTAAGCACAGTAACCAAAATGTTAGCTGAAGGGCCTATTCTTAGAAAAAAAGAAATTGGTTCCAAGGTTATAAAAAACAATGAATGCCCTTAAGAAGAAACAATACATTTCAGCTTACAATGTGGTCAAAAGACATGCCAAACTATATTACTATGTTAAAAGGCCTCGTGTGCTGCAGATTTCTGCTCTTTTCTTTCTTGCAGCAAGACTGCAATTTGGGTGTGTTGTTAAGCCACAGATAAGTATAGGCTAGCTAATTTGTACTTACTATGTGGAATGAAATACTTAAGACTTAAGTTAAATGTCTATTTGTACAACAGCAGCCCATCACAGCTTTTTTTAAGATATTAAAAACTGTCCCTAGCTCAGAAATTACAATGCACGCCTTCCTTTTCTTCTGCTAATGTACTGTATTACTGTACTGAAGCTGCTACTGTCTCAATATTCCTGCTGTTTACTCACATTGTCTTACAGTCTTAGCCCTGGTCACACCCCAGTCTTCATTAATGTTGCAGAGTGAAGTTACACTTCAGGACAACAATGGCAAACAAAGTCTGCATAGCAACAAACCACTTAGTTTGAAGCTATCGTTCATTACAAGGTATGGTAAGACTGAGAGCGCACAATCAGAGCTTCTCAACCTTTACAGAGCTGTAGGCCAGAAAGCACTGCAGCATTTTGCTTGTTTCAAAATTTCCTGACATACGCATTCTTTCTTAAACGTCTAAATATAAAAACTAAAGGTTTCTTGCCTTGTAAGGTGATGACTACTACTTAATAGCATGTGATCAATTCGGCCTCCTGTCCCAGGAAAGAGTTAAAGCACCATATTAAGCACATTGGGTGCTTTATGAACAAAACACTACTGTGGCTCTGCCTCTGACACAACTCCAATTATTCTTGGACTGCACCATGTAACAAATTTAACTGCTTCACTTGGAACTCAATTATGAGTGCATGAAACATACACTGCATTAAAGTGAAAATGACTGAAATAAATATGGCTTACAAATGCCACGTTCAAAACACTGAAAATTACTATAAAGAGAAGAATACCAATAATCATGGTGACATCCACTTTGATCAATGCTTAGGTATTCCAAAGCAAATTACCTTACACTCTGGTCAAAACAAGTCAAAACGTGTTACCGCACCTATCATTTTCAGCACTGCTGTTGGACAGCCTTACCTTTAGGACGACTGCTCTTGCTTGTTCCCCTTTGAGGGAATTTTCCTCATGAGGAATTTTCCTATGTGCGCACTTAGAAGATTCCAATAACACAGATGGCTACAAACAGTACCTGAAATACATCACCTACTAAAGTATATGCACAATTTCAGTTTCCTCTACCTGTTCTTCTCCTTAGAAGGTTAAGTATTTTTATCAACATTTTGATATTTGACAGAAAGCAAACACTTTCAAATATCACAACAGTTATTTCACGCTACTTTTAATAACAAGTAAAAGTATAAAAACACCTTAAAATTGAAAAATGTTTTCAAAACTCTGCTTCATACAACACAAATAAAAATAATATTAGAAATAATGTTTTTCAGCTCCTTATAAGCTCCTTCAAACTGCTCTGATCCTAGACATTTTTGGGTGACATTCACACTCAATGGCAGTTTTAGAGCATTCCTTTAGACCTACAAACGGTGGACAAGTACTCTAACAATATAGAGCTGCCTTGATTTGAAGTGCAAATTTCAATACATCAATCCTCAAGTTTACTTCACTAAGAAAAATTGTCCTAAAAACGAATAAGGAACACACACACAGATAAATAAATGGATAGATAGATATACAGTAGCACAGGAGAGGCCCTTTGCTTTAATCCTGCAAAGGTGATGGTATCTCAGGCACACACTAAGAGATGGTCTGGCAAGCATAAAAGGTCACAGAATTTTAACTGCCCTCAAGATTCACGTGTCACATTACGTTTGCATAGTGTTGCTTAATCAGTGGTACTGTACGTGTGTCCATTAACATTAACTATGTTTCTGGAGGGCACTGTTTTCCTTTAAACATTTTAACCTTTCTTCAATTGAAATTGTTGACTCCATTTTAAAGCATCAGAGTAAATTTCCAGTTAGAATTAAAAAAGAAAAGTTGATTGTGCTTCAATTCCAGACTTAGTCTGATAAAGTATATCTCAGTCATACAGTATATAGCACATCAAGGTTACACACTACATGTTAAATGTAGTATGAGAACATATTTCCCAGAAAATATTCCCATAACAACTGGCAGAAATTAGTGGCAGTAACCGAATTTTACAAGTGGTGTTTTCTACAATCATCTAATATGTTGCTGTTTTAATTATTTATCATATAAATGAGTTTATTTGAATATCCACTGTGTGACCCTGTAGACTTAAAACACAGTGCTGTAGAGGTTTTCAAGACACGTTGAAAAACAGAAATGTTCACCAGCTTGACTCTATATTGAGCAACACGAAAAGACAAAAAAATAGATTTGTGCACTATGCAATACCACAAAGTTTACCCCCCAGCCTAACTTGTCTGAAAATCAGAGTGCAAACGCCTGATCAGGAAGCAGATTCTCTATATTTAAATAACATTAAATAACAGTTAAATTGCCTTAACTGTTTGGGTCTTTAAAACCTTTGACAAAGATAAGTTTTTACGGGAAGAAAACCATAAGCTGAGAAAACATATGGCTCACAGACAAGTACAATGAAGATGTTAACAAAATCTGACTTCATATTCATTGTCCGTGCCCATCTCAAAACTTCACACACAAAAGCAATTCTTTGAAGTTTTACAGGCCAATATTTAGCCCTAGTCTGTCTCGTTTTTAGCAGTGTCAAGTTCTAGCTCATTATAACACAATTCATCTAGTTTAGTAATGAAAACCGTGTGCATCCACAACTCATAAATGTGCCAGTCTTTAAACACAGGTATTATTACCCTTTTTAAGATTTCCGATTGTCTAAATCAACAGATGTATGTCCTTTTCTGATGATTGTAAAAGGTCCAAGATAGGTTGTAATTTATGTCCATTACAATAAAGAAACTACCTTATCACATTTTTCCAGATAAGGAGATTGCGACATTTAAAAAGGAAAAAAGAACACAAATTCTTTAGGACACCGTGTCCAGGGGATTAAGCAAGTCTGTTCATCTGAGTATTTTGATTTCAAATTACAAATTTAAATGATTATAAAAATTAAATTAAGCTATACTGATTGTTTTGAAAAACTACCACCTATGATTTAAATAAAATTTTAGACATTGAATCCCATCAACTATAAAAAAACAATCATTTTTATTTGAATTAATTAAATTAAAAATACAGTAAATCCTTCCCACACTTTTTTCAACAGAAAATCTTAAGTTCTGAATGTAAACTTTTCCAGAAATGTTTCTAAAAGTGACACAATTGCAATCCATAGTTTTTTAAATAAATCACTCTGCTCTCTGTTCTTTATAATTATTATTTTTCATCATACTTCTCAAGAAAATTTAATATAGAAAATTAAAGAGTAATAATAAAATATTTAAAGAATGAAGTCTCCATTATATGACTGCATATGCATAATAGCCTTTTAATTATATTCCGAAATTGACTTAAGAAAAAAAACAGGTAGCAAGGAATAATGCAAAATTAAAATCTCCGAAAAAATCTAGTTACCCGGCAAGACTGCTGCAGATCTAATTGAAAGAGAATTATTTAAACTTCATTTAATGCTTGAATTTTAGATTTATAAATGCGTTCTACTGATGCCAAACAGTTGTAGGATATCCCAAGAGAAAGCATTAACATTCAATTATCTTAAAACAGACATAACATCCACCCTAGAAAGCCACCTTATGATTCTGAAATACACAATATGCAAAGTAATATTAACAAAACATTAAAATATGCTATTTAATCAGAACACGAAAATGGACATAAAATAATGTTTTCTGTTTCATGGCAAGAATGTCCATGTAATCTACTGTCTTTCCACAGACAGACTACTGTAATCTAGTATATCTCTAGTGTTTTAACAAGACCTTCTGTTAAAGAACATTGAGTGGTCTGTATTTCCTTTGCTCCTTGAGCTTCAAAACCATGGTCTGGTTAGGAAAAATAATCACATTTTCATATATAAAATAAGGACTTCTTAGACTGGGCCAATGTTATATTTTTTTAACTATGCTGTACTTTTTAAAAATAATTTCAATGGTGCTTTAAAAGTGGTAACAATAAACCAATATCCCCATCAAAACTGATGAGGCACTGAATTGATAATATAATTTACAGCTTAAAAATACATATTTTTATTATACCAATATATAGTTTAAAAGCAAACAGATGTGCTCTTTTTTTCCCAGAGATGCGCCTAAGAAAACCTGTAATATGAAAGATAATTAACAGCTTACATTAAAAAACCTACTATAGTTGAGCTTACTAATGGTTCTGAGAGGTGTGTGTGCATATACAGCTAATCTTTATGTACACAGAGAGACAGGTTTATTTCACAAAAAAATAAATGTTGGTCTAATATACTGCTAAATTCGACATCACAGACCACGACCATTCACATTTGATATTTGAAATAATACAGATGCAAAGTAAAAGTTTCACAATACACACACACACACGATTCATTGATCTTAGGTTACAATACGCGATCTATTCAAACAAGTCCTCCACCGTGCAGGAGTACAGAGCCTGCAAAACATGCGGTTACAGTATGCCAAAATGTTCTCCCAAATCTCTGAACTTACTGGCACCATATGCGTCAGCGAGGCGATATCGTTAAAGTCGGGACACGGTCCGGAAATGCACTTTAGTCTCCCAAAACCACAACTTACTTAACACATCCACGTGTCTATTATATTGACGCAACCACAGGGGATTATTAATATGCACAGTCAAAACTAATGATTCAGTCCATAAATCCGAGTGAATTCTTTAAAATCCTAAATAAAAACGATTCTGTAATAAAAAGTGTTAAGATTTTCTTGATCATATTTGATTCATAATTAAGCTCCACGGAAAGCATGTATTTTTAGTTAAAATCTGAGCCTGGTGTTAGGGGATCAGAACCAACCGCTGAACACCTTGACGTTTGAGAAAAAGACAATGTGCAAAATGTTTGCATACAGTATTTTCATTTCTTTTTATACACGCTGTCTTCAAGTTTTTTAAATCACGGGAAACTATGCTTTTATGAGCTAAGGAGAGGGTCTTAATTCTAATATCTATGTCATTATTTTCAGTGTGTATTTAAGATGAGATTGCCCTCTTCAATAAACATTTTTTTTAGATTTGTATGCATAATTTAAGTTGCACAATGCCAAACCAGTTAACAAGGGAAAGAAATGGATAACTTCTGAGAGTCCAGCCAATGGGCCGGCTTTATTTCTGATTTAGGACGCGGGATGAAACAATCGCCCGCTGGTAGCCTATCTGCAGTCCTCCTTTCTTTCCTTCAATCCATCCGTACAGACCGCGTTTAGCTGGCTAAGACTGAATAAAGTCTCCTCTATTGAAATCCCAGACAGTGCAACATATCCCTGTATAGCAATCAGGACAATGTGCTGAATTGGCAGTCTAATTATAAATGTGCCATTTGGACCTACATTGAGCTCCAGTGCCACCTTACCTTATGAGGGAACTTCAACTCACAGCTAACAGCAACTGTTCAAAACAAAATGCCATTACTGGATCAGCTTCGCCGCGACAGAGGCACCAGCCAGAGGATTGTTTTACAAACAGCCTCTCTCACTTAAGACAAGAATGCATTATACGACACAAAGTTATTATTACAGACTGGACACAATTTAGAAAAAAAAGGAAAAGTTTAACTGTGTTCAATTAAGGTTTTATACTCCTCCTGGTAGAGCAGGAACAATGTGGCGATTGTACGTGTTTAATGTTTAGATCATTTAAAAAAACGGACTTACACGGATTTTAAAAAATAGATATTAAATCGACATTCAAATTGGACTTGAAAAGCAAACACCGGGGTCGCTTTTTATGTGCAGTGAATCAGATTCCCTACGCTCACAAAAACAAGTCTTATTAATTGCCGTCTTCATTGGGGTACAATGTTTGGAAGAAAATACGTCAACAAGACTTCACATTAAAATTGTTATCGCCACACAGCAGGCGGGTATACGTGTTATCTGTAAAAACTAGAGTGTTTAATTTTGGGAAACACCCTTAAGAAGATGAATTATCTCATTTCTCCAGGCTGAGTTTACACTCACAATATTCCTTTTCGACCACTTAGCACCCAGATACAACACCAAATTGTTTTTTTCAAACGTCTCAAGCATCTTCACCTTGTCCTGCTTGGATCACATAATTAATCAGTTAAAAAAAGGAGATAACACATTCAAGATGTCTGTCCGATTAATGCGACTACTTCTGAAACAGGTACAGCTCATTACTTTTTACTGTCTCACAAAACACTAAAATATTATTGTAAAAAAATTAAATTGCAATGCGTATAAAAAACGTAAATCACTTCAAATTTCTTATTATCCTTTTTTTTCATCTTGAATAAATCTGACCTTTTACGATGAAATGTAAAAGGTTTAACTGTTGAATAAATATTTCTTAATGAAACAAAAAGCATTTCAGGTGTTAGTGTTAACAGCTTTAACACGTGTTACACCTGCCTTCTAAAACAATCTCAAAGGAACAACAAGGACTATCAAACAATTTCATGACTTGGAAGCTCAGTTTAAGACTTACTTTGTCAAGTTCCCTCTTTACAGCTCCGAAAAGCGTTCTGTCAGCTCGCAAAGGAAGCCTGGTTTGTTCAGGTTGTGTTATTGTCTCTCAATGGATCAGCCTCTGGATGAGGGCTTTATTTTAATTTATGGCTTATGCATTCTTTTAAGGTCAATTTGCGCGACCTCCAGCGAAAGTTAAGTCGGAGAATTCCCAAGCTATTGCGCCACCGCAACAAAGATCCCTCAGTTTTCTTCTGAAATTAATGAAAACTTCTGTTACTGTCTGAATTCTAACTATCGATTTTAAGAAGCAGCAATCGAGGGGGGGACTTTTAAAAAGGGGGGGAAAAACTTGGTTAAAACTTTTCAAAATGAAAAATACTCAGGCTTGGATACCTAGCAGCGTGAACGTCATTGTCAATGAAGAGTACCGCTTTGTGGACAAAACTGAAATTGCTTCCCAACAGAAAAGATACTTTCAGCAAACTGCTCTGCACAAGACTCCTAAAACACCGCTGTACAAAGCCAACTTTTATAACATTGTTCTTCAGCAACGGCATGAGGTAAAATAATTAACTGCACACTGACCCTGTCGAGCTCAGTTTCAATTACGTTTTCTTTAGAAGTTGCCATCATTAACAGTAAGGTAAATTGGAAGCTTTACAGCCTTTCGTAGTGACAAACAAGATCGCTCTCCCGATGGAAGCACATGGAACAAACTTAATTACGCAAAAGGAAAAGTAACATTTACATGCACAGACCAAAAAGAAAACTAAGATTACAGACAGACGCCCTGGATCTACACATCACAGTGCAGTACGCTCAACAATAACAGTACTTTTACCCTAATGATCACCCCGTTTCTGCAGCGTAGAATACAAACAAGGAGCAAGACTAATCACAAAGGACAATAACTCAAGAATTATCCGTTTCAATAACAACTATAGGAGAGAAGACGGAGGAGAAATTAGCTTAATGACAGCGAGCACTAGTCATACTAGACGAGGTAAAAAGAAAAAAAAGGACCAAAAAGCAAATACAACATACAGCGGAAGAAAAACAAGGCACAACAGGTTCAGATCATTCAAGATTACCTTGTAGTAGCCAGTCTGGCAAAGATAAAGGCAGGTCCTTACGATATCCCGTTTCGGTATTTTTTTTTAAATACTGATTACTGATTTCAGGAGAAAAAATGAAACTAAACTCTGCTGGTGCTTCCACGGGCCATGGACAGGGGATCCGGTTCTTAACAGAAGTTTAAGTGTCACAACTGGTATGAGGTTTTGTTATAATCTATTTTATTTCTCTCTCTCTCTCTGTGAAACAAGTGAAGGCGATGGTTAGTGCTGTCAATCTTGGCAATCAATGTTAGCGGCCATGTCGCAAGTATTCAAAGCATTTCCCGTCGTGCAACATCATAAAGTGAGTGGCCAGGGCATTGATCTGAGGAAGGCAAAGAGGCAGGGCTCCCTCTCAGACAGGAGAGGCAAGAAAGAGAGAAAGAGACAGAGGGAGACCGGGCAGGCGAGGGAGGGGGGAACATAGCGAGAGAGAAAGCGAGAGGGAGGGAGGGAGAGAGGCACAGACCGGAGAATACAGCAAATAAAACAAACCGAGCTTTTGAAAAAGTACTTTTGGAAAATTAGTCAACCCGGAAGACAATGGAAGATTTGGGAAGATGTGATTTTAACGGGGCGTGCTAATTGAGGCTTAATTCCCCCCTGTTGAAAATAATGATATTTCCAGGACGGCAGTGATCTAGAAAAGAGTACGCACGGTAGTCTAACATAACCTTCTGTTAAAAAAACAAAAACTTACAAAAGATTCGCCAATGCACGGCAATGTGCAGGCTACACACAAAAGTGGGGACAAACGACAACAGAAGTGAACCAGGTTGCGCACGCCAAATATGTGTTTGTTTATAAACCGGTACGTGTGCAAATTGAATTTAAACAGGTGGACAACATGAAAAATGAAAATATCATGAGGTTATAATGAGAACGCATATCCCTCTCTTCAGTTGCGATATGTTACATGCAGGGACATCAAACCTCAATTGTACTAATACAGAACGACCCAATAACGTATATAATACCTGTTCGATTTAAGTGAAAGTAAAATCCAGATTTGTAAAAACTACAAACAGGACGTGCACGAAATGCGTTGACCGCAAAGTGAAGAGGCTCAATTCTCCCTGCTCTGTCCTCGCCGGCACTCGTGAGCTCTGTCTGCGCTGGGTACTGCAAAGGAGCTACACGGTCAGGAGAAGGGCGCCAGAGCACGGAGTGCGAGGAAACTGTTCAGTAAATGTCAGAAAATAAAAACAGTACTGGCAAAGAGTTCTTAAATAGATCAAACCTCAAAACGTGATATGGTTTGTTATGATGTTAGTAGTTAAAAGAGTGATAGATATACTATATTACACTTACGGTAGGCTATATTAGATATATAGCCTGTAAACATGATTAAAAGAGGGGTGTGAAAAATGATAAACAGGCCTTAAATCATATGCACACCATATGTGTATACTATGCATGCACACATATCAGAGCGGCTAATGCAAAAAAAATAACTAAAAAATACAAATATAGATTTACGTTACTAAGCGTAGCCTAGTTGTACAGGTTTAGAGACCATTTCCGAACATCATCAAGATGGTCATAAAAAAACCGAGAAGCAATGTGACATTACAGAGCAACTTTAATATTAGTTCAGTGCACTTTCCGATGCGGAAAATACGGATTTCAGTGGAGGCTGCAGTGGATGTGTATGTGATTTTTTTATGTGCATACGCGCAAATTATGGAAAACTGGATGTCTAGTTATGTTTTTAAAATGATATGCTTTTTGATATGATACGATTTGGTATTGTGTTCGCGACAATTCAGACTGCGTCCGTGGAAATGCGATTTCGTGAATAGACATCAAAGTACTGTAAGTAAAACAATGTTTTAATTATCACAGGCTTTTAAATAATATTGATATGTAATTAGTAAATGTGAACTAATTCATCATTTCATATACCCATTTGTGATGTCCTGAGTTCTTGAACTCTCCATCCAAGCACAACTTTCCTAAATAACTTTTAAATGTTAACATTACTGACAGCTTTTCTAAATTAACTTGCACTTTTTTTTAAATCAGCGTCAATCCACTACTTGCGTTTTACAGTCCAGACGTGGTTTAACGCTTTTTGGATTATGTGTAATGGACACAATCACTTAATGTTTGCACAAATTGAATTCCTGCAGTGAAATGTTTATAACTACAGATGTCATTTACTGTCTCTCAACATAACTTCAGATCGCGTGTTCATACACACATAGCTGTTTCGAGGAGTGGTTCGTGCTGAAACTTTTCAATATGTGCATGAACAGTAAAATGATTGTTTCTTTGCTCTAACATTCTTCTGAAATGGTCTTTATAATCTGCGTTCATCTTGAGGGAAAATGCATTCCAGTTGCAAACATCTGACCACAATCTGCAGAACTCGACCGCAGCAATTCAATTAATGCGAACGTTTGATAATGAAGAAAAAATCATTTAACCTTAAGACCTAAGTTCACACATCTGTTTATTTTACAGAAATACTTCTTATTCTTGAGCACTGGCGTCTCATGTCACCTTACGTATTTTCCCCCCAAAATTATTTGCAAAGGTTTACCTATATAACGCATATTAACAGAGTTCTATTTGTCAACGGAGTTCAACAAATACCTGCTTTATCTATAGGTGTTTCTACTGATAAAGTGGATATTTCACAAACTGTTCTATCCATCATCAATAATATTTCTGTGTGTGAACATTGGAGCTAATTTATATATTAGAATACATTGATAGTCTCAGGAGACTCATGTGTTCGCCTATATGTTTTTACTAATCAATAATCAATCATATTAAAATTCTACCGTACCTATCGGTATTAAATCTGTTCAAATAACAGATGGTTTAAGAAATTAACCATTCTTCGTTCCTCAGTTGATTTTCAAAGATATATGTTTAAGCTTACAAAAACAGTGCTGACGTCTTAAAATACTTACAGGTCAATGTAAAAACGTGGGGGAAAATGACGTTTAAAATAAAACTGTCACACTTGTTTTCCCAGCTACTTAGGTACTTGTCTATTCTGTTTCTGAAAGTTAACTGCCAACCAAAATGCCTTACAGGCAACTCTGTAAAAATGTCGTGAAACTAAGATCTAAACCGTTAAAACAACTGCTTAAAACTTTAATATCGCCAAACTGTTTTTTTCTCCATTAAAAGAACAGTACGATAACATATCTAATTACGACGTTTAATCGCTACTTAACACTGACTCGTTTGTATGATCAAACCCATCAATTATATGAGCCTGAGGTTCAAAACTCCAGAAATCAAAATTTTGCATTAGCTTTTTTAAACTCTGTGGATTTGCTCAACTGTTTTTAACAAAACTCTGAAAACTTCTTAACCCTCTTTAATGTAGTAGAAGGTCTTTGGGAGGCTGTCAGAAGTTGTGACCGAAATGCTAACTTCAACAACAATAATAATAAAAAGAAGAAAAATAACCATATAATCAATAACTGATTATTTCTTCAGAACGGTCCAGTACTCCGAATGTGCAGGTACTCCCCGTTAAATAAAAAAAAATGTATCTGACAAGTGTTAAAAACAATAAGAACACAATCGATTCTCTGAATCAGCATGCTGATAAAAGAATGTTGTACTTACAATGACAGGGCAGGCTGCAGTAGAAAATGCTGTTTGTTAACTGAAGAGTCACACAGGGTTGTAGAGAGAGAGGGAGAGAGAGAGAGGGGGAGAGGGAGAGAGAGAGGAGTGAGTGGGAGTGCCAGTAGATACACCTTCACCAACATCTCATCACATCTGCCAGGGTCTGTCTTTCATTTTCACATTCCCTTTGTTCCTGAAAAAAACAGATCCACACGTCACATCTTCATCCCCAGATTCAGTCTGCACCAAAGAAAAGATGAATAATTCAAACTGAGCGCTGCCTCCTAGGCAATAAACCTTTTGCACTTAAAAGTTTTTTTAATGCGCTAATGTCTTTTTTTTAAATATAAATCGAGAATTGGAAAAAATATGCAAGAGCAAACAAAACAATAAACAGGACCACATAACTATTTTAAAATAGAAACAGGTTTAAAAATATTATTAAGTTTTTAATGACGGACTTGGAGAGAGTAACCAGTAAAATAAATAATATTTATTTGTAAATATTGTATATTGTTGTTTGAACACGACCAATTATTGGAGGGTTAATTTGACCTATAAATTCACCGAACGACTTTAATCCCGATTTG
The DNA here is from genome assembly GCF_059453375.1 of Lepisosteus platostomus. NCBI lineage: Eukaryota > Metazoa > Chordata > Actinopteri > Semionotiformes > Lepisosteidae > Lepisosteus > Lepisosteus platostomus. The sequence continues at coordinate 6,599,408 of NC_142628.1, read as the reverse complement.
GAGCTGAAACAACTAAGTCAATTGAGCCTTTTCCTGACCAGATTTGCGCTCCGGTATAAAGACAGAATTTTCTACTAATATTCGCTTTATTTTAAGAATATAGCACAACGTAAACCGAATACATTCATATTCAGTTAGTAAGTTAATTAAATCGACACAATACGGATAAAAGAAATATAAAAGTATTTGGGGAATGGGTCTCGCTTTCTAAGGTAAGCATTCAATTCGCTTAATTTTGTTAGAATCTTAATTTTGTAACTTTCGGCATAAGTATTGTGGCTTAAAGTCAGAATTTGTCATATTAATGTAATAAGGCATCGCACACATTAACGCAATTCAGTTTTAATCATGTGAATATAATAGAGGGCAGATTGAATTAGGGTTTCTTAACTTGTATAGGTTATATCGTTTTGGTGTCTAATCGATAGTATCCAAATAAATTTGTCCTTTATCAATTAATTTTAAATACCATCAGCTCTTAAGACATGTCTACCATAAAAGTCTATATTTAAAAAGTATACAATCTTAGATATAGTCTTAATTTCAGCTATGATAACTAAAACGCGGACAGGTAAATACGCAGGAATAAGGTGTATTTTAATACTTAACGGGACTCGCACGCCACCCTTCGATGAACTTGAGAATTACTATTCCTATATTCACAGGTTTATCTCGTTTCAGCATTTTTAAGCATTTCCAGGTCTCTCTCATTTGAGTAATCCTAAGTATTTCCTGCTTTTCGTAGGAGGACAAAGATAAATTCTGCAACTAAATATCTGAGTGGCTACAAAAGTAGCATTAACCGTGATTTTTCGTAGCGTTCCAAGTAATTGCTCTATATTTGTACTAAACAATTCACTAAGTTAAATATTCCGTAATTAAAAAAGAAATCAGTACTGATCACAATTACCATAGTCACCCTCAAATACCAAAGCCATGAAATATGCAGGTAAAAGATCGTCTTTAAAATGAGATAAATCGATATTGGGTGGATCAATAATCGCTTTCTTTAAGAAATCGGATTTTAATTGAAAATGAAAACGTCAAACAAGAAGTCAAAATAAGTACTTTTTTATGAGAATAAAAAAATGTATCTATCCGATGTTTTACCTTTTTGATAAAGTATATATTTTTAGTTTTTTGCGTAACGTTTACTTAATTTTAACAGTCATAATCAAGTATCGTAGCTTTTGAGTATGGGAGAAATTTTGTTATGCTTTTTTTAATGGCTCAATAGGATTATAAGCGAATATTTTTAGTTGATCTAAATTTAATTCATGGAATAACGGCGTAATTCTTTTCAGAACAGTGGTGTGTAGCATGGAGTGAAAAAGAACAGACAATGGAATGTTTTGAATTCACATTTTGATGATTTTAGACATTTCAAAGTAAATTAGTGAAACGTAGCGGGCGATAAAATAAAAGCTAATTAAATATATTGATTAAATATGCGGGTACTTCGGAAATACTTCTGTCAGATGTTGCGGAGTCGACCTTTAGCGTTTATCTACGTAATCTGATGATTTTTAAATGGCCTTCTTTTACTAGAGTATTTAGGAAACCCCCCAGTTTTATGACTGCTTCGGGTGGAATAAAAGACGAGGAAAAGATGGTTTTAATGTACTTTTTTTTCTTTCATTCAAGTGATTTCCCAAGGACGGAATAAGTTCCTCGTCTGATCTCACTTTGCCAGTCACGATTCCTCCTTCTTACGACCGTACCTTAAAACCAGTCACAATGTTTTTCAGCCACCTGTCTTAACGCCTTTAATGATTTCCTGTTCTTTTCCGTTTTATTTTTAAATACGACTTAATTGTCCTGTCCGACCAAGGTAAATGGCTTGCATTTTCATAAGACTTTAAGCAGTTTGCCTGAAGTGTTATTCCATTATTTAAATTAATAGTATTAGGTTCTTAACTGCTTTCCTAAATTGTATCATTTAAAGGTAGCAAAGTTCGAAGAAACCGTTCTTCTAAAGCAGATGTATGATAGAGAACATGCTTCTGTAATTATGGTTTTCGGGGCGTGTTTGTGAGTGAATCTGTGTCTTGGAGTTCAATTCGTTTTTTTTTATAATCAGCGTGCGCGTTTTCGACATTACGTGGATTTCTTCATTAAAATGCTTTACGACTTCACTCCCTCCTCCTCAAAGAGTCTTTAAACTTAAATGCACTCATTCACAATGCACGATTATGATGGCAGAAGTAGGCAATGGGGAATGACGACTTGTGGCATCTTGCAGGTGCAGCTATTTGTTTATTCTTAACCGGTTGTTAAAATAACGCAATCTGTGTTCAAAAAGTGGCAACCGTCTTGTTGTAAAAATCAACACACAACAAGCCTGTCCCCAAAAATACAATATGCTGTTCAGATTTAACGATAAAACCGTTGTTATTCTTTGGGGGGAAAAATGATATTTTCAGAGAATTGGGAGTGAACGGGAAAGGATAAGATAATTCCAGATATGCACACAAAACCTGAAACGTGGGCATCTTTAGAAATTACCTTTAACCTCTTCTGAGTATTTAATATGTTAAGCAAAAACTTTTGAAAGTGCATATTTTTCTGCCCTTAACACAATACTTGCCAGTTTTATCAAAGCAAATCCATATGGCCCGTTTACAGTAATGAGTTTTTCATAAATGGCTTCTGTTAAATCTTTCAAAGCAAGATCGAAATAATATCCCTTGCCTCAGCCCTAACCTTATTTAATAATAGCAAAACTATATTGCACTGTCCTTTACTTACTAATTATGTCCTCACTCACTCAGACATCTGTACCCATCTCCAGTATTGTAACATTTCCTAGTGACTACTATGAGTTAATAATAATAATTTATATAACCTTTTCTAGGTAAACAAAAAACTGAAAACAGACATTTAGATCTGTCTTTTAAATTACCTCACTACAGAAGCATTTTGTTAATATTGTTCTTTAATATACACTAAAATGTGTTTTCAGAAAAGGTTCAATAGCCAACTATTTCTGTTTTGCTTATCTCTCGTGAACACAGTAGTATGCTTCCATATTTGAAAATATCTCACACCTGAAAATGAACAAATGTACACTAACAACTGTTGAACCTGACATATATAAGTAAACCCAATACTCCTATAAGTTAAAAGGCAATTTAGAAATGAAATTCATATCCAAAATGTAATCTAAATAGACAACTATTCAAAATGGGTGCCCTTGCAATCTGTTTTAGAAATGGCTTGCTTCTCTTAATGATTGTGTCAATAATTGATAATAGAGGCAAGCACTGTTTATAGGAAATTAATTTAATTTCTTCACAGTTGCTTAGAAAAAACAAAAGTACAATTTGGTTCTTTTTTGTTTTATGATAGTTTCCCTAGTGAAGTATCCTGTAGTAGCTGTCATTCAAAAGGGCATACTGTACAATATGGCACCATTCAAGGTCTTAGGCCTGGGCTATCTGTAAACAATTCTTTGCCTGAAGGCAAAGCAAAGCACATATACGCAACATAAAATGCCTGGCATACATTTAATCATTTCTAATCCTTTCCTAGTCTTTTTTCTTTATGGCTTTGTTTTCTAAAGGTGTTCAATTGACTTTTCTTTGTAGATAAAATTCATCCTGAAAATGTCTTTAAAAATTATGACGTGGAGTATCATCATTTCTAAACATGCCTTAGCACCACTTAGCCTGGGTCATTAAACTTTCAAATCTGCATCAAAACGGGAATCTTAGCAAAGATATAATGAGTTTAAAGCAGACATAAGTCCTTTCAGCATTCAGGAAATCTTTTTCCCCCCACTTTTTATAACATAATTCATTTTTAATGAACTTGCAGTTTGGGACTGTATTCATAGCTAGTGTACTTTTATTTTGCTGTAAATGTGAAAATGAAAGAAGATTCAGAAGCCTGGAAGTTAAGTCAGTAATGGTGATTTAATGACATATCATTTTCCCCTCTTCAAATGTTTCAGCTTGTTTGTCTTTCATATCACTATGCTTACTTAGGGTTTTTTTAGGTGATTAAAATTAAATTAAAATGGCTGCGTTTGCAAATCAAAACATCTTTAACCAATACCATGCCTGGCTGAGAGAACACATCACTCTAGCCTTGAAGGGAGAAGGCAGAATACATTACATTTGCATATTGTGAGTTGCTTTGATGCATCTTAAAATGCAAGTCTACTCTATTAATATTTTAAAAGTAAGTGCATGAAAATCAACTTTTTGTTACATTAAATTAACATGTGTTCTTGTTTTATTCCACATGCTTAATTAGGGGAACAGTAGTCTGTCAAAATAAATATGGAAACTTCCACATGATTTGTTATGATTACAAGGAAACCTATCCAAACCCATCCATTTCAGGAGAGGATGCTTAAATATACATTTGTGTCCAGTTTGTGAATTTCTAATATGTGGTATACTGTATAAAGCAGCCCTTCTGTGGACACAAAAACAATGAATATTATTAAGAATTTCCATTTTAGTGTCTTATCCTGTGTTTAAGAAACGTCTTCACAGGGAAGGTCAGCCTTTATGCATTAAAGGTTAAAATGTTTAACTGTGAGCATAATGGGATTTAGTTGCTGCTTCCAAACCACAGTGTTTATTTTGCCAAGATGGATCTTATTACATGAAAAGAAATTAATTAGTAGTATATTTCTGTATTTCTGTCTTTGACTGAATCAGCAACAATCGCCCCAGAAACCACAGACCTGAATGGTCTCCTCATGTTGGTAATTTTAGTCTATCATTTTATATTGTAGTTAGATCACATAGGAAATGGAATATTCCAACAAGCACACAACTACACAAGTAATTGTCATCTAGTTTATTTTTGATAAGTGGTACAGCCTTGGGGGGAAATATCATGATTTGGTACTTTACCAAAATAATAGCGATAGAAAATGGATTGATTGGAAAGTAACACCATACTTAGAGAAATAAATCAGATAAATCTGCATTTTTCTGTTCATTGCCACTTTTAATTGAAAATCCCCAGAAATGAACTTTTCAGACTTTACAGACTGGTATAGTTAGAAAAGTTACATAACATATTAAGACATACACTCTTGTCTCTTTAAGAGTTACACAGGGATAACAACTATTATTAAGTACTAGAAACAGAAGCCCAGGACCAGTAACAGAATACACTGGAAAATTTTATGACATTCTTTTCCTTCTTTTTTAAAACCTTGCAATCAAGACGTATAAAGGGAAAATCACAAACCATAAGTTATTATGAGGCAGGAAGCAGAAGTGGGGTTCATTTAACTACTTGAGGCAGGAAAACCAATTCATTATGACATTTTGTGTCGCTTTAAAGATCTTTGAGCATTTTAATTATAGATAATTGCTTATGTGGGAGGGACATGTGTGTAGTACATTAGCATTAAGATTGTTTTTTCATCTTTTAAACGTAACTGTAATCAGGAAAACAATTGTACGAAGGGTGAAGTGTTTGGAAAATGTAAGGCTAAAATGTATGTATCTTTTGAAACACTAGATTTCTGCTGTTATACAGTAACTAAAAGTAAACATTCATGTCATTTATACATTGTCTCAAAATCCTTGCTAGATTTTTCTGTGGTAATTATGATAGTTTATTATTTTCATTCAATAATTTACAAAACAATCTACACATATGAAACATTAAACATAACATTTAAAAGCTCAAAATGTCCCTGCATTGCACAAAACAACTGACTTTCAAATGTTAGGATTACTATTAGGATTCCAATAAAATCTAGATTATATGGTGGTCTGGCAGCACTGCTGTCTCACAGCTCCCTGGACTTGCGTGCTATTCTGGGTTCCTTCTGTGTGAAATTTGCATGTCTTCTCTGTGTTCATATGGGTTTCTTTCTCTCTCTGTATACTGTCTATGTGATCTGTGATGGGCAGGTGTACTCCTGCCTTGTGCTCTGTGCTCCTGGAGTGAGCTCCTGGTTTCTATGCCTCCTGTCAAGAATTAATAAAAAATGTAAGAAAGGAATGGAGGGACGAGTTTTCCTGTGGAGAAACAAATTTGGAGCAATTTAAGATTATTACTGCTTTTTCAGTCACCATGTATGATTAGTTCAGTCTGTGCACAGCAGCTACAGCATGTAACAACACACTCCTTTTTAGAACGTAATAAATATTACTGCATCATATAAACATGACTCTAAACACACAGCTTTTAGACAAAAAAACGTGAATTACACTGTAACGCCAAAAGTACAAAGAAATACCTGAAGAAATACCTCACACCTGAAGAAGGCTCCACGGCCGAAACGTTGTGTTCTCTTTCTTCTTTTTTTCAGCATGGAATAAACCTATTACTTGTTCCTTTGCAGCCTACGCATGCTGACGCAGCTACCCACCTGTACAAAGAAATATGTACATCTAAAATAATATACTTATAAAAAACATACAGTAAGTTTTTCACTTAACAGTTTTAAAAATAAGTTGTTCTAGAAAAATCTGTGTAGATCATTTGAGAATTACTGTAATTCTGTATTGTATTTCACTTTATTTATGCTTTTCCATACAATGAGATTAAAACCAGAAATTAAACTAAATTTGTGAAAAACATAGTGAGATTTCTCAAACTATATATGCAACACTAATATGTCAATGGTTGATTACAATGTGAGATTTGGCTCAACTTTATGTATGCAGCAGAAATAGGAATTATAACACTATATGCATTTTTTATATAATTTAATTGTTGTGATTTCCAGATGCACTGGTCTTACGATAATCTTTTCACCATTCTAATAAATGAGTACTTTAAAGACCTCTCCTTCACTTTTGAAGGAAATAAGAAAAAAATCACTGCAAAGGATTGTATCAGAATGACAAGAAATTAAAATTAATATTAATCTGTAGCAGAAAATAAACCTGTTTAATGCTAAGAAGTCCCCGTGGACACAGAAGTTAAGATAGGTTGGAGAGGATAGGGGTGCTCTTTTCTCGCTTTGACACATCCTTAATTAAGTTCCTGGATTTCTACAGAAACCAGCTCAGAAGGCTCTACATCCTAGATGCAACCATTGCTGTTAATTTTTAATGAAAATTTTGTTATGTAATTAACTGAATCATCATTTGCATACATGTTAATTATCTTAATCCCACTTGGATTAGTAAAGTGGGACACTGTGTTCTCATTAGATGACCTAAATTTCCTACTTGTTACTCTAAATTTCATCAAAGTTTAGTCAGGGTCTGATAATTCCTTTTAAGTTAACAGGGAGAGTCTAATTAATTAAGTCTAAATAAGAGAACTTAAATACATGTTATTCCTAATTACATAATGAGAGCAACCTCCAATATCTTTCGACTTTGATTTGGAGTTAATTATGGAAATGCATTTGTCAGTTAATTTAAACTTAATTTACATAAATACTAATGAACCAAAATAATAGTTTTATTCACAAGGTTATACTCCACAGCTACAGTCTCTATTTTCTACTTTTATTTTGGCTCCCAGTTGGATTATTGTTTTAACCAAGGGAAATGTATGTATAATATATTTCTTGCTAAAACATAATACAGCATATATACAGTATGTATTATTTATATGTACAAAGTACATTTGGGTGATTAAAAGAATCCAAATTTACAGTTACCTAGATTTCAACACAGTACACAATTATACAAATTAAAGTCTACCGCTCCATATTATATCATAAATAAAGTCATTCAATGATGAATATGATTCTATAAATTTCTGACTTGTTATTTAAAAACCTTAACCTGGTATGTACTGGGTGTTCTTTAAAGGTTCAGCCTATTTACTTTGGAAAACTGTTATATTTGTGTAAAAGTTCATTTTAGACAATGCATGTTTTTTTCCACTAAAGAAAGCCAAATTAACTTCTTATATGGGTTCACACATTACATTTACTCCATCTTTTTTTTCTCTGCAAAGATTTAGATAAGTGGCATTGTATGTTTTAATCCTAGGATAAAGTAACAATTCTTGACAATTGAAATGTCAAAAAAAGGAGTTGGTGGGACATGACAGTCCAACGTTCTAGTGAAAGGATGGGAGTTTATGTTCCCAGGGGAAAAGACAGCAAATTTGTTTTTAGCCCCTAGCTCTGTAGGATGATATGAGTGATGTCAACGCTGAAAATGACTTTTGGACATACTAGAAAGCAGTTTGTGTGAGAAAGAAATGCTCATCGCAAATTCTCAAAGCATGCTATCATTAGCACTTCAAATTATATATGGAAACTAGGTCCACGGATTTCTGAAATGGGATTGAAACAGGTACATTTTTAACTGCAGCCAAATCATATGTGACCTAAACAGCAAGGGTATTCAGAACCAATGTTTCTCATAATCCATTCTTCCTTCCATATCCCAATTCACAAACCATTTTAATTCAGAACCAAATTAATGTGGCAGTGAAGGCTGTGGCCTGACAACGTTTAAATGCCAAGTGCAAACCCTGTTAAGGGTGTTTTATGTTTTGAGTCTGTGAACTACCGGTGTCCATGTGGTTCTCTAGGTGCTCCCGTTTTCTCCCCGCTCAGCTGCTCTAAACGTGGGGTACACATACTTCTGTGACTCCAGAACCAATTTAGAATCATATTAACACAAAAAAAACCATGATCACTACATATCGAGAGTACAACTACATACAATAATTAAGCAAATACATGAAATTTTCTAAATGCATTTTCAAAACTAAATTCAACTACTAAATTCAAAACTACTAAATACTATTTTCAAAACTAAATTCAACTTATTTGCTGCATTCATTCTTTACCTGGCAGTCAGATTGATGTATGGCTCAGCGACTGTGACACAAGCTCAGTGAGGCTGGATTCTGTGCTAGAGACAGCCATTCAAAGGGACCCTTCTATGTTGAGATGAATACAATTTTGCCTGTTGCTTTTACTCTTTGAAAGCGATGAAAGCAGATGCTTGGTTATCTGTACGATGAAAGGAACATTGAATTATTAATCTTTGAAATGATTCCAGTAATAATTATGAGATTATTGGAATTTTACTAATTTGCCAATGTTGACGGCTTTGCTATGACAAAATGAATGCCAATACACTAGAATACATGTCTTCAATTCCACAGACTCACATCACCACATTCTGAGCAGATTTCTTTCATTTCCACCCTCTGGAATACTCCTCAGAAGCAAAGGTTGTCATTTTTTAAAATCACTGTCTCGCACAATCTTATTTGTTCAGTTCATCCAGCAATAGCAGATCTGCATTGGAGTTGCATCATCTACATCAGGGTATGGCCTCTGCGAGTTTGGGAAAAAAATACTACGTCTCATTTGTACCTGGCATCTTCATATTGCATCATTAAGTGCCAAGTGACATCATTCAGAAATGCAACAAAGAGCAGCCAATTGCCCAAGGCCCAATATCAATCTGCTTCTCTGGAACTAGCAACAAAAAGTTTGAATGGTTCGTAAGCATCCAAAAAATGAGCTAGCATCCCTCTGTGAAAATCTAATCTCAGTGTCACGTCATTTACCAAACTGCTCTATACCACACGGTGTCGCAGGAAGCCGGAGCCTACCCGGCAAGCAACGAGCACAAGGAAGGGTACACCCTGGACAGGGCGCCAGTCCATCACAGGGCCAGTGCAAGCCACTCATACATGGGGACAATTTGGAGGTCTCTGCAAAGACCGAGGGGGGTATATTTGGCCCAGACACCAGGATAACTCCCTACTCTTATCGAGAAATGCCCTGGGATCTTTAATGACCACTGAGAGTCAGGACCTCAGTTTAATGTTTCATCTGAAAGCCGGCGCCCACTACAGTATAGTGTCCCTGCCAGTATACCAGGGCATTAGGACCCACACAGACCACAGGGTGGGTGCCCCCCGCTGGTCCCACAAACACCGCTTCCAGCAGCAACTGAACAACGATTTTTAGGAAAGAAAATAATGTTGACGGTGGGCAATGGTGGGCAAATAATACTGGATATATACTGCATCAATCATATCATGATCATATCAAATTTGCTAAGATCCAGCCTAATGGTTTTGAATGAATGTTGGGGAAAACAGACCCTTTGGTGGAATCATAGGAGGGATAACATGTAATAACATTAATTGCTCTGGGAAAGGGTTTGGTCAAAGTAGACATTATAACCAGCATTTGTACTTCAAACTGTTTTAAATTGACAATGACGAGATGATAACAACTTGGTAGTTAATATCTGCATATCTGTCTATATATAGTATGTCTGCATGTCGATCTATGTCTGGCCATTAAGTGTAACTTTAAATGACAGGGCAGTGTCCCTTAACATACAAATTGTGTTTTAGGATGGTGCTATTAGACATCAGCAGAAGAGTCCACAGCACTGCTGTTGTAAACACAGTATTCTTTTCAACAACAAAGGCAAGAAGATTGGAGAAACTTATTTTTTTTTTACTTAAAAACGACTATATCAAGGTACAATTTATGTTTATAACGAATCAAACGGAATATATAAGAATATTAAATTAAAACGTTTTACTGTTGATATTTGGAGTTTGAGGTCCGGTTATTATTCAGTTATGGGTAGATGACGACACTGTTCTCGAAACTCTTTAAAAAAAGAGAAGCGAGACATACGTATTTAAAAGGTCACCTACAAAATTAAACTATCAGTCAACTATTTAGCACTGTAGGTACTTTAAATCTAGGTTTGGTTTATTAAACGGGACAGCGCACAGCCTTTAAACGGCGCCAGTCAGCTAACAAGCTCATTTACATCTGTTGCTGAGCATGACACAACCGACAAAATATGAGACAGACATAAAACATATCAAGAAATAAGCAGATATTAAAAATAAAAAGAGAATAGTAACAACTCAGATCATAAATAAAAAGTGAAAGGTCAATGGCATGATGTTAGACATTATTTTGTTTGTTTTTGACGTTTTGTACGCATTTTACACATGTTATAGTAGATGTGTTGAGCGCTGTAAACGCGATATCGGCTCTATAGTTGTAATTTCTCACGTTTCCCAAGTTACAACGTGCAAATTCTGAAATGCATTGAAGGGCATGGGCTGTTGGTTTATGTAGTTCTTCTCGAGATTTGCCCCGCCTCTTCAGAGCGGTGCAGACTACATTTCCCATGAATCACTTCCCCCAAAGCACCTAGGGTTGGATTGTTCCTCTTAAGTAAGGTATAGCTTTGTAAAAGAAAGCCTTTTTAAGAGAATTGCGAAATGAGTTCCAGTGAGGATCATCAACACGGGACAAAAAGACCGGCGTCTCCGAACGAAGTACATTTTCTTTTTATGATTTAATAGACGGCATAAAGGTGGTTGTTGATGTTCAGGTCTAAGGCCTCTCTGACTAGTGTTTAAAACACTCTGCCGACGACTGAGCTGGCTTGTAGTAGTACTTCATTGCTTTGAATTGTGTGTAGCAGTCTGTTGGTTTTGCAAATCATCCTGAATGTAGTTGCAGTGTTTTGAAAAAATGTTGTGTTAGCAATAAAAAGCTGCAGTAATGAGCAATAATGAACGAAGCCTTTTGCTTTCTCTGAAAGAGCTACGTTTATAACTCGAGGTCTGCATTAGAGCAGTATTTATGTTTGATTATCTTACAGTTATCTTGAATTATCTGCAATTATTTTGAACACAAATCTACTGAACCCCTCGATTTTGGTGCTCTAGCTAAGACAATAAAGGATGTGCGTTTGTTTATGATTTCACGCGTTTTTCTTCGGCTTCCTGCACCTTGATCAGATATTTTTATAAAATGCTTTTAAATCAGAGAAAATGTAATAACATAATAACTTAACTTTACCAACTTCATAAATTAAGTCTTATTGTTAAAAAATGTTCGTTTTCATGCAGCAAGTACAGTATTCTCGTTTATTGCTTTAAGTTATTTTGTTTCTTGACAATTCATTATTTCAGTTATTAAGTTGAGTAGAACTTAATAAAAAAAAGAAATATAGGTTATCGGAAACGCATTGCGAGGGATCATAGCCGCAAAATGAAGGTGCATGTTTGTTTTGTAATAAAACGGCTTTAGTATTGAGTTTGCTAAATACAGCGTGGCTTAATGTAGTGACCTCAAGATGCTCACACTTAATGAAAGAGGATTTTAAAAATAACGATACCATGATGTCATTTTCATACGTGATTTAAAAAATGTCCCCTAATTCACGACTCTTAGTGTGATCTATGACAAAATGAAAGTTGGCCGACCTTCCTCTTGAAACTCGTTCTCTCTCTCTGCAGCACGGGTCCAGCAGCTGGGATTCGGTGGATTTAGGTACCGACGAGCGGAAACAGAAGTTTTTGAGACTAATGGGAGCAGGAAAGGTAAGCTTGTGCTTCCCCGTTACAGCAAAGTTGCGGCAGTTTCAGTCCCTGGCACCTCAAGCTACACTACAGGCACCCCAGTAAACGAAACGGTATAAAACAAATGTAGCGGATGCAAACACAAGAAAGGGTAAATGGATGACTAGCTGGAACAAATGTGCTCATCAATGTTTCATTGAAGCTTTAGCAGACACAGTGAGAAACTGTGGCTTGGCAGTTTTCACAGCCTTGAGAATGCATCCAGCGTTAATTTTCTTTGAAAAGAGCCTCTCAAGGCCCCTGAGCCCAGTGCATAACTGGGTCTACTGTGGATAAGCCTAAGGACAAACGCGTCAATTTTGTATACAGTAGCCCGCGGAACTGTAGGCATTGCAAATGTATACCATTTACAAAATTTGGAAGAGGAATGAGAACAAAGTGGATGAATAGTGGTTTCCTGAAATTATTTTTAAAAACCTTTTCTGCCAGAAATATTTCCAGATAACACTGCATATCCATGTCTGTCTGACTTCAGTTGTAACGCTGCAGTATTGCATGCAGTCTCTCGCGCCAGCAAGCAGTGTTAATGGCCGGCGTGATATTGCAATACCTTGTCGACTTGACTTTAAAAAAAAAATTAAAGTAGGCTTTTTTTTTTTTTTTTTTTAGGCTGTGGGAGAAACTTCTAAATAAGCTCAGAGATGTAATTTTATGGCTGGCTTAGTGGCTAGCATTGCTCCCTTGCAGTGCTGGGACCCTAGGTTCAATTTGCTGGGGCGTTTTGTTCAGATGGAGTTCAGATGTCCTGGCTGTGTTCCCCGTGAGAGAACTGGCTCTGGTGTGAGTGTGCGCATGTCTGTCTGTCCGTGTGCGCCCTGCGATGGACTGGCGTCCCATCCAGGGTGTATCCTGCCTTGGACCTACTGCTTGCTGGGATAGGCTCCACCGCAACCCTGAACTGGATAAAGAAGTTAGAAAATACATGGAAAATTTTTTATTGGTTCTTGCAGTGAAAACGGGATATAAAATAACCCCCCACTGGTGGTCGAATCTCGATTCATCCCTCTTAGAGTTAGACAGGCACAAGGCTGACATTGTTCAGATCAGATCAGGATCTCTACAGATTGTCCGTCTTTAAAAGGGTAATGGTTTATTATCTTGTTTAGTTTTTCCTACAGTAGTGGTGACCAGGATTGAGTACTTTTTGTAACATGGACATAGTGCGGAGAAATAACTGCACTTTGTAGACTCTTTAGCCCAATATTGCATTGTTCGACCACGTCTCGGTATCATCACAAAACGAAAGCATATGATTTTGTGAAGTGCCAAAAGACAAAAGGGTAACTTGTTAAAATTATGTATTCTAGAAGGAGCACACAGGACGCATTGTTATCGGAGACCACAAATCAACTTCACATTTCAGAACAGGTAACAAATGAAATTCCTACTTTAGTGTTCTATTCCAGCATTTTAAAGTAATCTTTAACAGCGCAGCCTCTGTTTTTTTTGTTTTTGTTTGTGGAGAGTTGCTTTCACAGTACATGCAGTGGTTCATCGTAGACCTCATATATAATTCAATGCAAATCACTTATTAAAGAATATATATTGATGATGAAAGAGCATAAGATACTTTTTGAAAATCAAAGTAGCTTTTGTACAAGGGTTTATCCGCTTCAAGCGTTTGAAAGCTGTGTGCCTAAAATTGAAGGGAAAAGCAACCAAATCCCATCTCAGAAACTTAAGTTGTATTATATATATATACACAAGGTATTTGAGAAGATACTTTGCTTGATGCTGTTGGTTAGTGTTAAGGTTAGCTTTTTAATAGAATAAGAATTGTTTAGCACTGATGACTGTCCTATAGCATTTAACATCAGTCCTGCATGCACATTGCAAAAAAAACCCCGTATGAATTCTAGAATGGTACTTACACGATGTTTCAGATGATCAAAACTACCCATGTGAAAATTGGTATGTGAGAAGTGGCCGTGTGAAAATGAGTGACTTGACTGTTCAAGTTTGAGTACTGTAGCACTTTGAAGCCCAAACGACAAATGTGGCTGGAAGTGGGGCATCAAACAGTATCCTCTTCCCGAGTTTGAAGCAAAAGGTCCAGATGATTAATAGTGGCAGTCCCAGGTTGGTTTTGTCTAACATAACAAATATGAATATATAAAAAAAATATATAAAAAAATTACAGTATGCAGGTGTCAGTCATTATGTGGTTGAATCTCTACATATGCTTGCCTGTGTTTTAGGTTTGTTGAATACTCAGGAAGTGGAGGTTGTTTCTACGGTCACGTTAAAGTGTTTTTATGTGCTTGTGTGCTTTTCTGTGTATTAACAGGGGAGGAGGATAAAAGAATGAATTCAGAGCTAGAATACCAGTATCAACAAGGCCTGGATGGAAAACTCTCAGGGAGGAATAAGAGGCATTGTGGCCTAGGCTTCAGTGAGGTAAATACTGCCTGTGTATCTTTACTTCTGACACTGACATGAATATTAAGCTTTGGTTTCATAATTATTCTCTATATGTGAACGTAGCTTAATTAATAACTATTCCCTTAATGTGAATACTCATTTTACTTATAGAACAAAATGAATTGTTTTGCTGAGGGAATATATTGCCGTTTGTTGTTGTTGTGGAGGTGTATTGCACTTCTTAAGAAAACAGAAAGAGCCTTGACTCATCTTTCTAGTGAGGTTTCCTGTGGTATTTTAATTGGAAAATGTTTGTTATTCTTTATTTATAAGCGAACGTTGCAGTCTTTTTCAATACTCCCCAGCTGGAGCAGACCTTGTCAGGTCTCGTAAGCTAGGCACGGCTGGGGCAGGTCAACACAAGGATGGGAGACATCGAAGGAAAATGAAGTGGCTCATGTAAGCGGTGTTGGTGAACCAATATTCCTCTCCCAGCTCCATTTTGTAAGATTACAGATGTTTATTGGGGTCCTGACTAAATCCCACATTAGGCTCTCCCTGTGTGACTTGCCTAAATTTCCCCTTCATTTAGCTGAAGTAATTTCTCTCCTCTCCATCTGACCTGATGTGGAGTGGAGCTGCCACACATGGTGTTTGAATTACGGTTGAATTTGGCCCCCTCCATTATGTGAAGTGGGATGATAAGAGCTATGTGAGTGCAAGGGATTCTTCGTTGTGATTAAAAGCTCCGTTTCTTTCACCCCCGCTAGCCCGATTCGCCTGAAGAGACCCAGAGCACGGCAGAGTCAGAAAAACAGGGCAGTCCAAAGGGCTCTATAAATAAACCCGAATCAAAGGAAGAGACTTCATCAGAACAAGAGGAGCCCAGTAAACAGGACGATCACACAGAAGACTGTGCAGACAGCAAAAAGGAAGAGAAGAAGAGTGGTTATAAAATGACATTTGTGAAGGCTTCGTAACTGGTCACAAAATGCTGTGTCTTTTTAATTCGTTAAACTACTTTATACTATATACATGTTGTTTTCAGCACACCATTTCCCAGACATCTATTGGAATTTCTTAGTTTGCAAATAAAAATCAAGTCATTTTCGTTTTCAATACTGCTGGCCTGCATCTTCAAGGTAATTACTCCCCTCTGTCCCCTAATTATTGAGTCTGCTGCATCAACAGGGGAATGAGGGGAGCATGTGTATATTTTTTAACTCTTTTCTGGAATATGCATACGAAGAACATTTTGTAAAGAATTAGTGTGCATGGCATTCATTACATGTAACAGAACAGGGATGAATTAGCATAATAGCTCCTTTTACATTCTCTTTGAAGTCCATAGAGGAGAATAACAAATGTATATGAACTACCAGCCAAACATCAATAAATGGAAATACCCAAAATCTCTGTGGATGGTCCTCAGTGGATTTATAAAGAAAATCCCCTCAATGTATTGGAATAACAGCAGAATAAGCAGAATAGTGGATGTGATTTTCAGTGACGTATGCCCTCCAGACTCATTAGTGCAGAGGTCTCACAAATCATGCTTGTCTTCTAAGTTTCAATCTTTGACTTTCCCCGATGTTAAAAGCAAAGAGATGTGGTCCCATTGCCCTCTAGGGAAATAAAGTTTTAAGAATGTTTTATAAGTTCAATATATTATTTTTAATCTTAACATTGAACATTACCTTATAAGGATTAGGATTGGTCATTGGTTCATAGGAAAGAAAGCGGCATTTGTGTTCACTAAAAACATACCCTTAGAAGAATCATCATTGAACTTCTGAGAGGTAGGGAGTCAACTCGGTTTTCTTGAAGCTAAACATAGAAATGCTATGTTTGAAGTTGAAGGTTCTGAGGACTGTCCATGGGTTTAGAACCAGGTTAAAACTGCATTTCGAGCACAGTCCACTTCCATACTGTTATTTTGCATTTCATTTGAGTCGTGTTATTTTATATGCTTTTTATTGCCTTACAGATCTAGTAGGAGCAGTCGTCCATTTCCGTATATAAAGAATTCAGCTGGTGTATTTGATCCTTCCAGTATGGTGCAAGATGCACAGGACAAACTGAAATGACGGCTGTGTCAGAGAAGTAACGTTCTTATAAAAAAAAAAATTGCAGTACACGGGAAAGATCTCAAATGAAATTGGGTTGTTGGAATGAGGACTTCTTAAGAGAAATCATAGAACATATTGAGATATTTGAGTAAAAACGGTAATGGAAACTAAATTCCCCCCCCCCATTGTTTTTATAACCTTTTCATCCAGGTTAAGGTCACCAGGGAGCCAGAGCCTATCCCAACAAGCAACGAGTGCAGTGCAGGGTACACCCTAGACAGGACGCCAGGCCATAGCGGTCTGATAAGATTTTTCAAAAATAGTCCTAAATAAATGACATATTTGAACATGTAAATTGCTAAAAATAAATATGTAATTGGAAAATGTCAGAATGCCATCATCTATGTGATGAGAGCAATATCATTTACAGTTGTTAAAAACCACAAAAAGAAGAAAAAAGGAAACTGCATGTTGTCTAACAGGCACAAAACATTAAAAATACTACACCGATTCTTGAACTGCAGGGGCCAATGCTGGAAGCACAAGATTTGCTATTAAGGCCAATACTACTTGTCTTCAGGTATATTAATGGATCTTGTTTATAGTGCACTAAAAACAGGAAAATGTGAAATAAAAATAATTTTACAAAGTGAAGCAACTAGAGAGTAGCTGGTCTCTTTTTTTAAATAGACAGCAACCCCGAGCTTGCTACAGGGAAAGAGCCTGACATACTGTATGCAGCAGGTTTAAATAATGAGGTCTACCCTCTTACATCCAAGCTCTTTGAGGTCAGTGCTCATTGATATTTAGCCAACCTATAACATTCAAAATACAGCTTTAAATGAAACATGCCTAGCATTTTATACTCAATAATAGTCAAGATACCTGCAGAAACATTTTCTCACATTGGGTACATAAGCTCGATAATTAACCTTGGGCTTTGTTGAGGAGATGAGTTTAGACGTACGAATGAGGATAGTTTAATGACAACGGCTAAGAATACTGTACAAGAAATCTATTTGTGTGATGACAATAATTGGGAAACAAAAAAACATACAATAGCTTGGACATAAAGGTGACCTGTATTGTTCACACCATACCCTTTTGTGAATATTTGATGTTATGAACTAGTGTGAAGAAAAAAAAAAACTTCATATTCTATGTTGCCAATGGACCAACATGTACAAAGATTAATTATGATCTCTGCACAAATTCACAGCAGAGAATATTGTAGTAGTGTCAAATTAAAAATGCTCTTTAAAATGCAAAAGCTTTGAACTAAAGAAGTGTCTCAAGAAGTTTTTCCTTTATTGAAAGTTCACCTCTGTTGGCTGATTCAGCTAAAGTTAGAATCCCTTTTCAAATAATAGAATGAAATGTAAAGAGGTCAAAGCAATCAATAAGAGTGTTCAAACAGAATCTGAGGTGCTGTGATGTACGTACATTTTGTACTTTTCCTTTGTACTCCGTTACTATGAAGAAAAGGTTACTTCACCAGCCTTGCAAAGGAGAACCAAAAAGGCATTTTTTGAAAGTAAATTCTAGTTTGTCAACTTGATTTGACTAGTTACTCAAACTGAAATTGTGTATTCCGATTAGGATAAGTTTACCATAACTTCAAAATTAGAACTTTTTTTTTATTGTTGTTACGGAGTTCTGTTTCCATTTAATAAAATCAGAATTTCTAATTTGTCTCGTGAAGACAATTTGGCTTTGGAATGTGTGCCAAGAAATCCTTTCACAAAGCAGTTTCCTTTCATAGTGGTGCTAAACATTAAATGATTTATTGCAGATTAACAAAAAAATGGACTTCAGAATTTTTTTACATCTGCTTAAGACTCTCAGTCTTATCTTTTCTATTTTAACAGTAAATTTTTAAACATTTTAATAAATCTAAATGAGAAGAAATGCCTTTATCAGTTTGTTGTGTAACCATAGGTGCACATTTTCCAGTTCCCATCTGGTTTCCTTTGACCATTTTCTGTATTTGAGTCCTGTTGTACACATACCTTTTGACAATCAGTCTTGTTTATAATGTTTATAAATACTAATAATGTTTATAATAAACACTATATGTACATACAGTATATACATGTGTATATTGCGTAGACTAGTCAGTTTGATTTTTATGTCTGTTGAATGTTGTATCCCAGTAAACTGCTACGACAATCTAAACTAAATAAAGGCATGAAGAGTATAACTATTTTAATTGTCAGATAAGCAGTCATAAGCGAGGTGGGATAATAAGATTACCTTGATGTTCTCAATATGCTGTTCAAATCATAGTATAGTCTCAAAGTAATACCAAGGTTTCTAACTTCCATCAAATGTTTGATTCAGCTTTCAACAACATCAACAACACTGAAATAAGCACCTTTCTGAAGTGGATGTTAGGAGCACTTGAGAATAACCTCAGTCTGGTCATAGTGTAATAAAGTTCTTTTCCATCTTAATATCAGACAGACAGCTGTAAAGTGTAGAAACTGCAGCAGTAGTATCTGATTTAAAATAACACACACATATACATTTAAAAGCAATCTGTAAAAATTACTATAAAAACAATTTAAGCTAAAGAAATCATGCACCAAAAGCAGTCCTTACGTATTACTTAAAATAAGTGTTATTTTCAAAGCTGGTGCCAGGTGCTGTGAACTAAGTGTACTGGTGACTTTCAGAGATGAGACTTCCTCAGCAGTGACCTTGCCATCTTCCTCACACATACCACCTGCCAATGGCTTGAAGTTTTTGTAGATAGCTCTTACAATTTCATATGCTTTTCATGAAAACAGAATGTGGAAAAAAGACATTCATGGAGTAACTCATCCATTTCAGTTTAAGGCAACGTTTTAATACAATCTCTGTAATGTCAATTATATAGTGTCAAAATCCAAATATGTAGGCAAAAATAGTATGGTTAATATTTTAATATTTACACTAAAAATCACATTATAACCTTTTTTAAAAAAGTAATTTTTCCTGAAAATATTTACGTAAAGGTTATCAATATCAGTATTGTCAACATCAGAGGCAAAAATAAAATCCATTTGGCAAACTAACGAAGTTTATACTGGCAGTGCTGGATTAGATACAAAAATTAACTGATTTGGTAAGAGTATTATCTAAGTTATAGATAAAAATACAATCAGCATTTGATGCAAATATTTCAGAACCTCTTTTCTGCTGTTGCAACTCTTTCAGTCATTAAAATACCAAGAAACACCTTTAAATTAAACTTTCCCTTCAATTCATACAACACTGCAAACACAGCAACTTGTTTTTTGTAAAAACCATACACATTCCAAGTCTTCATTGTGATACAGTATTAATAAAAGTGCAATAGCATGTACAAAATGTTTCCTAGTATAATATTAACATTGTTAAACACCCATAGTTAATATATTCACATCAGGCCTCACTGCAAAGTTTTGTTTACATTACAAAATACATTTCTTAAAACTAGAAATACTTTTAAAAAATGCATTAAATGTACCTCATGTACTGTAGCACTAATAGCTATGCAATTAAATAACTCACTTTGCAAAGTTTTTTATATATACTGTATATGGGGACACAAGTCTTCTGTCTTCCAGGATGCAGATTGTTCTGAGCCAGTCTGATACCACCTTAATGTTCGGTTGCTGCTTTGGCTGAATGATAAGAAATAACAGATCAAATTAATTTCATATTGACCTAAATTACCTAAAAGTGTTATCCGTTATAAACAAAAGGAAGACACCAGAGAAGAATATTAACTACAGACAGTTAGCCCCTTCTTTTTGGTATCGTTACTTTAACCTTAAAGACATGACTGTTTTAAGTACATTTTTGCTACATTAATTAGTATGCACCTCCCTTCAAAAACTGTCAAACAAATCTGAGAATTACTACTGTAAGGTGTTGTAACACGTCTGAAATGAGGCACCAAGAGCAACAACTCAAGAGATTGAGCCGACTGCCAATTTCCTCTCTGGAATTCCATCACGAGAATCCAAGGCTAACATCCAGAAACGTGTCAAAACAAAGAGCTTCAAATTGTAATTGTAAGTTTGGCTCAACCGACTGTGTATCACAACTGTAAAGCACATATTGCAGTTCCTCCCTTTTTTCTCCTTCATGTATTGGTGCCCCTGTTGATTACCATGTGACAAGACCTTGCAAAATTGTAAATTCACCACTAGGTTTGCCTCAACCATCCCGAATGTGTCCCAAGGTTCAGAAAAACAACAAATTAACTGTATCGCTTCTGCATTTAATATCAGGCAACACTATTTTTGTTTTCAAAAAGAATGCCTTTGATTTAAAAAAAGATCTATAGCAATCAAAGCATTAACCCAAAAAACTGTTTTTCTGGAATAGTCAAATATATAGAAGAATTTCTGAAGATATGTTACATTTTTCAGGTCAGAAGTTGATAATGTCATAGAATGTGAATGTAAAAGAATATTTATGCCTAGAATGAAAGTTATTGGAGTTATGATAGCTATAGCAGGACATTAAAAACATATCTAAATTAAAAGATCTGTGTCAGATGTTATAAACTTGTATCTTACTCTATTTACAGTTCTAAATATTATTCACAACAATCTTGTGTTACGTGAAGTTGTTTAAGACTAATTTTCTGGAGGGTTAATCTCAGGTTTTTATTTAATAATAAATTAAGTAGAAGGAAATAAGATAAGAGTTTAAGATAAAGTTCTGCAAAAGATAGATAAATAAAAGAAGATAAATCGTTCTCACTGTTGCCTTTAATTGCACACTAAACTAGCATTAAGACTCTGTAAGTATGAAACCATATTCAGACACTACTCATGTCATTCCTTTACGGCCAAAGTCAAACATTGACAAAATAATCAACCTATAGGGTTCTCTCCTTTCACCCTTTCAACCAAAAGAAGAGTTTTCTAAGTGCTGTTGAAAATTGTGGTGCAATGTTAACCACAGTTAGTACTAGTACTAGGCAGTGTTAATGCTAACTGCAAGATCATTTAACCAGTCACAAATGACATCAGTCTTGGCAACTATTAAAACACCCTAGGTTAAACACAGAGGACAAGATGCAACATTAAACAGTGAGAATGGGTTTGAAGATGATGTCTGCAGGAAGGAAAATGCCAGCATTATTTAAATTAATCAGAATATAGACTAGATGATTATATGAATAGAACATGCTTGATCATCTACTTAAAAATGTTTAACTTAATAAAATACACCTTTTCTGGGGGTGGGGAGTATTGTTTTAGATGCTTTAGAAAATCAAAACACAAAGTTTCAGGTTATGATATATTTATGTCAAAAACACTGGATTAAACACCATATGTAATATTTAGTAAAATATTTGAAAACAATATACATTATATTGCCACCGTGGTCCTTAGGTTGGAATTTTAAACAAATTATAAAGTATGTCCATAGATAAGATGAGATGAAATAGTGGAGTTAATGGAAATGGCATGTAAGTTCAGAAGCCTTTCTATGTGTGTTTACATTTAGGTACATATAAATGGAGGTTATACAGTCAAAGAAAATGTATGGTAGCCTGAACAAGACCTATAAAAAAAGGAAAATCAAGGATGAGACATGGCCATTCTTTTTCAACTGTGTTAAAGCTTTTTTGATATTTTTATAAAGATTAGATAACCCACTTTTATAGACTACTGTAAGAGCACAAGAACTTCCTCAAGACAGTTCTTGAGATCTGCCAGTGAATCTGCATTCAAAAGTGTCACAACAGTTATGCAGGCAAATGACCAATAATATAATGGCACACAGTTCGGGTGAAATGACTGTTTAATCAGGCAGTCGTTAAAAAGTGTTGGTCAGTTTGATCCAGAGATTCCACACAAAACTGTTCTCACAATATTATATGATGTGGTTGGGTTGTTTCTCTTGAATGATGTTTTAGGTTTTAAATTTAATTTGTGTGCTGCTTTCATAGTGCATTTTTCCTGTAATAACATATATACTAAGGGACTATTATGAAAATTACATTATAAAAGCATCATTCTTGTTACAGGTTACAGATGGCATATAATTGGTATTCTGTTCTGCAGCTGCTTTATCTGTTTTATCATCAAGGTGTGGAAACAAGGGGGTACCACACTTTAGTAATTAGACACAATGATCAAATGCAGCATTTGTCAATAGTTTTTATATATTTTTTTAAGCAGATCTGAATTATGCTTTGCTGGCACAATTAGAAAACCAATTTGCACACAATTCGCACTGCCTGGTTAACTCGGGGGTTGCAAATGTAGATGCTAATGATAAAATGTAATCACTTTGCTCAAATTATGCTTCCAGATTAGCGTTGTAAAATTACAATTGTCTAATGAACATGCTTGCAGTGAAGTGTTAAGTGCAAACCTGATGTTATAACAATTAGCAAAGCTCAAAGCAAATTAACCGTGTTAAATAAGCAGTTAGTTCTTACTTTTTTCTTATTAGACAAATGTGTAGTGAAATCCATTGCTTAAGGGGGAATAAGATGCTTGTGCAACAGAAGGAGTGCATACATAGGGTTCGTACAGCTGCTGTTGAGCTAGAAGGGATCACACACAGGGACAAAGCGACATCAGTTAGATTACGTGGAATAAACAGACATCCACAGGGTAAAACTCTCATTAACAGTGAGGAACTCTGCTGCTACAGCACAGACAACAGAAAACACACTCTGGTATCACAGTAATATTGTAAGTTAACAAAACGCAAAGGAAGGAGTTTCATTTCAAGAAATGACACATCAATGTCTCTTTTTACAAAAACCTAATGAATTGCATAAAGGGATATTCCTAAACAAAAACGTTGTCTGTAACCTTCAAGAAACTTAAATGGGTGCTTGTCTTACATATTCTGTGAGACGGCTGTATTGATTGACTCTACAGTGTGATGAAGTATAGTTCTTAAATCCAACCAAGTCTAATAGTATATACTGTATCAAGATGTTGGAATTCTTAAAACTAACTGGCTTCAAAGACTGGCATTTTCTGTCATCTTCTCAAAGAGAATAAAACCCAGAGCTCATGCATCTCTTTAATGTGGATAAATATTAATTCATTAGCTCATAACATTTTAATTGTTAATCACAACATAGCTTTACAAAAGCACTACAAATGCAGATTTTCCAAACAATATGTCTCAATGACTAAGATTAAAAAGTAAAAAAGTTTTACTTGTCGGTTTATTATAATGTATAAATATACAGTACAGTTCTTCCCCACTCCTTTGTGCTATTTTTAAAAAAGTTTAATGGGAATCTATAGCACACGAAAGCTACACAAATGCAGAACAGACTGGTTAATTGATAAGTCACCACACTGAACAGACATAAATCAATGGTAGGGCTTGCATGGAGTCTCAGAGCTGTCCAGTGAAGGTTTGAGCTGAGTTTAATTGTCGAAAAAGGCCATTTCCAAAAAACACTGAACGAGACACACACAAGGTGTATTTCCTCCAGAGCCCCGAATTACAACAGTGTTGCGGAGGATTTTATCGTCTGAGTCCAGTCATGGACACTATACATTATTATCATGAATGTGGGTTTGAGTGACCATTACACAAATTGCTACCTCTTATGGCCCAGTCGCTATTCCTGATAATGTTACCCCCACCTTTCAGCTTTTCCTGAGACGTCATACCACAGTAGATGTTTGTTTAAAATTCACTCAGGCCAGCCCTACCCTGTCATATTTCTGCAATGAACAACCTCAACTTTCTAAAATGTTCCTACAAAACAAATTAATGAAACACAAACATCACTGAGGAAACTGAGCCGATTTTCAAGATGGCACCGTTTTCTGTCACGATTCCAAACCACATTACGGACAAGAAGGGAAATGATTGGATTAACACCAGAAACACATTTTTAAAGAATCAGAAAACCATTCACAAATGGAATAAAAATGTGTAATGAAAACAGAACACACAAAAGATATTTCTGGGATTAAAACCCAAAGATAAAAGTTTCAACATCACACTGGTCAATTAATGTTTTGTTTTTGTTGTTAGTGACCTTCGTAGTTTTACTCTGTGTTTATGTCATTGTTTGACTTGCGGTAAATATTAATGTTTCAAAAGACAAGTACTACTGTTTGGAGTATAGTTCTGTTTTTCTTACTAAAGTTAGAATCCAGGTCTAAGGTCTAAGTGTGTTTCTTACCTGCTACCTGCTTGCTCCTCTGTGAGGCTTCTGAAGCTAGTGCATATGACATAGTTATGATTCTCTCTTGTTCTTGCAGCGCAGAGTCCAGGTCTGTGAAGTCAGGCTTGTCCACTGTAATGGCTGGTTGTACATTCTGCACGCTGAAACACAGATGGGATAGGTGTCTTCTTCTCTTCAGAGTCTAGTCTGTACATCTAACATTATACTCATTTCTCCAAAGCTTTAATCATGTTACCTAGATCATTCTGATAAGTGCTCCACAGTTACCAGACAAAATCAAGTCTGAGTAGATGGGTTGGAAAGTGGATAAAGAAATATCCTGGGATAAGTCAGAAGTCTCACAAATACTAAACTGGAAAAAAATTAAAGCTTTTACCAGGTATTTAAGTATTAATGAGTAGGAAAAGTGATTAATTTGCATCTTTGAATGTTTTAAAACCTAATTAGGCTTAACAGCCTAAGCTCTGTAAACCTTACTATCAAAATTTAAAAAAAAAATCAACAGAAGAAAGTCATTTTTCCAACCAAATATCAAGCTTGATTGCATTCTTCCTTTATTTTAAATAAGGAAATAAGAAATTATATTCAAATAAAATGAATATCAGACATTGCTTTGAGAGGGAATTCGTTTTCATGTATCACTAATATGGAAATGGTGCCAAAGCTTCTGGAATGGCCGTCATTTCTATTTTGGGAGGTGTCAAATCGTCCCAGTAGACAAGGTTGTCTGTGATGAATTACCTCGATTTGGCAAGGATGCTTTTGATTCTTTCTACTTTGCGATGACGAGCTTCCATCTCCTGAATGCTAAGAGGCTCCTCCGGCTCCGTTTCCACATAGCGTTCCGGAATGGGAACTTTCTCAGGCTTTGATAACTGTGATCAGACAATGAACAGCTCTTCAAGATGGACTTCACCGGGAAATACCAAGAACACAAGGTTATCTTTACTGCTATGACATCAGACATTGTTTAAAGAAAATACGGCCTCGGGTGAGAATCTTCAACTTAATCACACACAAAGATAAAATGTGTTCGGCGGCAAGCACTGGGGATTTGAGTGAGACCTCCAAGGTAAAAAGAAGCTTCATCCTCACTGATGATTACAGAAATTCAAATGGTGTAGAAATGACAAAAATGCCAATCAGAATCTTTAAAAAGAAACTCCTAGCGTTATGAAGGTCTTTAAAAAGTAGATTCTAGTTTTATGAAGGTCATTCAAATGTATATTAATTTTGGAACGTAAATAGGTAAATACTAAATTATTCAGTTTTACATCTAATAATGCCACAATTAAAATACATTTTAAAAATACTCTAAATCTATTAAGGGAATGCAACTTGCATATTTTGAACCAGTGCTGGGGAACATGTTTAAGTCTCTAATAATTAAGAACAAATGTCAGTACAAATCAGGAACAGTTAAGTCCTGTTTCCACATAAAATCAGAAACAGATCAGAAGTCCTTGCTCGGTCATCATTTCCAGCCTTTCAGTCTCTGTTTTACACATCACTTACTTCATGTTTTATAATCATACATTTTATTTCTAAGTGCTTTTAAAAATGTGCTAAAAAAAGTACATAAGTAAAAAATCACAGTAAAATAACCCAATAAAATTGAGAATAAAATGAAATTATAGATCAAAAGTTTATAGTTTATAAAAATTATAGATCAAAAGGCATGTTTTTAGCTAATTTAAAAAAGGTTTGTAGCTGCAAAGTGGGCAATGAGTTCCAGAATAAGATGAAGAAGCAGATCTCAGATTATATGTTGGACTTTATTCCTTAAATAAATCTTTAAACTACCCTGATAATTGACAGCTCCGTGTCTTACATACAGTCTAACTTCAAAATCCTGTCTAAATTTCACATGGAGCCAAGGCAATTTACACAGGACAGGAGTTGTATGCAGATCAATTCATGTTTATTCCTTATACATTTTTGCATTTTACATATTTCCCCAAGAAGAAAGGTAAATGTACTCTACAAGCAGAAAAGTATTACATTGTTAACCTGTAAACACATGCAGTTTGCCTTGTTCATGAAGCCCTGTCCCCATCTCAGCAGATGGACTTACTTTCATTAAGAGAAAGTAAAACTGTCCAACTAAGAAACACTTTGCGCCCAGAGATAAAGAGAAAGGCCCTCTGTTTTCCCCTTCAATCTTTACCTCTCGGCTGATATCTAAATCATAGTCCTGCGGTTCCAAGTCCAGCTCCTTCATTGGCACAGCGTGAACAGTGAGCCACTCTTCCTCCTGCTCTCTCGCGCGCTCCTCCTCCTTCTTGGCGGCGTCGTTGTCGTTGTCGTCGTCGCCGCCGCCGCCGCCCCACGCAGCTCGCTCCAGGAGCTGTAAATCAAACTCCTGCTCTCGCTTCCACTGACAGGCAAACAGATACACCGGCATGTTAATCTCCTGAACGGCACCGCGCTAGCGTTGAAGCTCAAACAGACAGCACGGACACTTGTATAATCTCACATCGCCACTGGACAGCTGCCTATTTCCAACGACACATTTTTACATAATGTTTTCTTGCATTATTGTGGGATTATAACCCAGACGGGCTCATAAAACAGCATTCTGAGAATGGGTGATGACCACAGAAGTCATCACCTGCCTGAACTTGACCATTTCAGAAATTAAACTTGGTACACCTGGCTTGATCTTAACCCAGCAGCAAGAAGCACTTTGCCAGTTGGACTAACAGATCTCAAATCAGCAGTCCTACTGATAGGGGTCTAGCCTGACTTGCCATCAGTCCTCGTGTGGTTATTCCCTTTTAAGAACAGGATCAATCCAAGTTAACTAATGCCAGTGCCAACACTAGATGTGTCTGCACTGCGGCAATATTTGACAGGTCGAGATTCTGTTGTCAATTCTGCACTGCCTTTTGCTCCTTTACTGAGCCTCCCACTTATATAAATACCGTTTCGCATAAAAAGGTATTTTAAAAAAATAATACAAAATTAAAGGTTCTGAAAGTCTACTGTCATGTATTCTGTATACTTTAGGTGTGCAAGATGACTGTGATAGATTTACAAAGGAGCTCGATCCAGAAGCTTGCAAGGCAATTGTGTAAATTGCAATCCTATAAATTGAAGTCAGCTGATTAAATCCTGACTCGGCAATGCTATGCACTGAAAAATAATGTTGCTGGTCAGAAAATACCTTTTCCATTTTGTACGCAATGCATTCACACTATTCCCCATTGCCTCAACACTCAGTGTTGTATTCTCACTGTATATTTAATGGCAAAAGTAGCAGAAACAGGAAAGATCCAGAAAACTGAAGACAACCTTAAAACTGTAACAACTATATCTAAATATTAGATCTAAACCACCAATTCTGAATCAAAATGTGGATTCATAGTGAGCACCTTGGTGTACATTTTACTGACATTCCATTTCCCAGGTAGAGTGACAAATGTTTGTGACATTTTGATTCATCCTCTATTAGATACTGTCTAGATGCCTAAGAAGCATGGTCTCATCATTCATTTTCCACTTTGGGTTCATTTCATTCAGCTTAATACTGAAGGGTCTCAGGGCAAGGGATTTACCAGTGTGTCTGTTGCCTTAAGAAACAGATACTTTGCTACTAGGTAACTTCATAGGATCATGGTCACCAACTGTGTGTGGAAAATACACATGTTCTTCAGTTTTCATATTATTCACAGATGCAAACATAGGGATGACAGTGTCGTAGTTACACCACCCCATGCACTTTTGATATTTACTGAGCATTAAAAGAAACTTTAATTCTATGCATGTTTTTATAAAAATCAAGTATATGGATTTTGGCTATTAATTAAATGTCTTTGGCGCTATTATGAATAGTCATTCATGACTGTGATACATTGAAGAGACAAAGTGGGACAAAGAAGCATAGTTCCATCATTCATTTTCCACTGAGTTCATTTCATTCAGCTTAATAGTGAGGGGTCTCAAGGCAGGGCTCAGAGACCAGTGAATGAACACGTGCTTCGCCAGACTATATGAGGAGAATGCGATTACATCTGTAGCCTGGTGCAAAGCATCTGTCACAGATGTTCAGCTTGTATTGTTTCCAAATGTGATTCTCACATTAGAGCCCCAACTGTTTATGCCAAATTGTTAGCATAATACATTTATTTACCATGTCTGTTTTACAAAAACAGAAGCGCACCTATTATATGTTTGTGATTTTCATTGTTGTGAATTTATTGCAGCTATAATAGGTTTCTTTTTATGCTCAGTATAAGAACATTTAAAAGCACTATTAAAAAAAATCTTATTCAGCACTTTTATACACCAATAAAATACATTCAGAAAAGGTCTGAGGCTTCTTCTCAACAGCAGGATATGTCCCAGCTCTTACTCAGCATTTCCTTTACTTTTGCATAAACATGTGCAGGAATATAGCTATAGATGCACAACACTTTGCACAACAAAGGAAACATCCGTGGCCTTTGTCCAAATACATTCATTGGCATGAGAAGATGCCATTAATGAGTGCCAAACAAAATAAAAGACATCCAGCATTAATCTGTTCACATCAATACGTTCTAGGGCACTATGGTAAAGCTTAGTTTTTGGCTCCATATCGAGTCCAAAGGGATGCGCACATATACAGTATGTATGTATACGTGTATAAATACATACACCCATATACACGTTTTAAAAGGAAGAAAAGTCTGAGCTAAGGAATAAAACCCTGCTAAACAGCTCAAGAGGCAAGGATGTTCCCACACTGACAAAACCCAAGAAAATGACCGGCAAGGCAGCAGTTGGGTCTTTTGTATGTGACGGTAAGAAAACAAGCTGCCAGCAAGTGCCAATCTCCCAAGTACGGGTACAGTCACCCATAAGATGCAAATAGCACAGCACTACTAAGAGCACATTCTGAAAGCATGCATGTTGCTTTATATAGCAGTGCTCAAGCATTAGCATTCCTCTAACTTGTAATCCCCAGATTGACTCATATCTTTGAATTCCTGAACAGACATGTAATCGCTTCCCGTTTAATGAGGAAGCCGTCCAAGTGTGATGCCAGTTAAATGTGTTCTCCTCCTTTTAAGGAAGCTACACAAGCAGGAAGGATCATAGTATTTCTTTATGAATCAAATTAAGGTACCAAGCTCCCCTAATATGAAATGGTGAGAGACAACGCATACAAAGAAATCGAGGACAATACTGGTGATGATTTACACGGTTTCATCAATAACCAATATATTTATACAGTACATTTGATCAGTGTATCATCTCCTCTATAAAATGTATAATTAATAGTGAAACTGTCCTATATAAATCCAGAAACTAGGAATGTTATACAACTGAGAAAGGTGTGTATACTCCTTCATAAACCATATTAAGGTACACAAACAGTAGACTGCTTTAAAGAAGCTTACAGTATATTAGTTAAAATAGTGTGTTATGAAAAAAACATTAAGGACATTCCTTATGTTGATTTAACAGGAAATATATACCATTTACTGCTTTCCAAAAATGTATTTAATTCTGCAGAAATACATTTTTAGGATGCTATAACACAATACTCCACCTATGCAGTCCATAATGAAGGAGTCCTAACCTTAAAGTACACAGCATGTGATTTCTTAAAGGATTCTGTGGAGTCCGACTCAACCAAAATACTCAGGATTTCATTCCACTATGTCATGAATCCTCTTTTCCGTCTTAAATTGCCCTGAACATAATTCCAACTTGTGTAACCAAGTTCTTGTGTTGTTTTTCATTTTGAAGAAATCCCTTGAGATGGCCAAGTCAATTCACTTCAGGATTTTGAATACCTAAATTCTGTAAAATGCCTCCACATACAGTAATCTTCATTGTGACACACACAAATACTGGATCCTGCTATATCAGCACCCACTGCCCAACCACCACCTTTGGTCTGGGAGTCAAATGTTTATACAGCATGTATACTGAGCATGCATATCTTGGAAGTTAAAGGCAGAAATTTGTTAATGTTTTTCAGGAAGGAAATACACCATCTTAAACTGAATTTACTATCCATTTTTAACTACACAAAGCTACAAGGTATTCAGAATTGTCTACCTTGCAGCAGCAGGCCCACTTTGGGTGGGAAAGTGTCAATGTTGTGCAAGTATGTGTCTGAAGCTCAAGCTCTCAGTGCTCAGCATGTACAGTATCATTACATCAGAGATATTGCCAGGAGTGGGGATTAATTTCCTTTTTAAAGTTTCAGAAAGGCATTACTAATTTAAATGGCAGGGAAAGGCACCTCTCTCACTGTACACATCAATCCCAGGCGTCATTGTGATTTAAACAGAAATGCGTGTTCAAAAATATATAATACCAGCAATGAAAAACCCGGCCAATATGTATTAGCAAAGTGTTTTATTTATTTAAGTGGAAAGTTCTACATTTAAAAAATATGAGTTGTGCAATTTATATTCCACTCGCAGATTAATCTGATTAGTCTTCATACGTTTTCAAGGATTATTTAAAGAATGTAGTTTAATTATTAGAGACGTACAAACAATGCTGTATTGATAGACTGCTGATGCTACAAGCAGTTTCCAAAGGGCACTGTCATATCAGTATTTGTACAGAGATTTTTCAACATTGTATGCAGAGTTAATTCACCTCCTATTGACTTGCCTTCATAATGAAATTAAATAACACTTAATGCTAGCAAACAACTTTCAGGATCAACTACACAGTGTAAATGGTAATTGTTCAAGTCAGAGAGCTACATGTAATCACTTATGCACTAGATATGGTCTCACAATGTCAGACCTATTGAACACAAGCATACAGGGTCAGAAGTTACAGTATAATTTACGTAGAAAAAGGTTTCTAAAAATGAAGGCAAAACACAAAAAAGCAATGATATACATGTCATTTTCATGGCAGACGTTTGTAAAAGCATGGAAGTTAGCATATGTCCATTCACTGTATGTCATATCATACAGTCAAATCGGACTCCTGTTTTTCTAGGAAAAGCAGGAGGGCTAGCCATGGAAAAGTGATGTTGTTACTGGAATGACTATGCTAAAACAAACTTATGGAGTAAAAGGGTGTGCAGGACTACATTTTATGCATCTTTCAGTAGCTTAAAGAAACACAATGATGCCTGGGTGAGAGGGAAACCAGTTAGATGCCATTATTATGGATTCAATATTAGAAAGCCTGGGGGAAGATGACCGATACACTGCTATAAGTGTGAGAGCTTGTGCAATGGCTTAGGTACAGGAGGGGTGCATGATAAAACCTTGATGTTACAGCAGAAAAGAGAAATCATCCTTTACAATGAACAGCACAGAGGAAGTAGGCAACTCCTTGCAGCAGGAATGTGTTAGTGGCAGAGAGAGATTAGCACTTCAGAGTACTTCATCTTTCTTTCACTCGTCACCAGATCCCACACTAGACAGTGCTGGAGATCTTAGCCTTAAAAACTGAGCCTTATGGAGGCCTTCCAGATACATGCATCATTGAAAGCCGAATTACATACTATATAAAAAATACATGTTTAACCACTGTACAGGATTCAGAAGTCACAGGATAAACAGAACTAAAATGTGTTTATGGATAAATTAAAATGTAAGTCATATTAACACTGCCGTTTTTATAAAATCCCTTGAAGAGCCAAAAAACCCCATAAGAAAATAATCTGAAATTTGAAGAAGTGAATTTTGAAAAACTGTTGTAAACCATTATTAGTAACTGAGAATTGTGTAGCATGCCTTTCTTTTAGAAGCATGGCTTACCTGCATCTAGTGAGGTCTGAATCTGACAGCACATTTATTCTTTTAAATTGAACTTTGAATTTGAAGTAAAACCACTTATTAAAATTATTTTGCACAACATAGCAAATATATAAAAGATACAAATTATGCAAACGCATCAAAATATTTTAGTGCGGTTTTAAATAGTAATGTACATAATGTACATTTTTTCTCTGTACTTGAAAGTAAGTTCAAAAAGGGCTTCTTTCTACTGTTATAACACAGTACATTCAAAATCCTCCTCAGTTTTAGGAATAACTCCTTATCCATCTCCCTCCAGACAGACTCCACTCCCATCTCTGCAGTCACCACACTTCACAAACCAACTTACCTGCAGTACTTGCTATCTATCTCTATAGTCTTTTAAATTATTAATGCACTTGTGCTATTGTAACCGATTATAGTACAACTATTAATACAGTATTAATATATTATCTCTTCAGACCACAGTTGAGTTCCTCATGACTATAAGTAAGAAAATACTGACAGATGTTAAATGCCCCAGCTGTTAAGTACAATGCGTTTCGTTTTTGGCAGGACATTCTAACGTACTGAGCCCACGTCTGCAGAGACGGGTCTGGAGGTGGAGCCGGATGACATGGCCGCTCGCTCTCCCTGACTCAGAGTCCTCTTGCGCTCCCGCACCAGCGCCTTCTGGTGTCTCTTCATGCGTTCGAGCTGCTCCTCCGCGCTCATTCGGCCTTTCTGATGCTCCCCAGAGTACAGGCGCTCTAAGGCACTCTTTGGTCTTTCCTGCAAGGACTGTGAGTGGAGCAGAAATTAGCAACAACAACAACAACAGAAAAACAACAAGGAAAAAGTTTCAAAGAGCCCCTGGTAAATTCACATGTTTACATTTTTCATTAATATACAGTGTAAAAACAGGGGCTGCTTTTCAGGGCCCATGGCAACATTGAAGCAATAATTAATTCACAAGTTCAATTTTCTTCCCCCTCAGTGTCTCATGGTACGTAACATGATGTGAATCTTACATTAAAAGATTTTAAGGTTTCAAATGGGTTAAAATGGTGTTTGTTATTGCTGCATATGACTATATACTATTTCCTTTATGCACTAATAATTAAACCTTAGCAAATTTAAAATGTTCTTGACTTAAGATCCTAGTTTGATTACTTTTGCTTTTGTATACAAAGCACAATGACAAAGACTATAACTCTGAGATGCAACTACATGTTTCTGGAACGAAAGAAATCTAATGAAGGGTCTTTGTTTTTTTATATTAAAATAAGGTAGGATGTCCTCTTTGCTCAGATCAGATCCTTTTGCTTCTTCTATCAAAGGTGAAGCCTGTTGTAAATTTCTCATTCTTCAAGTTGCACTGTTCTTGCAGGGCAGAAACAGACATACCTTTAAACCAGATGGAGAAACTCCTCTTCTAAGGGTAACATAGGAGGAAATGCTTGTGGACTGGTTCAGTCTGGAGGTGGAGCCTGCTAGTCCTAAAGCAAGAGTAATAAAGTCACTGTCCATACTCAATACTGCTTCTTCACATTCACATAAAACCTAATAACCCTGGGATCTGAGATGATTTTTCTTTGCCACACACTAAACACTAAAAAACAGTCTCATCATTATTTCCTGTAACTATTAATTGTGCATATAGTACTAGTTCATTAAATCTACCAGCATAACAATATAATTTATACAGTAAGAAATGAAGGTTCCTCCTACCTCTACTTGGTAAAGTCTGGTATCTGCTGTCAGGATCCTGAGCACTCATCTGACTGTAGCTACTTCCTCCGCTGAAAAGTTCAGGCTCGCTCATGTACGATCGCAGCTCCACACTCTGACACAGTGGAGGGAAAGTGAAATGCTCCAGTCAATAAAACTCATTTACACCTTTAAAATTGTTCCAGCTCCCTTAAATTCTACTTTTGTGGTGCCTGCCTTAATCATGCTGCTTCGAAGCTACTTGCATCTCTCCCTACATTAAAGAAATCAAAAGCTTGAACAATTAATATGAGACAAAATGTCAAACTTTAGGAAAAAAAGTTTGCATTGTGAGAAAGGACACACACCTTATAATCACCATTAACATATTGGCCAATTTCTCTGTCCCTCTTTCTCTCGTCAGACTGGCGTTTGAGACCGCGGACGGACGTGTGTCTGATGACCGATGCTTCCTTCGGAAGTGGCGGGACAGCAGGCGGTTGGTCATCAGGACTATACAGCTGGGGCAAGGGTGGTCTGGGAGGAGCCTCATCCTCCACCTGGAAAAACAAACGCAATGCTCCCAAAAATCACCCTCATATGGGGAAGCACCAGAAACAGCCCTTCCGCTTGAAAAGCTGCAACTCTTCTCCGTTCATGACAAAACTAAAAGGGAATGCAATTTGAAGAGTGCTACACAATCCCTAAAAGAAGCCCTTATTGCCTTGACAGAGGTGTGCAGTTTTCCTTTAAAAGGATTAAATTCTCAAGCACATTTTTCACAACTCCCTCGAATATTCATGTGTTGTCGATTAGTTCTGGAGCACTCATTTATTATCCAGCGGTTTTCCTATTTCTTAATAATGTGGCTTGAAGACTTCTCAAGACTTCTTACCCACTAAAACACATAAGCCAGCACTCTAGAGCCATCGCTCACCTGCTTTGGCACAGACTTGCCCGATGAGTGGGGCTGCTGCAGGAACTGTTGGCTGTACAGCTGTGAATGGTGGGGCGCCCTGGTCTCTGGGGCAGGCTGGACAGGGCTCAGCTGTGGGCTGCGGGTGGGAACTGGCACTCTCTCCAGCGTGGAGACACCGAGGGGCAGAGAAGGCACTGAGGACAAGGACACTGAAGGCACAACTTTCCTCTCTGCAGAAGACAAAGAACTTGCAGGGACAGGTCCAAAAATGCCAATCTTGCTTCCGTTCTTACTGATTAATCAACGAAAAAGATGATCTTTGATGATTAAATTTGGTCATCAAAATGTTATCCAGATCTCTGTTGTTAAAAATGATTTATGAGATGATGCTTCTTTACGAATGCTATGGACACGACAAAGAATTTATTTTGTTTTCCTCAGCACTTAAGAGGGTTTTCAACTAAGATGGCATTATGCGAGGCCCTTACCTAATGTGTATTCTTACACTTAAAGGATTAAAAAAATAAAGAGGACAAGGGAATATAAATTCTCCTCACCTGGATATTTCATAGAAGCAATGGTAACTTTGTAGTTTGCTTTATTGGAGCTTAGTCCAGCCATGACATCCTCGATCCGCCACATATCTTTTTTCGTTTGGGCTTTCTCCTGCTTTAAAGGATAAATATAAATGTTCCCAAAAAAATTGAACATGATCTGAGAATTTGCAGATTATCCATTTGGGACTCCTAGTGCAGACAGACCTTATCACGCTCATTGTGACACATGCCTTTTGCTTTAACAAATAGCTGATTTAGTGATGTAGTTGCATGTGTACGTAAAGGTTTTCTTCATTTAAAATTAATTTACTCCTTTGAAAAGAGAAGGTATAAGTAGTTTAATAAGACAACATGCTAAAACTCATGAGCCTTGATCTCCAAGATAAAGTCCTTGGGAAAATTCACTACTTCTGTTCAATGACTTGAGACAGGTTTATGAGTATGCAGATGATCATAATACAACCATAATAAAACAGCAATTGTGCTGGAATACTGAAATTAATTATAGACACAGTAAGTGAAAAGTGAAACAAAAGCAATACATTCAAGGCAAAGACAATACAGTTACACAGTGATGAACCATGGGATTTCACTTTATTAAAACACTAAATCTAAAAATTAGAATAAGAATGTGAAAACAGCACTACATTATTAACCTTCTTTAATGGTCTGGGAGTAAAGTAAAGTGAAGAATAAAACTAATTCTATCTCTATGAAACATGGGTTCTGTGTGGATTTGTTTCCATGATGTTTGAGTTATAGATCAGATTATTGACTGGAGAAAATACTACTAATAGGCACAGTATACTATATACGGTATGTATAATATTCATCTACATTCAACACTAAGTATCAAAACCTTCTTAAAAACCTTGAAAATAATGTGAAACAATTAAAGGTCTGATTTGAAAAGAAAATTAATCCTAAAACTAAGTCTGGGTTTATTTAAGCAAAACTCTTTCCAGATCTGGTAATGTTCCTAAAAATACATTTATTTCATCTGGAGCTATTATGCATTTTCACTGTATTATTTTCTTCTGCTATACATTGAGTTCCGTTTCAGATTGGCGATTTTAAGGAGAAATTACTGCTGGTGAAAAATACAGCTGTATTTGCAATACTGTACTACAATAAAACAAAATTAAAATAGCACTCAGAATTAAAACATTTAAAGGCATGGGAATATCTCAAATGTTCCTGGAGGTCTAATTTGAGAGTAAAGCCAACTCTGACCCTAAATTTGGATTTATTAAAATAATCTTTCCTGATTATATTACTGATTATTTGGAGTAGTGGTTGTGTTTTCACTGATAAATAAGCATAGTCCAGATGTAGTTTTTTTAAATTTGTAACAGATTCTCATTTGTGGTTTGCAGATTCCAAAGTCAGGGAAAAAAGCAGAATAGAGATAAAATTCAACCCTTCGTTCAGCGCTGAAGCACCAAGTGCTCAACATCAGGTTCAACATTTTAGAAGAATGAGAAACAGTTATATGAAGACAAAGCCATGAAAATGCACAGCATCATTTCCATTGACTGTAGAAAAGAAGATGCAGGATTAAATTCTTTTTTGCACAAGGTTAGATTAAGAGGAAAAATGAAAGCAGAAAGTCTAGAAATGGAAGAAATAAAAAAGATAGTCTGTTTCTATTAAATGAACGCCCACTTCTCCCCATGCTGTGCTGAGGGATAGTAAATCAAACACCGTCACTACAGGGAGAAAAAAGTCATGCTGATTTTTTTCATCATTCACACCATGATGCTTCAAGAGCTTTGAATCATTCCAGGTTGCACTGTGATTGACTGGTAGGAAGACATTTTATCCAAGCTTTATTAAAATAACATTACCCTTCTCTACAGATAATTAGGGGCAGAAAAATTATCTAAACTAATTAAAGTGTCACGCTATGAAAATGTTACATTTTAGATTATTAAACCAAAGACTTGGAAACAAAATAGTGACATGCATTGCAGAGCAAGTTACACAACAAGAAACCGATCAAGATGCAATAGTTCCTAAACTGGTTTACTGTACGTGCAACCTAGGAGGGCTACAATGTTTCAAAATTGCTCACCTGGACTAGAACACTTCTGCTAATTTGTTCCTGCAGACCGTCTCTGAGCTGCTTTAAATCCAGTTCAAGCCTTTCGTACTCATTCCAGGAATTTTCCATTTCCTATCGGATAGACCAGCAAATGTAAAATGTAAATGTAACAGGGGAAAGAAAAGGGGGCTCAGAAGCTATTTCACAGCAACCCAAACACATTGTAAAAATAAAGCAGCTGGAGTTGCGTCTTTTAAATA
This sequence comes from Lepisosteus platostomus, assembly GCF_059453375.1. Lineage (NCBI taxonomy): Eukaryota > Metazoa > Chordata > Actinopteri > Semionotiformes > Lepisosteidae > Lepisosteus > Lepisosteus platostomus. The sequence goes on along the minus strand of NC_142628.1, from coordinate 6,561,306 downwards.
CACCTCATGGCTCTCACTGACAATAGTAAATATCATGACTGTTAGTTAATAGTTACTGCTTAACGTAAATGGTAACTGGAAAACAGCAGTTCCACGTCAAGTATGCACCTCAAAAAGTCTTTGAGAAATGTAAAAATGGTTCAGCTATTATAGAAAATGTGGACTAGTGTTAGGCTGTATTGAATTTTGTTTTTACATCAGCAATTTTGTTGACATGCTCAGGAAAAATTAATATTAAAATACTTGGATGACATTTCCATGGATACATTTCTGTGTATTTACAGGTACATTATTTCTGCAGATGCTAGTTTGTTGACCACACCAGGATTTCCAGAAGACAGTCCCTCTTCCTTTTTTGAAGGTCACCCCAGATGCAGGCAAATAGTGAAGACCTACACCATCCACTCACAGATTCTCCTGATTTTTTCCCCACGATGTGTATTTGGTGCAACAAATGAACAAAGTCTTAAAACGTCTTTAAGGAAAAACAACTAGACTGAAATAGCAAATATTTCATGGAAGTGGGAAGTGCAACCACTGTTCCCTGTATTAACTATACTGTATATTTACATACTGTACATATACTAATTTATTGTGGTATCTAACACTAGGCATTCAGAAATCAGAAACTGAGAAATTATACTCTGTCCTTCAGCCCGGAGACTGGTTTTCTTCCTGTTGGTAAATCACCAGCAAGATGAGGTGGATTTAAGCTCTTTGGAGCTCACCGTCGACAGCCTGGAGATCTCAGCCCTGATGTGAACCACATCTTCTTGCAGTAGCCTTTGCTGGTAGGCAATCTTTTCTGCATGAGCGGGTTGGTCTCTGTAGTGCTCCATCTGTGTGTGGGACACATCTAGCACCGATTCCAGCTTATCCTGCGAAGGAGGCGTGAACATGATCTGTCAAATCACCTATTATTTGTTATGTAAGAATATGAACGAAAGAAACGGAGTCCTTTCATATACCATAAACCATTCACACATCGGAAAAAAAAAACTCAAGAGAATTTTATTAGGGTCACTGAAAACTCTCCCACATCTCTCCCCTCCTCGGAAGAGGACAAGCATGTGGAGTCATTGGAGCAGAACATAAATTATGACAAAGAACAACTTGATTTGGATCACAGTAATCTTTCACAACTTGAATTTTGGATTAATGACATTAGCCCTTTGATTCATGGTGTCCATTAATACATTCAACACTCAAGGAAATGACCATAGGACAGTTGCTAAAGTATTGTTACTACACGTGGTGCAACAATATTGTACATCTCTTCATTGTCTAGGTTATTGTAGTGAGTTTTAAAAACACTAGTAAACATGGATTCTGGACAATATCATTCAAAGAACTTACTGTAGATTCTAAGGTTACAATGTAAGACCTTATTCAAAGTAATTAAAAAATTATATGTACAGTATTCCAATACCAAAATTAATAAAAGGAGTGTTTCATAAAACCCTTTTATTGCCAACAAAAAGACTCTTCATTTTAGTTTACATGTAAGAAGACTGGGTATTAACTACATGATGTTCTTTGTCAAAATTACATCTAATCAAAACAATAGTGAGTCAATCCAGTAATTAACACAGTACTTACCTTATCTTCCTTCAGAGTTCGGATCTTGGTTTCCAGCTCTTGAAGAATTTTGTCCTGTTCACACAACCTGCTTAACTTTACCTGAAAATGAAACAGTGATGACAGAGTTAGCAACACCTACACAACCTTGTAGTTTATACAGTACACAGTTAATGCAATTATATACTTGGGGTTACCTGCAGGTTTTTTAGGTACTGTAGCCTTTAATTCACCAATTTCTAAAGGCCTGGAACAATTTAACTATACTCATTTAAGCAATATAGATATCAATTGGGACAAAAAATTGAATATCCTTTAGCTTTCAAGGACTAGTATTCCATTCACTAAAACATTACTTTCTTAGTTGATTATTAATGATATTGTGACATTCCTGGATGTATATTCTTATTGCAGATATTCAATATAGTGTCATTAAAAGCAATCCCTATAAAACCAGTAGATATTAAGTAGCAAACAAAATATTCTTACTCTTCATTTGAAAAAAAATGTTAACTTCACTTTAATATAATACCAGTGATAACTGTCAAAGTTTATTGTATCCTGATTTCTTCATAGCAAGCAAAGATTACACATATATTCACACAGGTGTTTAACTCCATATATGACAATAAATATATGGATTGGATAGTTGATTTTTAGATGTCTTCACAGCTAGAACCACTGTCATTTACATAATGTTATACATGTAGATTTCTGACAAAGATACCAAAGTTTTAAATGAAGAGAAACACATTTGAATCACTATATAAAGCAATATACTATACTATTTACAATAGTACATCTCTTATGAATTTTTCCACTTTCTTTAAAACCAATATTCCCTTAAATATCCATGCCAGTTTTATAAAAAATACAGTGTATTATTGTGTTTATTATGTAAATAATTTATTATGTAGACTAATACAAGAAGGTTCTTATAAAATGTTAAAATGAAACAATATTACGATGAAAAGCTAGGACTTCCAACTTATTTATCTTTGAAAATAAAAAAAAACAAAAATAAGGATTACAAAGATCAAACTGAAAAATTGAACAGCTCAAAAAATAAATCCCATTGCATGTTTTTTTCTCTTTAAATTGAAAACTTGAAATACAAGCACTGGTCAATATCCTCTCAATCTTCTGCTCTTCTGTGTGACTGTTAGATCCTCCCTTATTTTTCAGATACTGCATTATTTTCCCTTCCCCTTATATTATAGTTCAGACTCCTTCCTATTGAAGCAAGTCTTTCCTTAAAGAAAAAGAATAAAACAGCAGTTTATCCATGTATCTTGCTGGCTTTATCATGCTATCAATTGTAGTCAATTTGTGGGGAATAAAATGGGGAAAGAAAATATTTCCAGTGTATTGCTGTATATTATGTGCTCTTTCTGTGGTGTTATTAACTGAAACTGACAAAGATTTTAATTCATCATATTTTGAGAACAAGCATTTACTGCTAGCTGAATCGTTGCCTCCAAATGACACTTGCTTTACTTACTGTAGGTCAAATAATGAAATTAAGAGGTACTATCAATTACTGGATTCAATTTTTAATGCTTACAGGCCAAAAGTGCACTTAAAAATAAAATCAGTTTTAGACTAAATGGAAGGCGTTTTTATACTTACATCAACATCACTTTCGGCTATTTTAACAGGTTTTGCGGATCTTTCTTTGAGACTATCACGACCCGACACCTGGAGAAGCCAAAAGTACAAGTGCTCAAAGTTATTTGGTTGATTTTTCTTTGTTATCCTGTAGCACCCAAAAGAAAAACAGCATGAAGTCACAAAAATGTATACAGTTTTATGCAAACGAATATGCAAAGGTTTAGGCACCCCAAAGTTCTGTTGATTTTCTAAGTGAAAAGAAGTTAACAACCTCTGCAGCGAACAAACAAACTTGACATATTTCTGCAAATATTAATACAAAGTTAGTATTTATTTGCTAAATTTAACAGAGTGAAAAAAATAAAACAGTAAGTGTGACGTGCAAAAGTTTCCAGTTGATCCACTAGTGTTATTTTTTTTGTAAGGTCTCAGAACTTAATTGACTCGTTAGGCCTTAATCTAAGTCAGGTGACGACAATTCCAGAGCTTAATAAATTCTCTGACTCTTCAAACCTCTCAGGGTGTTGTGCTTACACTCAACAACTATGGGCTTCTCTAAGCAGATGACTGAGGATCAGAAAATAAAGATAATTGACTCTTACAAAGAAGGGGAAGGCTATAAAAAGATATCTTAATGCTTCCTGCTTGCAATTTCCACTGTCCAAAATGCCATTAAGAAATGGAAGTTACTGGGAACTGTTGAAGTCAAGACAAGATCTGGAAAACCAAGAAAAATCTCAGAACTGCTCGTAGACTGGTCAGGAATGCAAAGCAAAACACCCAAATCACTGCAAAGGACCTGCAGGAAGGTTTAGCTGGCACAGGAGTAGTGGTGCACTGGTCCACTGTGCAGCGTTGCTTGCACAAACATGATCTGCATGGAAGAATCATCAGAAGGAAACCTTACCTGCGATCTCATGACAAAAGTCAACATCTGAACACACAACACTTAGATAAGCCAGAGGCATTTTGGAATAAAAGGGTGTGGTCTGATGAAGTAAAAATTGAACTCTTTGGTTACAATCACCAAAGGTACATTTGTAAAAAAAAAAGGAGAAACATTTGAAGAACACCTTGCCAACTGTTAAGCACGGGGGTGGATCTATTATGCTTTGGGGTTATGTGGCACAGGAAATATTGTGCGGGTAGAGGAAGAATGGATTCTACTATGTACTGTAACAACAAATCCTGGAAGCTAATGTCCCACAGTCAGTGAAGAAACTGAAGCTGAAAAGAGGTTAGATATTACAACAAGACAATGATTCAAAACATACTTCAAAATCAGCCATGAACTACTTAAAGAAATGAAAGATTAAGGTTTTGGAATGGCCTTCAAAGTCTCCAGACTTGAATATTATTGAAAATCTGTGGGTAGATCTCAAACATGCAGTGCATGCAAGACTATTCTAAGAATATCCCTGAACTAGAAGTGTTTCGCACGGAAAAGTGGGAAAAAATTCCTAAAGCAAGAACAAAAAGACTGTTAGCTGGCTACGAGAAAAGTTCGGAAGCTGAGATTTCTGCCAAAAGGGGCGTTACTGACTGATCAGGTGCCCAAACTTTTGCACTGCCATATTTACCATTTTATTTTTTTCAATCTGTTAAATTCAGCAAATAAAAAGTAACTGTGCATTATAATTAGCAGAAATATGTCATGTTTAAGTTTGTTCGCTGTAGAGGTTGTGTTAACTTCTTTTCACTCAGAAAATCAACAAAACATGTAATTTGGCCAGGGGTGCCCAAACTTTTGCATCCAACTGGAAGTTATTGTAAAAAAAACATTTTGAAATCAATCTGCTTGCCATCGCCATTTAAGAATGGTTGCACTGAAAACATATTAGCTATGAGTTTGCCGGGAATGTTAAAAAGGTATGCAATACACAAAATCAAGCAAAAGCCAACAAGAAAAAAAAGCTTTATTTTCTAAAAGCTTTAGCAGATTCTCCTGTGCAAAAAGCACGTAGGAATTTTGTGATCACTCACAAAGAGGCCAAATATCACTAAATATTTCTGTAACAGCTACAGTCACGTCTGCATTAGAGCCTTAGAGTGTTCAAGTCTCCACACAATAGCCAGAAACCTTCTGATAAAGTAATTAACACATTCAACAGTCTCTGGAGAAAACCCACTCGCTCCGTCTTCTTCAAACACCTTAAGCAAATTAAGAGCTTTATTTTGGGTTATTACAAAATATTTTGTGAAGAATTCCAGTTTTTCTGCATCAACAACAGGTTCAAAATAAACTATTCAGGGCATACATCCGTGTTTTACTCTTGGATATTTAATGGAGACTTGCCATTGAGTTGAAAATTGTTTAATTTTTTAAAAACATCATTACCTGCAAACAAAAAGGCCTATATTTTGATTATAAAGCACATGCACAATGGAACATCCTCAAAGATTAAAAATAATAATAAAAGAAGAACATCACTGCCACACGTTTGAACATCACCACAGTGTTAAGCACATACAATAGCGAACAACAAGGTTGTATCCACAGCTATGTAACTGTTCTGAAATATGGGCTGACCTTAGACAGGTATGGACAAGAAAAGTATGTGCAAAAGTTTCAAGAAAGCAATGAAATGGTCACACTTTTTATGCAGACATCCTTACGTTTAAACTGGATCGTAAACCTTGTGAAGAGTTTTGTAACACATTGTGAACCATGAGGATCAACGGTTCAATATTTTTTATCTGTTCCAAACAAAAATAGAAACATCTAGTTATAACAAAAATGTCCACTAGAAAAGCACACAAAGTATTGTAATTCTCTTCAATTTCACAACAGGCAGTTCAGGATATTGAGAACAGTATTTTTCTTATAGAAATTATGTGACAAATCCAAAAACGAGTTTTTAATAATTAGTTCTGGAGCAGTTAAGCACATTAACCACCAGAGGGCCACCTTTACACTTTCCAAAGGTATCTCATTTTCAAAAATCAATGAAAGGACTTTAAAAATCAGGTTAAATAATAACTAACAACTAATAGTATTTTGTAAAATGGGTGAAGAATTTCTGTGTTTACACTTATGACTTAAGATATTTATACTACAGTTTCAAAATCTCATATTGCATTCACGTTCTGTTGAATAAGTTGTGACATGAGAAGACAAAACAAATGCTGGTATTCCAATTTCTGTGGTGCCTGAACTTGAACACCTTTCAGCAACGTATGCAAAGAATTGTACTGGTGTCAGTTTTTTTGTTTTCTGACATGTGATCTAGTATTATTTGCACACATTTAGGTGCTCTTGGAACACAGCATTACATACAGTATATATACTATAACATCCTACTTGAAAATGCAGAAACATAGGCTCTAACTACACCATATGTTACTGTAAGAGAGAAACTTTCTTCAAAATTAAAACAGAATTGTGTCGACTTCAACCTCCCTACTTGAGCAGCAGCAGCGTTAGTGTGTGTGTGTGTGAGAGAGAGAGTTAGGAGTGAAGGCACTATAGCTGGAGCCTAGGGGTGAAAAGAAGAAATGAAAAGAGCATGAGAGGAGACTGGCATGAGTCCTCCAGGTCCCACCTTCAAGTCTAGATACTCCAGGTCCTTCTTCAGTTGCATGTAAGTATCATCAGCCTTAAGTAAGGAGTGAAGAAACAAATCAAATCAAAGAAAACAAAGCTGCAGAAACGGGTGTTAAGAGTGCTTTACTTCATTTCACTGTAAAAGTCATCAATGTTGGATTAAAAAGCCTGAAATATTATAGACCGTTAATTCAGGGTGTGTCGTGAAGAAGGCTAGATTTCTCATCTTTTGGATGAGCTTTTAGATTGACGGCACTGTTCTGTATTATAAATAGTATTATTGCATTTACATAATTCATAATTCAAGAAAAAAGCCTATTTGGAAAACCTTTAAAAACATTTAAAGTTTTTTGAAAAATAAGGGTCAAACTCACTAATTCCACTCTTTTCACATTAAATGACAAAAAGAAGATTATATTCATTTAAAAAGAAATGTTTTCCAATACTATTATATTTATTATAAAAATTAAAAGGTTTAAATATTGAGCAATAACTTGTGCCAGTTACGAAACAAAGTCCTACAAGGTGAAAGCATTTGAGTGTCTCTCAAAACAGAATACCTGCTTTCCTGACATAATGTGATACAGCCATGCACTGACAGATTGACTGGTTGCACTCAGTAGCTAAATAGTGAGATATCCAGGCTCATGTATATTACATTCTGAAGTGTGTCTATCTGTGAAGGACTGTGATATACAGTAGTCCCTCAATTGAACTGAGGGTCAATTCAATTGATGCCGTGTCCAAAACAATCAAACAAAAAGCCAAGGTAGTGTTTGGAGCTAGCTATCACAAAGGTATAAGTCACTCAAAAAGATAATTTAACATACGTTTTACTCAATTATTTGTCTTTTCAGGTTTGCATACCACCTAAAACCTTTTGTGATATATGTTATTCTTCTGTTGGAAGACAGGTAATCAAAGAATCAAAAAAGCCAATACTTCAATGCACAGCAAAGTGTATTAAATTCACTCAGACCAGCATTTGCAGAGATGCAGGAAAAAGCCTTGTTCCTTTACTGATTAGATTAGAGTTCAAGAGGTTTAAGACGGCAGGCTTGATTCAGCAGTTTTAAGCAAACAAAAAGTAGCTGTACAAGTGCAAATTGCAAAGGGACAGGGCAGTGCAATGAATTATATACAGGTGTGTATATAATAAAGCCACAGTATAAGCTAGTCTGGAGAAGGAAATGAACTACAGTATGGTTGCTATGCCCATGCTATAGTACGAAAATCAAGTCACAGTCTAACGAACAGTCAAGGAGCACGGAACAAGCCACATCACGATGCCATCACAGATGTCACAGTAGACGAGTCAATCAAGGCCCTGACCTGGAGAGTTGACTTTGTTGGCCCATTCTGCTGCTGCAGTTGGGCTATAGTGTCATTTCGCACACTGGCCATCTTAGCCTGGTGTCTCCTCAACTGAATGAGGAGCAACGTCAGCTCCTCCAGCTGCAGCCAGTTCAAGATGCCAGAGAAGCACAGAAAGGAGATTTTATTTACATCCCAGGGAGATTGTTGTTCGGCATTTACATCCACCCTCTTTCTCTTACAGTACATCTCAGCCTTTCCCTGAGGGAGAGGAGGGTGAGAACCACACTCTCGCCTCCTGTCACACCTTGAGAGCAGAGGTGCCAGAGAGCTTGTTCGCACTGCTGCTTCGCTAAGGGTGATGCGTGCCTAACCTGAGAAGCGCTTGTGTGAATTCCAGCGCAAGCCACATCTTTTTTTTGACCTCTCACGAGTCTCCAAGGTTGCTCTTCTATAAATTGATCTGCCGTGAATGCACAGTACCTCGGAATGGAATGGCACAAAAGCAGTTTTCCTCCTCCCTCAATCAACTGTCTCAACATACAGTAATTAAAAACTACTTAAAAGACACCATGTTCGTTTGCAGCTCTAAAGAGTAATATCAGGGCCTTTCTGAGGAAATTGTAGCAAAGGATCAGAGGTAACGTTCAGACCACCTTGTATACATAAGCAAAACTGACAAGTTAGTCCAATACAAAACAATTCTGTGAATAAAAAGTGCAAAATCACTTAAATCTTAACTGCTTAATTTCTTACCGTTTTCCCATGCAAACTTGGGGCGCTGACTGTATGAGTTATATATCCCATCGGTGGCATTGAGCGTCTTTCAACGTGAGCTGTCTATAAAATGACAAAGATGAGAACAGATCACAGAATCCTGCCATGCCATCTGTTTGATTACAAATCTCATATTTCTGTGACACAATCAATATCCTAAAAATAAGCATCTTGTTATTTTTTAGGTTAAATAATTAAAAAAAAAGTTCTAAGGTTTAGAGACCACATTTTAAAGCCTCATTAGAAAATCCTTACTTCTCCACTGCGCTGGGTTTATTTATTTATCTCACCCTTATTTTTAGGATGATTAGCGAAGATTTGTTCTGCTGCTTTATATTGCCAAAAGGCTTTGTTGATTTGACATTTTTACTTTACACAGGGAATTGCTAAAGCAGGACTATTGCCAAGCCTTAAAGGACACAAACAACAAGAGATTTAATTAGTTACACATAAATTATCCCAAACTTGCTTTCTTAAAATAACATTTGTTTGCTAGTAGCAAAAAACGCAACATGAGCCTATCAGATCTATTCCCATATCTGCATTTTTTGCTGCATAATAGATTTATTTAAATTTTAGATCAGAAGAAAGACAGTTGCTGACATTTAAAAAGGGCTGCTTATGGGATGGATACTTGCTCATGGCATATTTTATCAGTTCCAAATAACCTACACTTTATTGATAGTCCATGGAGGTATATGAAAATCACAAGCAAGAAACTACATTACAAGAAACAGCACATAAGCACACAAAGATAAAGGAGAGGAGGGCATTCCAAGCACAAAAATGGCCTTCATAGTTTCAAACTACCCCCTTTCAAACCCATAAAGGCTTGACCGGTGAAGGGCTTTTTACACAAGCTGCATGACAGGAAAGGAAGTGATTTGTCAGGTTCAGTGTTCCTCCCAATGCAAAAGCTTCAAAGGCTTTGATACACAACTCTTGTGTATCTTCTCTCAAACATTTTCAGTTTCATTTTATGGGAGGCTTTCCTAATTATTCAGCCAAAGTGATCATTTTTAGCTGATACTGTACATGCTTAAGCCATCTTTTTGACTCAGAACTCCCTCTAGCTTTCATAATACTGAAAAGGCTGAAGGTATATTCCAGACAAATATTATCATCCAAAATGTTTTGTTTTGACAGCTGATAGCATCTATAAAAAGACTAATTTTCTTCAAAACTACTGTTGAGATTTACCTTTTCATATAAACACAGGCATTGACCTTTTGTATTTTGTCAATGAACCAATGGCTGCCTTCAGCAAACTAATGGACCCCTGTAAAAAACTGGATATTAAAAGCTTTCGTGTCTTTTTGGTTTAGCTTGCAGTAGGGTTTCCTTCCTTTACAGGCTCAGAAAATGATTCAAACATTACCTAATGCGGTTAAAAAGATTTTTTTTTTCTTTATACTATTTCCTTTGCCTTTAAATTGTAAAAATGGATAACTAATTACAAGGATTTTCTTCTAAAACAGCCAATTATTTTACCGATTAATTTAACTTGAGATTCACAGAAGTGAATATCTTTATTAAATTCAGTAATTTTACTGATATTTTAGTGTCAATTTAACAAATAAAAAACAATTTAAGCCCTGTTGCATCATTCACTTAACAGACGTCATGACCTGTTCCATCATCACCAACGTGTTGTCTTGACAACGTGTAGAACACAGGTCGATTTAAAAGCTCTCTCGTTCTCAGATACACAGAAAGCAAGAAACCTGGCCTGCAGCTTTCCCAGTCCTCTGAGACATCCTCCACACTCACAAACACACAATGGATATCCTTCTCCAAACTGGATGTATGGGCACAAGTCTAAATTTGAATTCAAAGCTCTTCAATACTGTACATAACTGCATAGACTGTTTTAGGGGATTAATACAAATTTCTGGACAAAATTCCAGAATTTATTCAAACCGACTTGTTCTGACAATTGGTAACAAAATTAGGGTTATGTGAACAACTTTTAAAGATGCTTTCGCTCCATGACCCCAGCGGGGCCCGGCACTCACCTTGGAGATGTGGGACCGTACCCTGTGGGGGGACACCGACGCGGGGATTTCCGCAGTCGGCCTCTCGTTGAGGGGCTTGACCGTCACCCGCTCTGCAGGGGTGTGCGGCCTGCGGGGCGACAGGCTCTTGGAGGGCGGCCCGGGCGGCGGGATGTCGGAGGGCGAGGGCGGCACCGAGATGGAGCGGGGCACCTCCAGGGTCATCCTGGGGGCCCCGGAGTCCGGGTAGATGGGAGCCGTGGGGCTGCCGTGCTTGAACTGCTGCCTCTGCTGCCACTCGAACAGCTGCCACACCGTGCCTTCCTTGGAGGCCAGGCGCTCCTCTGTGGACATCCGGAAGTGACTGAGCCGGTCGTGGGCGTACTTGTAATCGCTGGGCAGGTTGCGGGGGGCCGGCGGGGGGCTGCCTGGGGGCTGCCTGGAGCTCTTTGGCAGGGTCTGATAGGTCTCCCCGGCGCTGTGGCGCTGGACGGGAGGGGTCCGCCGAGGCAGAGTCTGCTCAGAGGCCGGGAGGCTGGATTGGAAGAAAAAGGGTAAAAACAGTAAGCCCACTGCGCCCTCGAGTTTCACGCTTTATCTGACTTAAACCAGCAGAAAACCCCCGGGTAGCAACGGCTGATCATTTATACTACATTTTCCTTTCTTTCTTTTTTTTTAGTTAGGCCAAGAGCAAGTGGTAAAACATGAATGCTTAGTGCTTTACTAAAGCGTTTTATCAGACACCAGCTACAGGAAATTCAAATCTGGGTCCCAAACACAGGGGCTCATCCTGCTCGGGGACGGCAGCTCACAGGTCAACGTCTGTAAATGAGAGTTTCACGTTTACCTAAACCATTCCTCAGAACACCCTGTGAATACTGAGGCTTACTGATACTTTGTTAAAATAACACCACTTAACAGAAGAAGCAGAGATTGTGCTTATTAAGTTAGCGGGCCAATTCAAACAACCGAGGAATGAGATCTGATCCACATAAAGACGTGACCATGAGTAGCATAATACTCAACTTTACTCAACTGAGCAATGTTTCAACTAAGCTCCTAGTTCTTCCTACTTCCTCAGTAGGGCAAAAATGGTCACACAGAAACAATGTAGAGCCTTCATGTACACATTTTCAAATAATTTGTTTTAAAAGGTCAACAAATGTTTAAAATGTCTGTATTTTTTCTTAGCTCGTTACGTTTAACATTTTTCTGTTTTTGTGGGTCTACAACTGCCTAGACATTTACTAAAGGGAATTCTGTTCAGGGCGTTTGACTCAATTAAAATGTTAATGAAATTTACAGTCCCAGTTTAAGATCTGACAGAATCTTAAAACGTATCAAACAAATACCGCTGACAAATCCTAGTACCAGGATTTGAGAACTACTGCTTTTCACTTTGTTGTGTTCAATTTGTATCTCTATTTTACTGCCACTAGAGGGTATTGTTTCTTAACATTTAACAGTATTACATTTTATCAACATATGCAATACATTCATTAATTTCTGTAAATAAATTCCACTGCTCCTTTACAGCACTAAATATTAATCCCCTAAATGAGCTACTTTATAAGACATATTTCTTGTTTTCTGTGCATAGCACGACAATCTATATTAAATTAAAATGAATATTAAAAGTTATTTCACAGAATTTTTGGCTTAATAGGTTTCCGTTAGTGCTTTTCAGAATTTCAGGATATTTTTACTAAAAGATCCTTTACATACAGTATGTTATGTTCATTGTTTGGACACATACAAACTGCAAATAACAAATCACTTGAAAATAACCTGCTACAGAGCTCCAATTCAAGTGATCAAGGCTAAGGAGAGTAGCAGCAGTAAATCAGGGCAGACGTGTGGCAGACCTTCTTGCGTGCACTCAAGAATTAATTGCTCAGCAAGGCACTTAGCAGTTCATGATCTCCAGGAACGTTTCAAATTACAATCCATCAGGCTTTCTATTTTCTTGTTTCTGGGCTTTCTAGAACCCCAATCAATAATTGCATCATTACAAGATGAAGAAATTGAGCAGGAATTGGAGGATACCAACAGCTAAGGAACAATGAAGATGAGGACATTCCACAAAATGGCAAGAGGAGACCAGGAAGTCTGATGAAACGGCGTGCAAGAATACTGAGAAAGGACAGAGGTTGACAGTGTCAGAAAGTGTTAATATCAATGGTTATCTTTGCTATATGTTGAAAAGAAAGCAAAGGTATGGAGTATGCACTAACCTCTTGGGGTCTCCTTTCTGTAGTTTCACCCAGTGCTCCACCTGGGCGAGGTTGGTCTTTCTCTGAACCTGCTTTTCTGTGTTTGTCCGCGGGACAAAGCCCCTCTTGTAGACAGTGTTGCCGTTCTGCTCTGGCATTACTGAAGCGGGGGCCAGTCCGTTCCTCTGGACAGGCTGCGCACGAGAACAACCGGCCGGTTCAGGTAACAAGCCATCCACCTCGCCCACCGTGGCTGGGGACTGGACCTTACCCTTGTCCTCCAGGGTGTCCTTGCGGAAACCGTACCTCTCCTCGTCCTCACGCTCCTTGCGGATCTCCTCTCGTTTTTCAAAACCAAATGTCTCATCGGTGGGCCTCCCGGGCCTCTCCGACCCGCGCTGCTCCTCTGGCTGGGGAAAGCTCTTGCTTGAGTTGACGTGGTTGGTCTGGGGTGCTGGCTGTCGCTCTGACCTTTCCCCTTCTCTGTAATGACCAAGGGATCGCTTGTCAAACCAGGCCTACAGTTCTCATCGCATGAGCAAGCCTACTGTCAGTCACGTCCAGTCTCCGAGTTAGTCAGTACCTCAGTCGCTCATCCCAGGTGCTTTCAATCTCAATCCAACAATAAACAAGATTCCTCCCCACTGAAAACGTTTCACTCCAATCAATATATTTTTGATATTTTCCTTTTTTTATAATAGGTTTTCAATATAATTGGAAGTATTTACCTGCCAATTCGGCGTGGTTATCAAAATGGTGAGATCAATAATTATGAAGACCAAACACACAAAATGCCCTTACTAGACTAAGATAACACAAAAGCTGTTATAGAGCTTCCTTATTTTTCCATATCTGTTCATCTTTCTATATCACCCTGTATCAACCCAGTGAAGCTCAGCAGGTGTGAGCCTGGCCAGTACCTGGAAGTGAGGCTTCCTGGGAAAGCTAAGGCTACTGCTGGAGAGGTGTTTGTTTTATTTTCACATTATTATTGAGACTTCTATTATACGGGGCATATCCTAATTTCTCCTATACCTGAGCCAAAATGATTAAGTGTCTTTTCCTAACAAACCTTTTGGCACACTGGGTATCTCAAGATCTGTATAGTGGAGCATGATCAATTACTCTTCAAAATAATTTATGAGGTCATTACTCATTAAAATTCCATTCTACCCAAGGAGTAATTTCAGAAATAATCTGACCTGGCATTCCAATATTCATCCATAAATTACAGATGTTTTTTGACATTTCATTTTGAGATGACGCCCATCATGAATACAGTATACTTGATTTACAGTTTATGCCCCAAGAATTTAATCATGGAGCACCAAAGATAGAAATCCGCTTTGAAGGGCACAGATAATAAAAAACATAACAATCTTTCACAAACAGTTACAAATGCAACGCAACAGCTGTTAAGATACTTGACCTTCATATTGAAGGATTTTTCCTCCTTAATTTTCAATCAACTCATGAGCCCCTCTGGCTCTAATCTTTGAGGTGAATCTCAGTGTCTAATGTCGGCATCACACTACACGGCTTTTCCTAGGATTTTCAGTCGTAGCATTCATTTACATCATCGTAAGAAATTCACAGCGAGTTGTAGAGAGTCGCAGTGCGCGCCCATTATCGTAAGTTGTGTTGTGTGACACCCCCAGCGCCTCAGTCACAGCGCTCTTAACAGCCCCTACGACTCTCTGCGACTCACTGCGCTAAAATCAGACTGGTTTGATTTTCTCGTAGCGAGTCGCAGAGAGTCATGGGGTGGGCTTTTGTGTTTGCGACAGTCAACAGCCAATGAGCGCTCACCCGGAAGTACAATGCGTACAATGCAGCAGCAAGAAAAGGAGGAAAGCGAGTGTTTTGGACTGTGCAAACGGAGGAGAGGACTGTCGAACCTTGGAGCCAGCAAAGATGTCTGTTCGATGTTTCCTGTTTGTCTACTTTCGTAAACAAACTTTATTCTGGTGTGCTCCACATTGACTGGCTGCCAAAATGAGGCAACATCGCGGTACAATATGAGACTTGGAACAGTGATGAAAAGTCGTGAGGGAATCATGTAGTTACCCCCCCTGCGATTCAGTGAGATTCAGCAACTGCAGTCGTTAAATTTGACATGCTCTCCAATTAGAAGTCGTGTCGAGTCCTGTAGTGTGACAAGGACTTAAAGAGGACAGAGTCAACCTCTTTAATTACATATAAAACAGCGTGTGCCTACTTTTCTCCTTCCTTTCTTAATGGGGAAAAAAATAAATGTGAAAACAAATGTTAATGCTTTTTAATTTTTTCCTGTTTAGACCCAAACAGCTACATCTGTGTCAGGTCTCCTAAAAGGAATCGTCACAACCTAAACACATCCTGAGTCACCCACCAAGGTAAAAAGCAAATGAGAACTAAAGCAAATCTGAACTAAAGTAAATCTACAAGGCAGGTGCTGCAGAAGTCCCACTGAGCACTGTGATTAATTAAAAATCTTACTCTATTTCTATTTCTGTCTGGGTTCAGGTCTCAGTAATTAGAGCCTACTGTGGTGCTAGATGGCGTGCTAATTTAAAGGAAACAAGAATGGACATTTTCCTGGGAAACCGCTAGATGGTGCACGTTAATTAAGAAACAATATACTATACTATGAGGTAGCTCCTCATCCTGCTGAATAATGCACATCCAGACAAACAATACACATGACTTCTTCAGATGTCTGATGTATTTTAAGCCTTTCCTAGATCCTATCTCATTCAATCTGTTCCAGAACAGTCTAGATTCTGAGAAATGTCACATAGCGGGCTGAAAACAAACCACAAAACACAATTAAAACAGAGAAATGGAGAGTAAATGGAGTTTGAACAAGGTACAAAGTTGACAATGGTTACGCATTTCAACATTTGTAAACTCTGATTTGCTAAATGCTTTGCTTAATTACCCGTTTTAGCACTGTTGCTTTTCTGTTTTCTTCAGCTTCCCACTAGGTGAAAGTGTAATGCTAACCCTTCCCCCCCAAAAAAAACTCGAACTCCTTTCTTGTCTTTTGCCATAGCTTTACTGCATTGTTTTGTAGCACAGAATCTGAGAAACTGGAGTCAGTTCACAGCTAAATAATCCATGTAGCCAGACCGCAGTCTGCTGCAGTGATCAGATTTCCTGACAATGCACTGCCTCGGCCAGAGAAGCGCTGGACCTGCATTGTAAAGCTGCTGCTCCAGCAGCTATTTCAGACACCTACAGCAATTAGTTTGTATCGATTCATTCTAAAGCCATCTGGTTAAGCATGTAATCAGATAATATTTCTGCTGCATGTAAATAATACCAAGACACAGCATACACAATAATAAACAGGTGACATCATTAGAACAAGAATGTAAGGTTCTGAACTTGCAGGTTTCAAATATTTGTGTTTTAAATATTTTATTTACAGTGTAAGGCCATTCCACTAGATGGCACTGCACAACTTAGCTTAAAAAATATGGGGGAAAAAAAGAAGAGCGAGAGAGAAAGGGTACATGGTGATGAGTACTGTAAATCACACACACTGAAGCCAATCAAGTTTCTAAGATGCACGATGAATTAAAACAGTTTTATGCTGTATATACTGTAGCTGAAATGGTTGGCCTTTCACTACTCCTGTTAAACCATCTTGTTGGCCCACTCCTAACTTCATCACACTCAAATCACACAAATTAAAGTTCATCCTTTCAGTAAAAAGCATCTTTTTTTCCAATAATTTCTCAACTTATTTTATTACCCTTTAACATTTTGTCAATCTCTTCAATCAGTCTCACTCCCTTACATATCTCAATTTTTGCTTATGGAAGAGAGGAGGTTACTAGAGCAGAAAATTAGCATGAAAGTGCGTGGAGGTGTGTAAGGATAGGGTCAGAAAAAGACTGCAATTGGACATGTGATTGTGTTCTCAGTTCCCATTTCAGTATTTTATCCCGAAACAGATACCTTTGAAAATTCGTACATTATTATTTTCTAAAGTACAACGTAAAAACTTGATTGAGCAAACAAATCATAAAAGATAAAGCCTTTAACTAACCTTTTCAACGTGTGAGTCTGCATTAGTGCCGCCTGGTTCATGGCTCTCATCCAGCCATTCATATCTTCCTGTGTATCTGCACTGAAGTAATATGTTCGCATCCCACAATGCTCTGCCTGGGAGCCGATGACAGAGCTCTTATTATAAATGTAAGAACGCATTCCTGTATGGGTAGCCTGCAACAAAACAGAATTACATTAGTGTAAAGTGGCAGCATTTCTTTGATGAAAAAAATGTACACTAAAATTAATATAAAGTTAGAAGTAATGTTTAATCCTTTAATCATTCTTTTAAAGGTTTTACAAAAGCCTTCTTCCAAGCTTTGTTTTATCACAAAACAAATTACGTAAATGCCCCCAGGTGAAATTGCTTTCTATGTTTCACTTTTTATGCAACTTACTTTAAATCCTTGCTTATATCTTTTAATAATTTAATCTAAAAAAACTAATGCCTTTACAACTCAGAAATTGACATGTTTTGTACTTTAAATGCCAGGTTTGGTTGTTGTGTATTCATGCCACATAAAAAAGTTTAGATTTTTTGTTAATTCCCCATATTTGCATTAATTTTGCAGAAAACCTGCTGCTAGTATCTCTTTATTAAAAAAATGGCTGAGCAAGAACCCTCCTTAATTCAAACTAGTCTTATTTATAAAACGGTAAATTGTGCATTTTTGCACAAGATTACAAAATATTAATAAGTCCTACTTTACAGCTTTCTATAGCAGCTCTGAATGCTGCAAATCTACAAATTCTTATGTAATACTCTGTCCATATTTGGCACTTAGAAATCAAAACGGTCTCAAGATGTTTTGACTAAAGCTTCTTACCTCATGTCTTCATGTGTAAAGTTTGAAACAACTGGCTCTATACTAAAAAGGCATTCCCACTTTGCCACCCCGATCTCTCCCAACTAAGCAGCTGCAGTACAACTAATCAGACCCACTCCTGAAAGCGACAGGAAGTGACAGCCATGGTTTCATCAAAGGCCAGGTCAGCATTTTTACCATTCTACTGCTACAATAAAAGTGGTATCTAACCTCAGAATAGAAATCCAGTGCCACATTTCCATTTTTTAAAGAAAGTTCACCATGACATTAATCCACGTTTAAAAAAAAATAGGCAACAGAATAAGTTCTATAAATTCTATTGCTTGAACTACAGTTTTATAAAGTACAGTCTATGAACGTTTTACTGATCTGAAAAAGAGTGTAGATTGTAGATTGAACAGATGCAGATATGCAAAACAAAAAAACAAATGCCAATTTGTCTGTTGTCATGACAAAGGATATTTTTCATTATTTTTTAAATACAACCCCACCTTCTCTTCATACATATGCTACTACGGATGAAAAATTAATTCTTAGTGATACTTGGATTTCCCAAATACAATGTATGTTTTGATAGCGCAAAGTCGACTTAATCTTGTGCTGTGGTTCCAGCATGATCTCAACAGCTTCCCTTTGGAAATTGCTGAGCTTGACATCTAAAGCAAACACCCAGAGCTGACCAGACAGGCCATAGAGGAAATGAATTCTGTGAAACTCT
Organism: Lepisosteus platostomus; assembly: GCF_059453375.1. Classification (NCBI taxonomy): domain Eukaryota; kingdom Metazoa; phylum Chordata; class Actinopteri; order Semionotiformes; family Lepisosteidae; genus Lepisosteus; species Lepisosteus platostomus. The sequence continues at coordinate 6,542,692 of NC_142628.1, read as the reverse complement.
GGACGCCTTGGCTGATGTTTAAACCAGATCTCGCACCTCCAAACTAAATTTCAACACCCTACTCTTCACCAATCTTGAAACATAACAGATTAGAGGAAACAAATGCATCTCTGATTGTGTAAAGGCATAAATCCCTTTGTTAAGGGCAGAACCTGTTATTTAGTTTCTGTGAAATAACCGGAGTGAATAAAATGACTAACAATAGATGAACTTTTCACCTCACTGTTCTACTTTAGGGCACTTGTAATATTAGAGTAGCACATTTCTGTTTTAGATGACAAAGCTACAGTATTCAGCTAAAGGACACTGAACCAGAGAGGTGATGGTCTAAGTTTTACCAGCTCTGATAAGACACTGGTGCTCCTTAAGCAAGGTCAGCACTAAATGAAAAGAAGGGGAAATCTCACATTCAAAAAGTTTCTGCCCTGATCTGCACATAATTCACATTACATCATCCACCAGGAGTACCGCGTTAACTATTCTCCAAATTCTACAAAGTAATTTAAAAGCAGAAACTGCAATTTGATTTATACTTTCCCACATCCCATGCCAAAAATGAGCAACGCAGGAGTTTACCTATTGCTGGAGGGCTTTTCATTTAATGAGGGTTTCAATGCATGTTAGTTATGAGTGAACTATGAGCATAGCTTCCTAGGTGTTCCAGAAATAAAAAAAAATGCATAATTTCTTTTCTTAATTTCACATGAAATATGAACAAAAAACAAAGACTGTGATAAAAAATAAAATTACGAATCTTTACAGTGCAAAAAATAATGAAAGAAAAAGAAAATACCTATTCATGCATGGAGGTGCCTGTATTTTTCAGGAACGCTTTCCTGGAAGAATGGGCTCTCTCCCGCAGTGCACAAGAGCAGCGGACCCAGAGGGTCAAAGGGAGGGAACAGACCAATGGGAACAAGAGAAGGACAAAGAGTTGAGCAAACAGAGAAGAGGTTGGTTATAAGCCTGCTTGTAAACAAAGTCGGCTCTCTGTGGCTCTACTTGCGGCTCTAATGCTGCGAGTGTTAGTAAGGTGAACAACACACACAAGAGCAACACCAAGCTGGGATGACAGAAAAAACTGAACTTTGGGAAAGGGGGGGAAAAACATAAGGAAATGGGGGTGCTGGCTGGGGAGGCTCTTGATTTGTTTTGCTTTGCGGTGGGGGGGGGAGTTAAAGTATTAGTCTATTCATGCAGGTAATGAAATTCAAGATTGTAAGATTTCTTATTTCATCTTAGTAACAGAATATCGCTTGAAATCTAACTACATGCTGTCCTTGTTCTCCCTCTTTTCCACTCTCTCTCAGCAAGCAGGCTGCTCAGGAAGCCATTTCCCTCTTTAAGGGATTAGGAAATAAAAACTGCTTACAGCGATTCTGTTGCCAGTTTAAGCCCATCCACTGAAAATCACGACAGACATTTAAATGTTAAACCCTTATAAACAATTTTCTAGTCAAAGCAGTTCCAGCTCATAAAATGCGATTTTAAATCTAATTTCAGAAAGGCCCAAGCAAAACAAACAGAGCTGACAACTCTGACAAGAGGTAAATAATATCTATCCTGGTGAAACTTCAGAATGCATAAAAACAGTGACATCCTGAGTGCCTGCAATAAAATTCAGTTGTTTTAGAAAAGCAAAAAATGTGTATTGTACCAATGAGCTTTGGATGCTCTAAATAATGTGACATGTACTGTAGTTCAGGAGGGTATTATAAAAGACTGAAAATAACAATATTGTGTGTGGCTAATGGAAAAGTTGCAAGGAATTCAACAGAATTTAGTAAGAATCAAATGTAAGTTTTTTATTATAGAAACAAAGTTTTACCTTGATAAAACCTGAACCAAAGAACTCAGGACAATATAATATGTATCCAAGATTCTGCAATTACCACTAAATACTGCTCAGTTTATAATGTACAATATTTCTGTCCAAAATAACTACAGTTTGTATCTCTACCTTTCTAAAGCAGAGCTCTTCTGTCTATGTATAGCAAGCACGTGCAATCTACTGTATAAAATAATTTTGAAAATAAAGTGCCTATGAGGATCTTGAACATTATGTGTTTAGTGGCACATAGTGGACAGCACTTTTGTGGAATGAAGAACTAAAACAAATCTGAACCATCACAACCAAAACCACTGCTGTTCCGGATGATGCCTCACACTGAATCATGCACTGACACATGCATACTGGAGATCTGTTAAAAAGGCCTGTTTTAGATATTTAAAACACAGCTGGCCAAGGAAGGTTGGCTTTCAGGTAGAGTCTAATTACTAACAGACAAATTCAATGAATCTTTGACACATTCGTTTTCAAAATAGGAACATTCAGGGTGCCTATCTGATCGCTTTCAGCATTCAACAGCGAATCTGGGGTCATCAGTGAAGATGACCCATCTGGTTCATAGCAAGTTGTTGCCTCACAGGATGTGTAACTGACAGACTGACAGGCACAGGGGGAGTCCAGACTCCATTACAGATCTGGGTAAATGTCTGAGCAGCTGGAAAAAACACGAATTTGTGCCACAGATGTGTAACCAATGGCTTACACAGCACTTACACAGCCTGAAAACACACTTGTTAATATAATGATACATTTGAGTTACAGCATTATTAAATGCTTCTTAAATGACTTTGGGGGCAGAAGAATCAGACAAAATGACCAACTGCATGTCAAGCCTAACAATTCTTATTGTGTTTATTCCTTCACTCATGATAACCTTTTAGCATAATAGAAACTTCAAGACATGAGTATACAGAAAGCGCCACCTTATGTTATAGCAACCAAAGCTTAGCTGTCCAGGAATTAGCCAGTCAAAGCCAAGCAATTACTGCAAAATTAATTAAACTGCAGCCATCTGTCCGATGAAACAAAGAAAAAAATGCATAATTTCTAAACAGCAAAAATACGCTTATCATCTGGTATAATCATTTATACATTAAAAAGAATAATGTTCTGAAGACCACTTAAATCAACTGATTTAGCTAGTTTTTGAGTATGATCAAAAGCTAGAAAATGTATCTACAGTCAGAGCTTTACTTTTTTTACAAAACGAAAAATATGAATGGAAGTACTTCTGATGGGTTTCTCAAATATACAACAAAATAATTGTGCACAAAGCAGGAAAAACACGTTTGTCATTCTTTGAAATTCACTTTTAAGTTTTGCATTTCTATTAATCCAGCACCTCTAAATCCATTTCCAGCTGTTCTCACAATATAAACAATAAATCACATTTATAACACAGGAATCCATGTCAGTCTAGAAAAGAGACAAAGACAATATTATTGTCATAAAAGGGTCAATTTAAGTACCTCAAACGTATTTAAAGGGTAAATGTTTTTGGAGCAATATTAACTTTCTAACAGCTTTGTATATATATCATTTAAAGAGCTTTTTGCTTTTTTTATTCAGGCAAATTCGATTTTATGTTCAATAGCTCTTCTCTTTGTTGTGGACACTAATGGTCTAATGGAGTTGAGGTGAAAGTGAGGACCACTTAATGATACATCTAATTGTAAAGTGACACTTCAGCTGGAAACACAATTGGAATTCTGTCAGATTTGTGGTTCCACTGTCCTGTTCAATCCATTAATTGTGACAATGATAAATACAGCACCGTGACACTTCACATATAGCACAGACAGTCAACACACTGCAGAAAGAAACTGGACGTATTAAGTCGGTGCACATGTAGTCTTTTTTCCCCCAACACAATCAATACATTATGAACTAGAACAGCCAGTCTATATTTCAGAGCTGAAAAAAATCAAAAGCAAATGTCAATTATTTGTGACGAGTCTGGATGTTGAAGCTCCGGTGAAGGTGAACATCAGGTGGCGTCAGGTGGCCAGCTCCACCAATTTCAGACCAGTTAGGGTTGCCAAAATCCAATTGCCCGAATGAGGAACAAGAGTTGAATCATGTTGTACACATAAAAAAACACATTCAATGTAAACTACTTACAGCTTTGACCACTTCTCCTCTGTGAATTGCTATAACCATTGGAACATATTTCTTCATGGATTCTCAAGCTTGTTAACAGTTCTTCTCGTGATAAACACCATTAAATCCCATACGGAGGACGGTAGTTATCTTTATCACCCCAATATTAAACTTGGCACAATTAAGTACAGACAATTCTTGATTTACATGGCACATCCATTCCTGAAAAGTGCTGTGTAAATCAAAAACTCATAGTTGCAAACAAATTCCCCACACGAAAACATGTAAATAACTCCCAAATAAAAAGTCACATTTATATAAGATACTTGTATAATTGCATTAAAGGTCATTTTAAACTAAATGTTTGTTCAAGTTTAACAATTTCATGACAGTTGTTAGTGGTGGTCAGGATCTAGTAGTGATCTAGAAATAGTCACATGTCCAATCGTGCATCTTGAATGCACAACGATCTTTGGTCTATTTAGTCTCACTGAGCCTTTTAAATGCCATATTTCAAAGTCTCATAAGTTACATTTCAAACATATAACCTTGCTTAGGATTTTAGATTTATTTTGGGATGGAATAACCAAAGCAGACTGCCCAGCTGTTTGTGTGTCCCTCAACCGATACTATTTATCCCCCAGCAAATATGATCACAAACACTCCGTCCAGTTGCATGATTCTGACTGTAGCCAAGCATGTTAAAGCGAGAACTAATCTGTTCTAAACTAAGATTTTTGAGGTGTGTTCAATTAAAAACAAATTAGGAGCCTGTAAATCGAGAAATACCCGTACTGTTAAATCTTTTTCACTCTGCAAGGCTGTCTCCATTTTCTGAACCAGCCCTCTCCTCATCTTTAATGATTAATCTCCTCAGAAAAACTGCCATCTGAAGGGTTGACTCTGAGCAAGGCAAGCCAAATTGCGCTCAATGTTGTTTTGTTTTCTGGCATCATTAGACAACCACACATGAGTGCCACCTAGTGCTTATTTGCAAATAATGTCTTGAACGGAAAAATAAGGGTAACTGGAGAATGGCAGGTTTGCCGGTCATGGGTGGATACAGTGTTTTTAGGACATGTGAACATGGCATCTGACATGGGAGAAACGATTCTTAAAACTAAAATTGATATGGGACTGTTGGCAACCCTAAAACCAGCAAGGCTAGGTCAACACTTCTACCGTAACAGAAATGTTTTACGTGAATTTTAGACATATAATCGCTCCTAGGGGTTAAAAAAACACGCAGGGCATATTAAGAACCATACCTTGAATGCATATTTGCGGCTGATATGGTCTTCTGGTTCCACTGGAGAAACCACGTAGCTGGGCAAAGGAATGCTGCCAAGGACAGCTTCTTCTCTACTGTCTGCGTGCAATGAAAAATGATGCATCATCCCCTCCCAAATCATTTATCCCAAATCAGCCTCCCAGTGAAGCAGTGATATCGCAGCACAGTCAGGGGGTTTCACATAACAAAATAAATCACTTTTTTTGCTTGGGCATTGTGTGCACATGCCAGAGGGGTAGATTAAAGTGTAATTGGTTAAAAATAATTCAAGGTTCTTCCAAGGGGACATTCCACAGATGGTGCCAGCACTTTTATCTCTGTGCTGGGGTTAGAAGAGCACAATGGCAGCCGGAAGAGCTGAACAGTGAAAACGCAATCGCCCCTTCACTTAATGCTGCACTCTGTAACACACTTCAAACTGTGGCATGTCATGAAAGTCCTCACATACCATCTCAGTGAGGTAATAAAGGCTGTCAGGTAGGGACCTTCAGATGGAATAATTAACACTACTTGTGGGAAAGCAGATTAATCACAGTCAGGGACTAATTAGGATATCTAATATCACAACACCTCTAATGTACATGTTACCTTATTTTGTTTGCTTTCTGTGATACATAAATCCATATTAAACATCATAGTGCATACTGTACCATTCAAAAGCATATATTTCAGCAGCCTGAAGACATTTAAACAACAACATCATTTAAATCACTAATAACTCATATCTGCATTTTGGTCCAAGATTTCATTTTACTTAGTGACCCCAAGAAGAAGAAACTCATTGAATAAACCAAACTGGAAGAATGTACTTCAGTGCACTTCACCTTAGCTATAACTTTATAGGAAGAATTGATGTCCAGAAATACAGACAAGATATAATGTACAGTACAAACAAGATAGCTTCGCAAAATCTAAAAAAATATCACCCCGAATACACCAGTAATTAACATTTTTACATAGTGGATGCTGAAATATACCCATAATTTCTTCACTCATCAGTTAAATCAATTTTGACTCTCACAAAATAAACTTCAATAAAGGCACTGTGCCACTCACCTTTATAATAAAACAAGCAGTAATCAGCCAACACAAACCATTTTCGTTTCCATAGCCTCATTCCAGAGCTGTCCTGTAAGTAGAAACAACAACAGCTTTTTAATTACAACCATTAGCCTGGGAATAGCGATTTCTGTAAGGAAAGAAAATTAAAAATCAGACACCCAACAGGTCGCTACAACCCCCCCCCAACTATAATTGAACTTGGCAGTTTTCATTTTTTTATTTTACTGCGGACATCTCTATATTGGAGGCCCAGCTGGGAATTTATCATTAAGCCTGCTTCCATTATTCAAATTTCATTAGTGCTCTGCAGTGTTGTACACGCTACTATGTAAGCAATCATTTGTACATGTTGAATTACTGAAGAGTCTGCATGCCATACTGTAAAATGTAGGAACCTCGTTGATTAAAAATAAGAACTGTCAGAGTTAATGCTATACGCGCCATTTAAATGCAAGAATAAGACATAAGAATAAAGTCTTAGGACAACTAAAACCAGGTGGCTGTACTATAAAAATAAAAAAGCCCCTGCTTCTTCTCAGTCAAAACAGAAAACTGTTGTGGAAATATTTTTCAGGATTTAGTTACATCTAATTAAAGGTGACCAAAAAAGGGCAGGCCTTTTTTATTTGAAAATGTGAACCAAGACAAGATAATTCTTACTTATGAGCTCAGTAGATGTACATGGATATCTTCGGAGGTCTAAGCAGAGCGCTGTGTGTGTGTGTGCGTGCGCATTGACTACAAAGGCTCACACCTGAAGAAAGCTGTGTGAAACACTGTGCTTTTTCTTTTGTCTTTTCAGTCTTTTTGGTTTACAGCTAATATACACAATGTTGCTGGCAGAAAATCTCTGCCTGCCCATTAAAGTTCAAGAACCATTAATCTTCACATGGGCTCTGCGGGAGGATGAGACCACATCTTATCGTAAGGTCGTCATCAGTCATACCTGTTTATAAAGCCAGCCTCTCACCACAACAGGCACATTAGGATTCCTCTTGATGGCATGGTCTCTTTTTCCAAAGCTATGGACCTTATTACTGGATTTAGAGCCCTGGAATACATAATATGAAAATATATTTTAATTGGTTTGTTTATTTGATGACCATTAATAACATCTGTTTACCAGGTGGTCTGATCATTTAAAACCATCTCGCAAATAAATCCAAGTGACAAACAAAATCATTATAACATGAACAACAAGAAACATACATTCTGAAGTAATGCAAAGTGAATATTATGTTGGTGAATCTTGTACTTTTTTACTGTTTCTGGAGACTCCTATAAACCCCCCCACAGTATTTCTCAAATCGCACATGTACCTACATTTAAAAAAAAACACATTGAAGGATTTTTTCCCTTAATTGATTAAATTGTTTATTTTTAAATTATACGAGATTAACGTCATGTACAGTAGTTTGTTCTGTTGGAGTCCTGGCATAAGATCAATGTGACAGTAAATACTGTGTCAGGATGACTATATTACCTGAGTTAATAAATGAAACCTCAACAAAATATGAACTTGAGCCCAAACAGGTCTGGATCCTACTTTCAATACTGTATAATTATTAATACACACAGATGGAGGGGAAGAAACATTTTGTGTTTAAGGACATTTTCATCTTTCATCTCTTGCATTCTTTTCTGCAGATCCTTGATAAAAGTGTAAAATGCAAAATCTGAGGAAACCTTCCATGAAAATGTGACAGAAAAGTCACACACACTAATTATAAGGAATGAGACTAATGAAGCATATGCATTCTTCTGTAATCAGTACATCAGCTGTGTTTGGGTGCATTGTCAGAAACATTTTACCAGTTAATTAACACTACTATGCTTGTACTAAATGAAGTACAGCTTTAAAACCTATGCAAACTCACAAGTGACTCACAAATTCTTCCTACATCAGCAGGAGAGAAATCTATCGCACTTTTTAGCAGCGAACTGGAACTTAGCCAATGATCTATAGATGGAAACTATTATACTAATTTATTTCACTTACACAAATGATTCTCTCTTTACTGAAAGCTGCAGTAATAGAACCAAATTTTCATTGAGATTTTACAAGGCATTAGTCCTACTTATCTTGCTAACAGGATTTTATTATAAACCCAGTGTCAGTAGTTAGCTTAGTAAGATATGTTCTTGTAAGACCTTAAGTTTGCTTTCAGGGTGAAAAAACAATGTAACAGTACAGATTGCGCTTAAAACAATTTTATCTGAAATCATTCCAGTTTCCAGAAAAAATAATTTAGAACACCTTGTTTGCATCCACAGGCTAATTAGATGTAAAGTGTAGCTCAATTATTATTATTAATTCCCAAAACAGAAAGTCCTCCAAAAATGTTTCTTGTTTAACATTAGCATAACAATAGCTGCTAACAAAAGAAGAAAAATCTTCAGAATAAGGACCGTATACAAAATGGCAAAACAAAAGTTGTAATGAAAGAACATCAAATGATGTACCTGCTCATAAAAACAAAAGTGACAATGATCTTCATAGTTTTACTCTTTTTTGCAACACTGGTTTAATGTTCTGCTGTTCAAAATTAGAATTCTAAAAAAGATTAAGGATTGTCTTGACTACAGGAATTAATGTCAATAAGGGATTCTGAACTATAAACTGTGCAGCAAATTAGTGTTTCTTTAGCCAGACAACTGATGTTTAAATCTATGTAATCCATAGATTAGGATTACGTTCACAAGGTAATAGCTCAGGTTTAAGGGTACACACATTTCTGTAATGAGAGACCCATAATTATGTAGAATGTATGAAGCTATAAATCATATGCTTTTCATCTCCTGCAGTCAGCAGAATAATTCTATCATCATGTGTGAAATCAAATTTTGCAAAACCAAACATACAAACTTTATGGAAGCAATGAGTATTGATTAACAGCCTCAACAGGAACTAAAATAAACTCTGCATTTTAAGAAAGGCATTTGCTGTGGTATTAACTACTTCAATATGCCGCCCTTGATTTATTTTGAGTTGTCTCTGTACATTATAGCTCTCCAAAGGTGACAAACATAAAATGACAGTAATATTTAATCAAAGTCAAGGGACACCTGCTTATTGGATAACATACGGCTACTCTAAAGCATTGGTGCAATCTGTTCTCGAAAACGCTCAAAGGATGCTGATGCTGTAATGTCACTCATAAAAGCAGCATTTGCTGCACACTGTACCTCGCTCAATAAGGAGCAGGGTGCACTTGAATACCGCTGTGTGTCAACACCTTTATGAATGTGTGTGTGGGAGGACAGGGAGATGACTATGAACAAGACATTCATGGCTATCGCCCAAGCTGCTCACGAGATTTGTAGCACTACCTACACCTGGGAGATCACTCGAATCCAGAAAGTGCGAGATGGCATTTGAGCAGCCAAGGGCTGGCAGGAGATTAAGTGCAGTGGCCTGCAGTGACAGCCGCTCAGGGTGAGAACAGGGCAGAGAGACGGGTGTGCGGCATATATGTGCACTGTTAGCATCTCGCAGGCCGGTCTCGTAACTCATCACGACCAGGGATGGAGTGGAGCTGGGGTGTGTCAAAACACAAGGGCTTCTGTGGAAAACCCCCAGAAAAAGGCCATGATGTGCAAATAAGGGGCATGTCAGAAGGCTATAAACACTGCCAAACAATTCATCCAGCCATTCCCAAAAGGATTAAAAGGTGCTTGTAGTTGTTCTAAAGATTTAAATATTGTTCTAAAAATTTCTATATAATAAGATATAGATAATAAGAGAAAAAGAAGGTTTAGGTTGTGCAAAAGTGAAAAATGAATGACATCTACATGACAAAGATAATTATGAACCTGTATAAGTGTTCTAATTATCTTCAACCTTGTTTCTCCATTAAAAAGTAATGTGCTTCCTTAATTAAATGTTTAGTTCTAGGAACCCTCTTTCTCCCCACTTTAGGCTACTGGGATAGAGTGCGTTTTAAAACTTCAAAACTCAAATGGCACCTTTTCCAAGTGAGTGGACATTAAATTATCTGTCTCCACAACCTGAGAAGTGCAGGAAAGGACCATTAAGGGGGCAGGAATTTTATCTGGGGGAGAAATTATATTTTTCCTTTGCTGTTTTGTATATTGCTATATTACTGCAATATTAAAATATATATATATATTTATGTGATAAAGATTTAACGGGTCACTTTTTTAATTTGGAGTTAATGCTGTCAAGGGTTATACAGCACATTTCATTAGAGGTTAGAAAATTAATTAAATTCATATTACTGATATTGAAACATATTGCATTTGCCCCTCCACTAAATTAGTCAATTTAATTAAAAATGTTCTTTATTGTGTTGGTCCTATTTACAAACCTCTGAAACAAAGTCTTAGTATTAGGTCTTGCAATACTAGTACCATTCAATTGTCCTTACAAATGAAGATTTAAAGACATCAAACATTGAAAATGTAAGAATTAAATCTTGCAAGCTGTCTATCACACTATATTGAGGCAAAATATGAAACCGAGCCCAGGAAAGTCCTCTTGTTCCTTATTAACTCTGAAAACTATGCACAAAGAAAACAGCGTACTTACCTTTGACCCTGAGGTGGTGTCAACAGTGGATGATGTGACAGCAGTTGATGACTCGCTGACCATACTTGAAGGTCTTTGACTTGACTGTTGCTTGGACATGTGTAAATTTGGCCTATGGAAACATATTTTTTAGATTACAGAATGCAGTCATCCCTGTGTTAACTGGAGAAACATTTTCTTGTTACACAATCTTCTGTTGCTTGTGTTTCATTAATGGCAAACTGTGATCACTAAATGTACTAACAGCCCTGGTCTGATGTGACGTCCAGGAACTCGTACTAAGAAAAATTCCTAGATCAGAATAAAACAGGAAGCTTTGTCCTTATCTACAATATGAATGTGAGCCCCACATAGCAGCAGAATATCATAAATCAAAATCAAAAATCATTTTTTGTCATAAATCAAAACTATCCTTTATAAGTTTATAACAGTGTAGAAAATATTATGAGATTAGTAGTTTTAAGTGAAACTTGCTTAACCTTAAAAATCCTGTCAGTCAGTCAAATGAAGGTAGATTCATCATGACCCCCATTTTTACACACTATCTCCAGAGATAAAAGAATAAATACTCAGCAGCTTTGTCAGAGGTAATGGTTTTATGTCTTTTCTATTTGCTATGGTTTTACAGCATACTTTCAGACACATTTTTCATCAACTCATGGGTTTTTTCACCTTCAGCACTGGTTACACAATGACACTCAGGAACTTCCGAACAGCACACACACACCAACAAATGTGTTTGCGTGGTATAGGCCAGAAAAACACAGTCTGGACGTTTAATAGTTTCCTCCTCTAGTAAGACTAAAGCGCCACTTTGGAAGGTCAATCCAGGAACGTATTTGTATAATTCCAGATTCCATTAACCCTGGTTTAACTAACCAAAAAATTATAAACAAAAAAAAACCAACTTACAAAATTATTGAAATAAACAAAATCTTAACACAGAGTATAAAAATGCATAAAATTAATTCATTCATTAAAAGCCAATTCATGAAATTGGTAATAAACAGAAAGAAGAAATACATAATATTTCAATAAAGAATATAGGTATACAAGATATACAAGGACTACTGCTTACAGACAGTTATTCAAATAGCTGCACATACTATAAAATAACAAAAAGACCAATACTCAGTTTATAAATGGATTATTTCAAATTGGCAGTGAATAGGATCTAAGGATCTAAAGAGCAGGAAATCCAAATGTGGATTGGTATAAGTACGAATCTAGTGAAAATGAATGTAATTAAAGATTAATGACATGGACAACAAAAATCTCAAAGACCGCTCTAATAAATGTTACCTACAGCAAATGTCTACTGCATGAGCCACAAAGAAAACCCTACAGGATTATTGCAGGATAGAATGGATGACATTCAATCTGTATTGGACACACCACCACTTCATGAGATGAGAGAATAACTTGACCCTAAGGAAGAGTGCTATTTTTCTTCATGACAGCTATGAGTTACTTTGAGCGAAAGTATGAAAAAATCCCCATTGGAAGGTACCGTTATCAAAACTAAAAATGAAAAACTCAAACTCTTGAAAAAAAAAAATTGAGGCGCAATCTGTAACACAATCTGTCTACCTATAGCACCATGTGCTGTATTGCTTTACAATCTGTCAAGTTTGTGAATTACAAATTAAAAACAGTCTTCAGACATAGTAAGAGTTGTCAAAAGGTAAATGGTTCAGTGACAATTGTAGATCTCATACTGACAATTGTCTCACTATTGAGTTTCAGTTGAGTTGGTCCAATGACTCATTCTCTCAGTTCACACCTCTTTTGGGAGATGAATGAACTCTGAACTTTCTGGTGACATACTGTAATGCATGCTATTGCACAATAGATACTTTCAATTAAATACATTAACGTGTCTGAATGTAAATTAAAATAAAACAAACAGGTCTCTGAAAGTGCTCCCAGTTTCCTAATCATCAATTCATCTCTTTCACAGCGCATCTGATCTTGTTAATAATCTCAGAAGAGGTAGACTCATACACTTGATTCAATGCTGCAAGCACCACTTGTAACAAGCAAAACTTAGTACTAAATTTCCTATCCCAATTTGTCTTGAGATCTGCCTGTCACAGAACGCCCACAAGCACACCTACTTAAAGTAATAATTCTAAACACCTGTCACAAAACAAGTACTCCATTTGTGAATGAACTGAAGCACAGTCCTTGGTTCCTCTGTAAGAGGTTTGTAAGAAACAAGCCTGCCACAACAATCAAAGCTTTCCGTGTAAAAGCAATAATTTTAAAATTAAATTGAAGTGGTGAAAAATGTGTTGTTGTTTTTTTTACAGAAGGTACAGCAAATGTTACATCTTAATAAACTGCAGTCACTAAAACTCAGGAATAGTTCATATTTTTCACCAGTATGGAATATTTATTATACAACTTTATTTATTTTGACAGAAAATGTTTATTTTTGTTCTAGAAGAGCATTTTTACATGATATGTAAGCCCAGTGACTTCAACATTCCTAGAGGCTGACACATGCTCTGCAAGCCTCCATCTCTATAATTGAGCAAATAAGGCTGATATTGAGGTAAACAGAGCCTTCCCAGAAATCAATTCAGCAACACTTGGAAAGCCTCATCATGGCTCGATACAATTCTGAAAAAGAGGTAGACATTTTCATGGCCAGGAGTGTGTTCTGTATCAGGGAACATTAAACCCACTGATATTAACAGGAGCATTGTTCTCTGTAAGTAGTAAAATGTTTTTTCCTGTAGAACATTAGGTGTTCCTGTGAAGTACCGGATGGAGTAAAATACCCTTTGAGCCTTGTTTAGTGAAATTCCAGCTGTTTGAATACAGGGAAAAGCCACAAATAACAATGGAGCCTCACATTAGCCCAAGACTCTTTGACAAATCTATAACTCGATGCAAAATAAGGTCTGGAAGACCCGGGTGAAAGTTATCTTTCAATTTATTTTTTTAATGTCTTATCTATTTTGAAAGTCCCCCAAAAAGAACATCAAATAATTCATACATGAATAGTTTTCTGGGAAGATTAAGTCAAATGCGCTAGACCACATTAACATATTTTCTGGTGTTAATGTATAGATTATATATTATACATGATTCTAATATGTTTTATTCTTTTTTCTCAATTATTTCTTCAGTAATCATTCTGAAGTCTTTCCTAATAGGTGTTTTCCCAGGAAGAGGGAAAGAACTAATGCATCAGGTAGACACTGACGTGAAATTGTAGGCACTGTACCAACTAGGGCAGCACCCGTGCTTGGATAGAAGGCTTATTGTGTTATATCCGTCACAGCAGTCTAGAGCCTTATATGAAAGCCCAGAGTAGAAGGCATGACTACACCATAATCTCATCACAGGGCCAATTGAGCCTCAGCAGATAACCTCCCCTCGTCTTTGGAAGGTGAGTGGAAAGCAAGAGAACCCAGAGAAATCCCACGGGCCCACATGGGAGAACCTGCAGATAAATGCCACACCCCAGCTCAAAATGGAGCCAAAGATCCCAGTTCTGTCAGGCAACAATGCAAACCCACCCCTCCATATGTCACTGTCACACAATTTGTACATCTCTGAACGTACAAGGACAATTCTCTTGCAAAGGTTGTTTAAAAAGCTTCAAACTTTCAGAAAATCGGTGATGGCAAAAATTGTTCAGGCAGTTTTTTGGGACTGCTAAGCATTCCATATAAAAAGTGCTGAGATAAATGTCATTCACGATAAGAAGAGGGACTGTAAAACATTGTTCTTTTCTGACAGGAAAATAACTCAGAAGACTGCAGCCTTTTTCCCTTTCTAGGTATTTATCGAACATCCCACATTTGTTCTAAAAGGCAGAGAGCTCTGGCAGGTTTATATCTTCTGATGTCTACCTCCTGGCACAGAAAAATACTAAAGCAGAATTATCACCTCATCATCGTCAGACAGGCTGGTGTGAGCAGATAACTACCACATGAATCTTCAAACAGGACATCCTTTGTGGTGGCACAAGGAAGAGACACCGTTTAATGCAGTAGGAACATTAAGGATAAAAATTGAGACAGAAAATACAACCAACTGAGGGCTGCAATTACTCTTGTTCTCTGAGAATTAAGTCATTGCTTAGCAGCTAGGACCTTCGAAATCATGTTGTCAGATCTAACAAAAACAAAAAAAACTGCTCCCTGGCCTTTGGATGAGCAAACTAAGTCAACTAGGAATTTCGGTAAACAAAAAACATTCTTTCCTACCAACATTTCCAAAAGATAAGAGTGATTTTCACTTGCACAAATTCCTTTGATTCACTATTTCCAGTAGACTTATGTGACTCAAAATTTCCAGCAAATACACAGCACAAGATTAACTGGAATGTTATATAAACGAAAATGAAATTATTCTAAATAGCCTAATATAAATAGAAATAGCCTAACATACAGTGCCTTGCGAAAGTATTCGGCCCCCTTGAACTTTTCAACCTTTTGCCACATTTCAGGCTTCAAACATAAAGATATAAATTTTTTATTTTATGTGAAGAATCACCAACAAGTGGGACACAATTGTGAAGTGGAATGAAATCTATTGGATTTTTGAAACTTTTTTAACTAATAAAAAAATGAAAAGTGGGGCGTGCAAAATTATTCGGCCCCCTTGCGTTAATACTTTGTAGAGCCACCTTTTGCTGCGATTACAGCTCCAAGTCGCTTGGGGTATGTCTCTATCAGTTTTGCACATCGAGAGACTGAAATTCTTGCCCATTCTTCCTTGCAAAACAGCTCGAGCTCGGTGAGGTTGGATGGAGAGCGTTTGTGAACAGCAGTTTTCAGCTCTTTCCACAGATTCTTGATTGGATTCAGGTCTGGACTTTGACTTGGCCATTCAAACACCTGGATATGTTTATTTGTGAACCATTCCTTTGTAGATTTTGCTGTATGTTTGGGATCATTGTCTTGTTGGAAGATAAATCTCCGTCCCAGTTTCAGGTCTTTTGCAGACTCCAACAGGTTTTCATCCAGAATGGTCCTGTATTTGGCTGCATCCATCTTCCCCTCAATTTTAACCATCTTCCCTGTCCCTGCTGAAGAAAAGCAGGCCCAAACCATGATGCTGCCACCACTATGTTTGACAGTGGGGATGGTGTGTTGAGGGTGATGAGCTGTGTTGCTTTTACGCCAAACATATCGTTTTGCATTGTGGCCAAAAAGTTCGATTTTGGTTTCATCTGACCAGAGCACCTTCTTCCACATGTTTGGGGTGTCTCCCAGGTGGCTTGTGGCAAACTTTAGACGAGACTTTTTATGGATATCTTTGAGAAATGGCTTTCTTCTTGCCACTCTTCCATAAAGGCCAGATTTGTGCAGTGTAAGACTGATTGTTGTCCTATGGACAGACTCTCCCACCTCAGCTGTAGTTCTCTGCAGTTCATCCAGAGTGATCATGGGCCTCTTGGCTGCATCTCTGATCAGTCTTCTCCTTGTCTGAGCTGAAAGTTTAGAGGGACGGCCAGGTATTGGTAGATTTGCAGTGGTCTGATACTCCTTCCATTTCAAGATGATTGCTTGCACAGTGCTCCTTGGGATGTTTGAAGCTTGGGAAATCTTTTTGTATCCAAATCCGGCTTTAAACTTCTCCACAACAGTATTACGGACCTGCCTGGTGTGTTCCTTGGTCTTCATGATGCTCTCTGCGCTTTCAACAGAACCTTGAGACTATCACAGAGCAGGTGCATTTATACAGAGACTTGATTACACACAGGTGGATTCTATTTATCACCATCAGTCATTTAGGACAACATTGGATCATTCAGAGATCCTCGCTGAACTTCTGGAGTGAGTTTGCTGCCCTGAAAGTAAAGGGGCCGAATAATTTTGCACGCCCCACTTTTCATTTTTTTATTAGTTAAAAAAGTTTCAAAAATCCAATAGATTTCGTTCCACTTCACAATTGTGTCCCACTTGTTGGTGATTCTTCACATAAAATAAAAAATTTATATCTTTATGTTTGAAGCCTGAAATGTGGCAAAAGGTTGAAAAGTTCAAGGGGGCCGAATACTTTCACAAGGCACTGTAAATCTAATTATCTGTTATTGATACCGATACTTTTTTTTTCTTTTTGCTAGCAAGTGAGGTTTAAATATTTAAACTCCTTGGTGGTTGTTATGCATCAGAAAATAGGCACTTCTTTAAGCAGCAGTATTCTGACTCATTAACAAAAAATAAAGGCAAATGTATAATCTAATTCAAGGTCAAACTGTTCCATTTAAAAACAATGGTTTACTTAATCAGATGCATCTTACCTATAAACTCTAAATTAAAGTCCAAACTGCCTTGACAGTGAAACGTACTGCACTGTTTGTTTTTCTTTGATAGTAAGCTATAGCAAGTCAAGCTCAATTCTTCTGAGTTCAACATAAATCACAGAGCTGTACAAGCCAGAAGCCTACTTTCTCATTATGTCTCTAGGTCCCAGGTGTTTGAAATGTACACTCTTGCTGCCATAGTAACGATAAGCATTGAGGGAGCCAGCTATCTATGGAAGGAGGGCTCATTTCAATTGCCTGTGCAATTGTGTGGGTTTTCTTGGAGATCATCGGTTACTGCAGCTGTTAAAGCAATTTCCAAAACAAGGTGTATGTGTGTGTAGTGGAAAGGGGACAGAAGCTGATCAATTTAAAAATAGGACCTGACGACAGCCACTAGTAACCTGAAACTGTTGCAAAAGTCCTTAGAGTTTAGCTACTTATGTGCCTGCAAACTATGAACATCGAAGACCTTAAAAGCCAACCACCTCCAGTAGCATTAATCAGGGACAGGATTTCCTGTGGATTGTGAAGGGCTGTACTGTACTGACTTTATTTCTTTCAGTAAGAATCCTTGCTTTATGCAACTTAGTCATTTAATTACAGGGTTTCTTTCCACTGAGTGTGTCACTTTCAGGTTAGTAAACTACCCTCCTGTCAGAGTGCAAAGGGTTTGTGTCACATTAGCTACAGCTAATAGCCAAAAGGTACTTTGCCATTAATGAGCGTAATCAATTAAGACCCACCAGTATTATCATGGCTATCCTTCCCAATGAAGAATGGGCTTGATCACATTCTGTGATATGATGCTATTTATGCAGGAGTGTTTCAGTCCTACCCTGCAGCAGTTACATCTGAACTAATTATTTTCTAAATCCACCAAATTTTAGATTTTTCGAAGGAACGTGTTCAGAGAATAATATTTACACAGTCCAAATCTTCAAGGTTTTAATAATGTATTTATTTGCTTCTGGTCCTCGCATTCCATTTAATGTTTTTCTTTACCAGCAAAAACAAGAGGGATCAACTCAAATCTATGTATGACTTTTGGTTTTTCTGGTTTCAAATAGCTATACTGTACTTGGAATTAATACATTTGGAAAGTATTTACAACACTAGTTTTATTTGCTTTTTGCTCTCAGTTTACAGAAAGGTGAAATTTAATGTTTTATCTTTTTATATTTGATGGGAAATGGGTTATAATTTTTTTTCCCACAATTTTTCAAACAGCTTCAGACAATCAACAGTCAAGATGAAGTACGAATCCGATTGCATAAATGTTTAAATTTCAATGGACTATTGCAATTTTGAGTTAAAAAAGCTAAAAACTATTTATATTTACATAAAAATACACAACTATGCATTACATTTACATTACACAATTACATTTTCTGTGCATTTAATACACTCCCCGTCTTGCAGTTAAATAAACTCCTTTTAAAAGGTATGCTTTGTTCACATGAATTTCCTTCAATGTGTAGAAGAACAAAAAAATAAGAAGTGGTTTTCAGAAAGCGGTCTGAAAAATATTGTACATTGAAATGTTACAGCTTTGAAGGCCTAATCTTCCTCTGGGTGTTCCATCAGCCTCCTGTGGCTTTGTGCAAAGTTATGAACAAAGGGAAACAAGATGTGAGGAGATCGAGCAGAACTCTGTTACAAAGATGCATCCCTGAGCATGTTTGAACACAGCAATGAATCATTCCCATTGTGGCAAGCAGAAGATCTACAAGCCTCTAACAAGCCTGTACATCAGTAATTTTCACAGAGCCTCCAGTTCCTATCAGTATTCCTTTATAGCTTAAACTGTGCTGCTCTGGGAGTATAAATGTTGATCGTAGAGTAGGGTTCAAAAGCCCTCTTTGTTGAGCTTGAGGGCACTGAAGGCTTTCATCAGTATGTTCATCTCCCCTCTTGGAGCAAACTTTCCTTCATGGAGCTGTTCGTGGCAGCTGCTGGCAATTTAGCCTGAAAGCTGGAAGCCAGAGAGAGGGACAAGCTAACCCGTATCCCCAGAGAAATTTGTTCATCAATACCCCTCACCCACACTCCCTCCTCTCCCCAGGGCTTGTGCCAGATGGCCACAGCTGCACTCTGGAGAACTTACAGCCCCACTGGATTAGTGAAACACTATTTTTATCTTCAAAAGGAAATAACCGCCGTGGGAGAGGCTACACAAGTTTTAACTACAGAAATAAAAAGACACTCCTTAAATCGATTTTAGAAAATGCTCCTACTACACTGTTAAAGACCAAGTACTCAAGACCTCATTTTGACATCTCTACCAAAGCCTATAGCACATATCACCATACTGGGGCTTTAAGCTGGACATTCTGGACCAGAACAAAGAGCGACATCTACTGGGTTACGAGCTCCACCTGCAGTAGCGATCTTTCCTTAGAGGTTTCCCATTCCAGTACTGCCCACATCCATTCTTTGCCATCTGTTATCTGACAGGTGCAGGCGACAACAACAGTATCACCGCTGTCTGACCAACAGAGATTTTTTGGATGAATTATTTTTTCCCCCCCATGAGTATAGCAAACCAAAAACACTCCACAAAGCCCACAAAACCTCAAGAATAAATCTGTGTTTATCGGGGTGGTCACTTAATTTTTTTTATTACATCTGTTTTGTCCCAAATATATTTCAATTCCAAGAAAACACTCAAACGTTTCCTTCTAATATGGATTTGAAAGAAAAACTGCAAAAGGTGTTTGGGTGAACTATAGTGAAGAAAAGTCTCTCAAGGTAATGTCTTAAAAGGTTAAATCATGAAGAAATGCCTAAAAGGTCAAAGCAGTGAACCTGCATTGGAATACTAAATTACAGTAGCAATTAAACCTAACAATTAACTTTAAACTTTAAGTACACACAAAACTATGCTCGCAGTGCCACTGGTATTGGAAACAGTTTAGTTCCCGTAGTTTTTACCAACAGCCTATAGATGTTATTCACAGTGACAGTTTGGATATTACATGATCACAATAATCCATGCACCTGAATTAATGGTTCAGTTCCTAAATTCATGAATAAATCCACACTCATTAAAAATTGAAGGGTTTTATCTTTATTCATGTCTACATTCGACTTGTTGGAAAGCTGCCTCTTCAAGCTGCTTTGGCAGGTTTTGTTGTTTCACCTAGGTGATAAAATATTGTTCAAATATCCCTTTCTGTCACAGACCAAATGTTCGACAATCATTGTGCTGCAACTGAAAGCAGTTTGATCAGTGACCGTAATGAAGAAAAGCACTCACTGTTCCTCTATGATGAAGTCAAGGTTTTCTGGGGATATCTGCCCCGTTACAGGGTGTCGGAAGATGGTTGTTCTCTGGTTATGGCTGAAGGGGAGAGAAAAGAAGAACATTAGGACATTTCACTCAGCTCTGAGCTCCTATCTCTGCATTTACCACTGCATAAAAAAACATTCTTCAGCAACACACCAAGTTTCCCAAGACTTTCCCACAAGTGTGTTGAATCTGTCAGAGTCTAGCAGTACTGTCGATCAGCCAACAGAGCTCATATTGCTTCACACAAACTGTACTGCTCAGCACAAACCCAAGCCAGCCAAGGAAGGCTTATTGATTTTGATTGCACCAGGTCCTTTATTGCCTTAATGTGGAAATTAACCAATTTCACATTCACCAGAACAAGAAAAAATAAAAGCCTTTTTTTTTAAAAAAGATTTAAAGTAAGAAAAAAACATCTTATTACCTATGCAAAGATTCTTACACTTAACAAGAGACACTAGAATTCACACATGAACTAGATACATTTTATGTGATAAATAGCACACTGGAACATTTCAAGGTCAGTACAAATTACACCATTGACCAGAGTTGCATTTCACTTTGCAACCTGAGCAGAAAGACTGATACATTTAAACATCATTCAGTATAACTCCAGTACAAAATTTACATGCTGTATTTCATAATACACTCAGACATACTTTTGTCAGCCATCAAGACTTCACCGGATATAATATTTTATATAACTGAAATATGCCTCTGGTATTCTCTTCCCCATTGCAAATCTAGAAAACATTACTTTCAGGTAAACCTTTAAAAGCATGAACACATCCGCATATTTGGACTTGTCTTTTTCTTTAAAAAAAACTATGAAATACTGCTGCATCTTTGTTCACAAAAAAAAACCACTTGACTGTACAGTACATGGTTCATGTCCTTGCTTTCCTTGGAGGTAGAAAGCCATTGTATTCCGAGTATGAATGATGTTCTCTCCTTCAACGGAAACTCCAGAAGAACTCTTCACTTGAGCTTTTTATCCGTCACACTTCTAAGCGTCTTTCATGCAAATGTGTATCAACTAGGATTTGGTTCAGTGGACTGTAAGACAGTTCCTTTCATAAACAGTGTGTTCCTTCTTTCAGGTAGACATCAGCAATATAATGAATCTCAAAGCTAGAGTACACTGAGCATTATGGTATAAGAACAACAGAAAAAGAGAAAAATAAGAGGTTACCAAATTCAAATACAGGAATGTATTTGAGATGTTAAGGCTTTATATCATTTGTCTTATATCAAACAAATCAACATGTCTGAAGAATTACTCTCAACTGGATATTTAATTAAAAACAAGGGTACCATTATACTTAAAGGTTTTCTTGCAAATGTTCAAATTATTGGTACAGTATACAGCCGAATACATACCACAATTAAACGTAGTTACTGGGATGATTTTTCCCCCCACAATTTGTATGTTTGGTTTGCTGTGATGTGTATTTATTTAGTATTGTATCTCACTTCAAATGTTTCTTTTGGTCTAACCACAACAACCACAGTTTATACAGAATAAAGCCAAAGATTCAAGAAATAATTTATTTTCAAGTTAAATATCTCCAGGAATAAAGAAAATAAGTTACAAAAAGTAGAAACAAACAAAAAAAGTCTAGGTTTCCTGCCTGCTATGCAAAATTTGAATCTAAATTGACATCCAAACTCGAATTACTGTTTAAATTTATTTTTCTTTACTCTGCTCATGGTTATTGAAAGCAGCAAGACACTGTAGCGTCTTTCTACATTTTTGAACCAGAACTGGTGTCAGAACTGAGCTCTTCTCATTAAATAAACATTATATATTTGTATAACCCAAAATATCCCCTAACATTTTAATGCAGAAAACCCTGTAGTACTACTCATGCTAAACATCCAGATTATGTTATTTTCTCTCCCCTAGTGTCAACTGACAGTATATAAATACAGCTAAGTGGAATTCAATAAATATCAATAATCCTAACCAGTTCAGGTACAACTAATTCAATTCACAAGAGTGAGCGTCATTTAAATGCCTTACATGAAACTGTAAACAAGCTCAAATTCTACTAATGCTATTTGTGGATTATTCATTTTTGTTCCATCAACCCAACCAAGTACCGTTCTCATGCAAAATTCCTTAAATCTGAAAACACTGACATTCACCTACATAAACATTAATTAGAATGTGACCTTTAAGGAAGAAAAATATTAATGCCTTGACTCACTGCTTGTCAGTTCAAAGCTGACAGTGTACACTTGAAAAAAATATTTTTAATAGTGTTTGGTGGTGCGTGTTGAAGAGTACTAACATTGTTAGTAGTTTGTTAGCCCTCAGTATATTATTCATTGGGGTGAAAGTCATGAAACAAAACAATATAATGGAATAACTTTATACTATCTGTAAAATATAGTGAATATATAAGAAAAAAAACAATACACAACATTCCTGATGTGCTATGGTCAAGCAAAATTACACAAGACGTGTTTTCTGAATGTTACTGTGTGCTTAATTTTAAGACTATGCATACACAAAGCCAGGAACTTTAAAACCTACACCATGGCCACATTGTGAATAATGTTTATTAGAGGTCAGGTGGATATATAGCTTTGAGGTCCTTAAAAGTTTGAACCAAATCTATAAATTTCACATTACTTTAGAAGTAAAAGAAAAACTTTGAAAACTGTCAAAATACAAAAGTATCTGCCACAAAGGTCCTTTTAAAATAAGGTACAGCATTTACCATACCATCCACAAGCAAGGAACGTGGATAAACACATTACAATACCAGTGATTAGGCACTGGTTGGTTTAGAAACAAATCTTTAAAATCTAATTTTGTCCCCAGTGAAATTTTCAAACCACAATAGCCAAAGGCTATTCAAAAAGAATTTAATGAAGTACAGAATTTTCTAGGGACCACTGGTTGAGAAGTAAACAACAATTATGATGGAGTCAAGGAACATTTAGTGGTTTACAGTGAAAAGGCCTAAATTTTGCTAGCTCATTCATATTCTACACTGATAGTGCTTTCCAGAAATTTAACAACCAGCTGTGCTGTTGCCATCTACTGTACCTGCTCTGTGGTGGCATTAAATTGAAGTATTTACTTTGGTACTACAAATTCTCCTCCTTTGCTATTCTGAGAATTTTGACAAGGAGCCTTTTAAATGATGAATTCTAAAACATTTGTTTCTCTCCCCCACCCTAACAGTATGGTGTTGACTTCTTTACAAAAGAGAAAAGATTTCAGAACATGTGTGTTTAAAATATGCCAGAACACACATCACTTAACACTGTAATGTTATTCACAGATTGCAATCATTTCAATTATCAGTCACTGATACTTTTTAAAACCCCTTAAAAATCGTTAAATCACACACATCTAATACTACTACGTCTACCTACT
The DNA here is from genome assembly GCF_059453375.1 of Lepisosteus platostomus. Taxonomy (NCBI): domain Eukaryota; kingdom Metazoa; phylum Chordata; class Actinopteri; order Semionotiformes; family Lepisosteidae; genus Lepisosteus; species Lepisosteus platostomus. The sequence goes on along the minus strand of NC_142628.1, from coordinate 6,518,890 downwards.
GGATTAAATGACAGTTTCCAAGTTTCCAATCTAGAAACAATATTATTTACAATATTAGATCATCATTGTAAACTGCAAGAGCGTTAGATCAACAGCTGCTAGGCCTACATCTGCTTGAGCTTTGACTCTAATAGAGTACCAATGCCACAGACTACATTACAGTTACACAATGGTTTAGTCTTTCCCTGCTCAATTAAGAATCTGCATTCTTTTGCCCCTTTGTCTACTTAAAATCACTTCTGATTCACTTGTCATGGAATTTACTACTGAACTGTGTCAAGACCGTTCACATGGTGGGGGCTGGGGTAAGCAGTACATTAATCTTGTGTTTTGCATCTCTGTCTTGGTCAGGAGAAACAGCAAATACAGAATGATAACTCGTCTAAAATTACAATGGAAAAGATAAAAATGCAATTCCACTTGACAAAACAATCTGCATCGAAGTAATAAACAAAAGCATACAAAAAAGAGAATTGCATTCAGCTTCATTTTTAAAATAAGTCAAGTGTCTTGCCCATGTACAACAGCAGTGTGCCATATATGATTTGAGACCATGACCTTCTGGTATGGAGGCGGGTTTCCTAACCATTACTCTACACCACTAACAGGAGTTAATAATGTTCTAGTATGAACATTACTGCATACAATAGACATACAGTATACACAGGACAATGCAGAAAGAATAGCCCCAAAGAAGACAAGCTGATTAAGTATCAGTGATCTGTCAGTACTGGTCTTCTGCAATACTGCTCCGTTAATACAGTATCTTGGATGCCTGTTAACTGCATTCCTAATGCTCAGCTGTTTCAGACTAGTATTACAAATTACCTACCCCCAGGTTAACCACACCCTTTCGGAGTCTCAGTCAGTTTCTGAACAATTCTGAAAGAGCCATGTCTGCCCTGCAGTTACTAGCCATGGTTTAAATCTTCCTGAAAGGGACACAATAGTTAAGGGTTACATAAATGTCATCCTCAGTTCCAAGACTCTACGTACATGTAGGACCACTGCACCTCATGACCAGCAGGCAACTTAAACAAAACTGCATAACCGTAATCCATTCTCACACTGCTGGCTTCAAAAGAAACTGCCATGAATCAATTAGAATTATTTCTGCTAAACACTTCAAAATCAACTTTGAAAAGGCTAACAAAACAGGCTGCAGCTGATCATCATCTTCTCAAATTCAGATATTTACTGAGACAATACCAAAGTAACAGGATGTTTAGAAGGGCATAAGACAGTTACGTTTTCTTAAAACTTGAAAGCTTCCATTATATCCCAGGCGACACAGAATGATTGTATTCACTCTTACAGCCAGTTTGCATTTCCAAAAACACTGTAAACGAGACCATTTCTAACCCCTGAGATTTCAGACTCCCATACGTATTGTTTAAAATGTCATCCCATCTCAGGTGTGCATCCCTAAAATTCTGCACTAATGTCAGGATGACATTAATATTTTCAATCATGAGAGTGTACAAAACCCTAGATCATTGTACAGAATCTACTGTCATGTGGAAAAGAATGGATTCAAATGCCTATTCTTAATCAAAGAATTTCCACACAGTCTGAGCCTTTTCTAGATTTTAGCTACTCGAAACGAGGTTGTTTCACAATTCTTTACAACTGTTTGGTGTGCAGGTGAAAACAGTCAATGGTCACTGCTATCTAAAGACTGAAATTCATTTTAACTATTGTGCAGAATTAACCCAAAGCTAACAGCACTAGGATGCAGCTATTTAAATTTGTGCATAAAGTAAGTCAGAATTTAAAAGGTTTATTCTTTATCTGTTTAAATACATCATATGAAAAGAGACCGTAGGATTCAGAAAAAATGAAGTAAACATTATTTCCATTTAAAGACGGATATTTTCTCAGCAATTTTGCACTGCTTGTGGTTAACTTCTGCTTCAGCTGTAAAGCTTTAAACATCGAAATTAACAAAAGCCAATGCCAACTAATTTCGTTCTTCTAATTGAATACAGCGTTTTTAGCACTCAAATTTAATTTGACCACAGCAAAGTGTTTTTTCAGCATGTTTAGTTATGGCACATGACAAAAATTGGAGCAAAGGAAGGCTTTTTAGCAGTTGAACAGAGAAGCAGTCATCACTGATCATTGCTCATTATTGTGCTCTGTCATTTCAAAAACAGCTTGACATGAAAAAATTTAAATATCCAAAAACCTTGAAAATTGACATTATATAGAAGGTCTGCCTGTTTATTGTTTAAATAAAAGGTGAAGCTGCAGGAGTACATTTCATAGCAAGCATCGAAAGAAAATTCATTTATTCTATTGTTTCATTTAAAAAAATATTGACAGCCAAGCTTGAAAAACACCTGTATTACATTGACCGCAGTAATCTTGTTTTACTACAGCATAAGAATGCAGCTAAAAGTCAGTCTTAAATGGAACAGGTATTACAAGCTACTGCAGTGCCTTTCTGTCAATGTCACTGAAATCTAATAACCACACACCACACTGCCTGCTTAAATTCTAATACAAAGCCTGGAGTCAAACTACAAGTTCTGTTTCAGTATTTCGTAACGAAATATAAAAGCAGAGCTCCCATATTTACCTGCTTTTCGTCATCGCAGATCAACATCTTTTCTGATGTCCCAGTAGTTAATACTTAATCTCAGTGCCTAGCAGTGAAACCACCTCATTCTCCAGGGGAAACGCAACCTTTCAGCTTCTTCTTTTGGCACCTCAATTCCCGGCACAACTCTACCCTGAAAATTCATTCACAGTGCAGGACCTAATTTAGAGGGACCACTCTCGCCACCCCCCTCCTCTGTGCTGATGGAAGGGAGGAATGCCATGGCACTTATCAGTTCTCTCTCACACACTGCACTTTAACAAACTCCAGTGTTGCCATAAAAAGCACAGCCACAAGTGACAGCATTGGAATAGATTCCCCCTTTTCCCTGTTTCAGTGTAACCCCATCTGTTCCCAACATCTCAAAAGGAACATCCTGAATCTTGATCAGGACATATTTTAAAATTACTCTGCCACACCGGCATACTATTTCAGAATACCCCTTAATTATTACACATCGCTAATGCAACACCTAAGCATAAATCCCAGTTGAAGGTGTAAGATGATATTCACATCGATCAGGAATTTATTATGCATGTACGGTTCAGCAATGGTTAGCGAAACCTGCTAGGTTTGCAAAAGCCACCGGCCAGACGGCAGCAGTGCTTCTGCTGAAGTTCTAATCACTCCCACGTCCTAGATTGTGACAGGCAGCAGAGAAATGTTTATGAGCCTTGTGAACCGGCCGCTACATCCCAGCCCCTCTATGTGGTCGCAATTCTGCAGCACATACTAACAATGCACCCCTTAATTACCTCCGATTCAGTGGGTATTCTGAAATCAAGCACACAGGATCGCTAGGCTCATCTCCCTTGAAATATCTATCAAATCTACCAAGATCTCCTGGAAAATTTTAAGATTTCCTACACGTTAAGAGGAAAAAGAGTGTGGATTACACACTTGTTAATATGGGTGTGATGTGATGTTTAGAATGCAATGCAAGCACAGATTTAGACAATCAATTCCAAATGAAATGAAGTTTATATGACATCTGGGAATGCAGTATGTGGGCACGGATTCTTTCCTCTCATTATCATAATGGAGTTTTAATGGAACATGTCATTTTATGCAATGTTTGAAATGCTGTATAGGCATTCTCCTATCACTTTTTTTTTTGTCTCACTCTGGTAGGTCTTGTCAAATTAGAATGACAGATTTTTAAATTACAGGTCTACTGTGTTATTTTATTTTGCAGCACCTAACCATTCAATTTGGTTCTCTATATCGATACAATTACACACTCTGCAAAAACAAAGTAAGAACAATATATCTTACATTAATGTTAGTATTAATTTTCAATCAGAAAATTAGCTTCTTTGAGAACCTTCTTGGGGACGCACAGTAAAACAAAATATATAGGTACACAATACATTCAGAAAGTGCAGTTTTAAAGTTAAGCCAAAATGATTATTTTAAGACTAGCGCAATTATTGATACACTGATCATAAAAAGACTATCAATTTATGCTGCTGGCATAACTGCACAATGTGAAGCATGTGTCCATCCCTGCAAAAGAGGTCACTGAGTTCTGATAACATTATGGATATGCAGTGATTGCCAGAGCAGTAAGTCCCCAGTCTCTTCCTTTCTTGTGTCCCATACAGAGAGCTGTCCATCAATAATGCCTCTTGGGTGTTTCTTGAAATGACAGCTTTATAGAACCCACAGAAGAGCACAGCTCTGGTCACAAGAAAGCCATGAAAGATCAGCCTCAAGGCAGTGCTGAGCCCAGAATACATAGACTGCATTACAAACAGGCACTCAACTACCACAGCCCTGATCAGGGACTCGGGGAAGAGGCACCTGGATCTATTTATTATACTGAATTTACAGCAGCACTCTCCTGAAAGTACCAGTTACAGCTGGCTTGATCGCCAGATAATCTTCCAATATAACACTTTGCTTGATTCTATCAAAGCTGTTTCGGTTCCACTGAAAATATTTGTATGAACAGGATTGAGCTGACCTTGCCAGATAAAGAAGAATACAGAAAACAGCGCAAGAAGATTATTTTGCATGTAATAACTATTAATAATTGATGAAAATGCCTGCTTTGTCCGTTTGTTCAAACATACCCAAGTACACACCAAAAACAAACATTTCGATATAAATCTTTTCATTTCTTAAAAAATCTGTTTTGTCAGTGATGAGAACGAGATATGTCCAATTCTTAAAAGGGACTGACCGGCACTTTACACCCGAAAACATAAATGTAAAATTCATTACAGCCACACAAAATACTGCGATTGTTAATAGGATGCCCATCCACCTTCATTTGCACAACTGAATTTAGTGTTAAATAACACATTTTTTCATCTGGATTTAAGTTTTTCCTCCAAACACCTTTACCCTGTTCCTCTGAGAGCTAAGAATAGACAATATTTTTTTTAGAACTGAGCAAGTATGTGAAACATACAGTATGTGGCTCTAAGCACACAAAACGGTACAAATACTGACATTAATGCCAATAGAATGAAACAAAATACAGAGGTCTAATTAATTACCTTTGTTTATTTAATAGCAGCGCTCATGTATGATGGACTGAAAAAACTTATAAACTGACTCATCACTGACCTAAAGATGGATGGCACAGAAGACAGACACAGCAGAAACAGCTATGTCCAAGATGATGCGGATAATCTGCACCTACAAATGACACAGTCAACATTTGCCTTTAGCCACTTAAACAAATTAATTCTTATGGCCTATGAGACAATATAAATATATATATTTTTTTATATTATTATATTATTTCACACAAAGTACCCATACTATTTTGGTGAAAGACGTTAATAATAAAAAAGCTATATATAGCTTTACTGTGAATATTATACTAATTGTAATACAATCAGAGGCTCCATGAGAAACATGTAAATTGTATTATGATTTAAAAAGGATCTAATTATACTGGGAGCAACAGCACTTGTCAAAAGTACATAAAGTAAGACTCTACCCTGAAACCTCCAATTTGTCATTTGCACTGAATTGCTTAGCATATATTACAGAACTATTGTGCTGCGTCTTTTCATACATACTGAGAATTCTTCACTTATTGTGACTTTGTGAGCATATTATCTATTTATTTGTTGCATTATTCATTCTGTAGCTCGCATTGTCCTGTATTTTTTGTCAGGTAATATTTCTTATGCATAGTTCAAGTCACCAAGGATAAAGTCAAAGATTTTAAAATCATTCTTTTAAAGATTTGTTTAAATTCTAAGCATTATTTGCGTGACATCTATTATTTTATAGACTTTAATATTCTTCAGTAAACTCTCTAGCTTTATCAGCAGGAAAAAGTTAATTTTTCCCCAAGCAATCACCTGTATATGTTGATTACGTGGATGTAAAAATTTGTGCTTGTAGATAGCTGAACGATTTCAAATTAAGCTCTATTCTTTTTCTCAGGAGTTACTATACAGTGTCAGTGCAGTACTTCTTTACCCTCATACACTGACAATACTTAAGAAACGTTATGAACTGCTCACTGCTATATTAAGGCAGGCAGCTGCAATCATTTTTATTATAGTTGCACATACAGTATGGGCTCGTATGCATTAATCCAATGTCAATAAAAAGACAGTTGTCTACAGGTAGGCAGGTATGAGTAATGACCTGTTAATGTCAATAGGCCAATAACGTGCTGTAAATATAACATTGCTCTTCTTTGATTTTGATGGTAAGGACTAGGACTGACAGCCGTACCAGAAAAGTTCACTGGTTTCTAAGACATTTTTTAGCCTTCTTCCGAGAAATATCTCGCAGTGATAAGAGTGGGTTTAGAAAAATAATATCTTTATAATCTCTACACTGGGAGGTCAGCATGCCTCAATGATTATTCTTTACAAAGATACTTCCAGCAATGCTTCATAAATATTTCCTAAATTGATCCTAAAATGTTACTAGGTTTATCAATTACTTATGACTCAATGCTTTTTAAACAAGACTCTTTAAGGCTTGCCTAAATTGCCATCAGTAACGAAACAATCACGAAAAGTATTTGAGAAAGACTGCTGTGATTAATCATGTTTACTCTGTCTTGCTGTGAAAATTACTTTAAAAATGGTTATTAACCAAACAAAATTAGAAAAGTGCATTGAGCAAATAACATTTGGTATTAAGACATACATTAGCAACCCTCTATTTCTAGCTGTTCAATGAAGCAAAAAATTATTTTGCTATTGAGCAGCAAATTAATTTGTATTAGAGTGAACAGCATCTTTTCTTGTTTCTCCAATGTTAATAACTACAAGAAGTAGTAAATGGTTTAAACCATTTTAAATACAGGGGCTCTGGAATTACTTAACCAGTAAGGATCTTGTTAATAGTACAGGCTGAGTCACAGGAGACTGTCTTGAAATGAGATTCACATCTTTCATGATTTCTAAGATGGCTCCGATAAGTGTATAATTTAGAGGAAGGACAGCAGTCTTCAACACTTTCTTCTGCTCTCCCACAAATCCAAACTACTAGGGCATATAGACAAAAATAACAGAGTATTCAAAATTAAAAAAAAACATCATAAACCTACAAACCTGGGTGTAGAGTTGCACCAGCATGCAGACTCCAAAGGAATAGCATGGCTAATTTAAAAGTGTAAAGTATAAAGAAAAAAGAAAACGTCTGGGCTGTTAAGCCTTCAAACTTTATCTGATGCAACTGGGCCTAGACCTGAAATTATTGGAGAAACATCAGTGTTTATTTCTGACTAAAACACCTTGCTTACCACTACACTTGGAAAACTTATCTGTATGATAGTTTTCTACTGCTCCTCAGCACAAAGTGTACTTCAGAGAAACTACTATTTATGAATGTATAGAACCTCAAAAAGAATCTTAAATACCTCATCTAGAATAATACATGTCAGGGATGTTAAAGAATCTTATTTTAACTAAAGTTTGTTTTTCTTGATATCAAATAGCTTAATAATTCTTCCTAATATGCCATACTGTTCTAGACATACAATTTAACCATTTCACTTTTTAATGTTAAAGTGAGCTTTCAACATAATAGTTTGAAAACACAGAGCAAATAATTTGCTGCATGGGACAAAACTAAGGTCAGCTCTCTTCCTTCCATTGTCAGATCCAGTCTAGTCACATTATAATGTTATCCGTTTTCTAAAGAGCTCTGAATGTATTATTGAGAAGATCGGCATTGTCTACACTGTATAACTTTTCATCAATAAGTTTAATTCCAGCAACATATCCAAAACCTTCCTGCATTTCTGCAACAGAAGATGGTTTTGTCTGGCAGGGTTAAGAAATGACAGTGGCTGATCTCCTGTTTCATCAAGGATTTAACGAACAGGAGCATTCCCCCCAGCGTGATGTAAATGGCACACAGTGGCGATGACAGATAAGAATAACTGCCTATCTGATAAAAATGGCCATTTCCAATGCCACCTTTTGTAACTCAGGCATGGAAATACTAACAAAGAACCAATATTTGGTGTAAAAATGACACCATGGCCAAAAAATGAACTGTTGTGTCCTAATCCTTTAACCATAAACTCAACTCCCAAGTGCTTATAGACCTCTAAATTAGAGTCATGTGTTGACGAAACACTAAACAGCTAACCATCATCATGAAGACAAACACTGCCTCTGCAGCATTCCTCTGATAGTGACAAAAATAGAACAGTTACCCAAAAATATTCCAAACCCTCATGAAAGTTTGCTCTAAACATGCCAATTCCCAAACTGGCACTCGATCTGTCAAATCACCAGCACGCAAAGAACCAGAGTGAAAACTGAACCAGAGGACTAGCATAGTTTGTTGCATAACAGTTTTCATTTAGATCTCATGTCTCCACTGTGGAAAAAGCTTGTACACAATAGAATTAAACAGATTCCTAGTACTTATTCTTCAGGGCCTTTAATCATGCTGTCACAAAAAGCACATTGCTCAACATTCAGCTCCCCCTGGCAAGAATGGAATTTGTTTTTGTTAATTTTTCAAAACCTTTCCAAGTACTTTTCCCCATCTTAGCAGTAAAGTTATCTTTTGTGGGACTAAGTGCTCATCAATGCTGCACCCTCTACGGAAACAACCTGCGGATTTCATGTGTTCGGTCTAGGGACAGAGCCAGCCAAAGTGGAAACAATGTCCGGGGCCCCCTCAATGTCTGCCATTGATCAAAAAATAAAGTGGTGCTTGTTAAAAAGGATTATACCAATACCAGTGACCAATGCCCCCCACACACTTTCAAACACACAATGACACCCTGCCATAGACTGGCATCCCATCTAGGGAGTATCCTGTCATGTTCCAGTTGCTTTCTGGGATACGCTCTGCCTCCCCGGTGACCCTGAATCGGAGGAGGAGTTTGAAATAAGAAATCGATGGATGGAGAAAAGACACCAAAAATATTTTAATATAAACAATATGTATTCAGACAAAAATTTAATCTTTTCCATGTACCAACCAGGTAGGAAATGGAATCTGTGGGTAAACACTGTCCATGATCTTCCACAAGGCAACATAGAAAAGTTACAAAAGCAACGATCTGAAATCATTTGCCACGTTTTGAGAACATTTGGGCTATAGATTTACAAACCCTTCCGATGCAGACTGATTGACAGCTCGAACATTGAATATATCACTGAGCTATATTAAGATACCATTAAGGTTTTAGCACCTTTGGTTTAAGTTAGGCATTTAGGTGCAAAATGCAGATATTGTTTAAATGTGTCTGATGTGAAAATGAAATTAAAGGTCTGAGGTGAGGGAAAGGACATTTTCAAGTTCAGCCTGTACCACACTATCTCTCACAGAAAGTTGCTGTGAATGGAGTTTGGCAAGGTAATTTCAGTGAGGTTGTCTTTCAACATTTCATAGAAAGCACCGAAAACTCCTCCAAGCAATTGTTCTGTAAATTGTAATGAATGCATTAAAGGCTTTCTTTCTTTCTTTGTTCAGAAGTCAAGAAGAACATTAGACATGTACAGCAGAGACAGACACAAGCAGTCAAACACTGCATTAGGCTCTCCTTTTGAAATTGCATTCAGATGCAGGACTGGACTGCCCTATAGCAAATAGATGTGAGACTGAAGGAAAAGTAAGCATCCTTTTCTTCACACACAGGTTAACTCCCATTGTTTTAAACAATCCAGTTCTCTCAACTAGTGGGCTTGTCACTTTGGTACATACTTCAACACCTATGTAACATTCTTGTCTGAAGGCCAGCAAATTCAAAACAAAAAAAACATTGTAGCAGAGCTTAGTGGCACTCCTGAATGCTTTGCATACAGCGATATACGATTTTATCAGGCTGTTAATATTTTATAGAATATATTTTTTTAAAATAATTGCTAAATAAGTCCAAGTCTGGATTAAATCAAACCTTCAAATCACTCATCAAATGCAATTTAAAACATTTTTGTTTAGTCTTCTGCTCTATGGGATTCCATGTTTAAAGACTTTGTACTTGCACTTGATCAGTCCTTCCCCTGTGCTTGTAGCAGCCCTGGCCTGACCAAACAGATCTTTCCATGGTTTCACAGGGTTACTCCCTTCATATATTCCTGTGGTTAGGGTTAGGGTTAAGGTTAGTTAGGGTTAGTCTTCAACTTGTGATGTGTGATCACAGTCTAATCTACAAGAAACCCAATAAGGAGACATATTCCAGGCAAAACAAATGTTTGGGGTATATTGTAAGGTGTGCACCTCCTTTTAATACTGTAGGCAAACTTTAATATGATTTCATATAATTATTATTACAACTTCAATTTATTTACAACTTCATTATTATCACAAGATCAAAGATTAATTCATATTGCAAATAAAGTAAATGAAAATTTACTGAAGGATGTTTTTGAAATGGAACAGCTTTGATAATGATGTATCCACGTTAAACACCACGCTTTTCTCCCTTGTTGATACTATACAGAGAAATTAATGTTTTTGATGCTTTACAGTTTGCACAGCAACAACCTATTATTACAAACAAAGCCTTTAATTGCAGTTCTCAAAAGGCTTGAGAGTAGCTGAACATTAAATTTAGTCTTTATTATTCTGTGCAGATGGTTTAACTATTTGAATGTTAAGGTTGTACAAACAGTGTGCAGGAAATACCCAGAGGTCACTCAGAGGCAGTTCATTATTAAAGACCTTATAGCTATCCATCTATATTTCCATCTACTCACCACTTTATCCAATACAGGCTCACAGGGGAGCTGGAGCTATCCCAGCAAGCAACAGGCACAAGGCAGGATACACCCTGACCGAGATGCCAGCTCAGGATCTCAGGGCACATAGACGCAAACATGCATGCACTCAGACCAGGGCCAGTTTTCCCAGAAGTCAATTAACCTACCCGTATGTCTTATCTCCAGGCATTTAAAAAAAATTCATTTACCTAAGTAAGAGGACTGACTTTAAATTTTGTTGCAATCAAAATTGATTTTTCGGAACTTTTCCTTGTGGCCAGTTCAAACATTGTTGTGTTGAAAAACAAACAAAACTACTTAATTTCAGAGCTTACCAATGAACAAGGACTGCTTTCCACAGTACAGTATTTCTTCATATTTCACCATAAAGTTAACTTCATTCTGTAATTATGATTTTCTTAAATACAACATATTATAGCAATAAATATAAACTGCAGATGACTGTACAAATGCTTACGCTGTTTTGATTTATAACCAGCATTAAAGAAATAAAGATTTAAATCTCAGTTTAATTCATGACATTCACACAAATCCCAAAATGTTAAAAGCATAACTAAATCTAAAAAATACGTTTATACTGGCTTGAGCACCAACATAAGCAATGGAAAAGTTAAATGATTGTTACAAAAGAAAAAAAGGAACATACAGTATGTGAACCTGTGAGTTAAAATTTCAACAGTATTTTTTATCCCTCTGAAACTATGGTAACATATGGAAAAAATAGCTACAATATAATTATCTACGGCCTTGATGGCTTAACAAATTACAAAAAATGACAAATTCACTAAGTACTGATAGCAATAAAACTAATTTTAAAGATACAGAATACTATAGTACTTCAGTAATGAAGAGAGAATAATAGAATAGAATAATTTATCACACATTCATGCAATGTTCAATATGTATCCAGATCACAGATGGAAACAAAGTTTCTCTCAAGCTGCTGTAAAATTCACCTTTTATGAAACCACCACCTTACCCTTTCATACATACATGCACACATACAGTAGCATGACATTGCAAGTGACTTCTTAATTCAGCTGCAAGTTTTGCTTGCAAGCTTGCAGTGCCTCATCTTTAAAAAATAAAATAAATGACTTTCAAAGATGCTGATCTTAAACTCAATAAAGAAAACAAGCACTTCATTTCTGCAACAAAGTTGAAGTAATCTGGAATAATAGAATATCGATCAGATCAATGTGGTCGTCTCTAAGCGAGGAAAAAAAAATTATGCAGCAGATGCGATCTGCTTTCTTACACTTACCCATTCTGGCAGTAAGCCACCACAATTACATTTCACCTTTACAAGCAAAGACAGCAATCGCATTGCTCTGCAGACACTGACATGAAGGCTGGTGAAAAATGACAAGCTAACTAGAATACCAATGGCCTTTCTTAAAAAGTCGCAAAGGTTTCTGTGATAACAATCTTGCAATTGTGTTTTGATAAAAGATAATATACCAGTCCTCCAAGTCTGGAGGACCGAAAGCAAAAGCATTGAGGTTTTTGGGGTGGAGACCTGGGGAAATGAAAACTGCCAAAACTCAATAGTAATCTTCAAGTTAATAGGTGTGCCCTCTATTCATCATCTCTGGTTCCTGAAACTCAAGGATGAAAGCAGAACAGCTGACAAAATACTGTGGAATCTGTCAAATTTGACAGAGCCCAGGGAGAGAGGAGATGTCAAAAGCTACTTCAATCATGTGATGTGTAGCTGAACACGTGTGATATGTAGAAGAAGCACAATCACAACCTCCATACTACTACTTGTGAGACATTTAAAAGTCAAACCCAGTAGTTCTACTGTAGCTTCTGACCTACTGTATGTCATTTCATGGTAGAGTGGTTTAACCCCCCGATCCAAACATCATACACCACAGTTGCTAAAGTTGCAAAAACAGAACATTGTTTTCTTCCTCAGGGTATATGCGGTATGGAAGCAGCCATTGATATCACAGAGAAAATTAAATTACTTAAATAAGACTCAAGGAATCATACAAATTTTTGGAATCCTGCCAATTAAATCTAGTGTTCAGTCTACCATACTCCTCTTCAGTCATCTACCTACACTATTTCCTTGAAAAAAATATCCATACAAGCCTCATACTGTACATAACTGATTTAGCCATTCCAGATAGTAAACTGAACCCCAAAGGCAAGATGACTTATCATGTTTATGATAAATTCACATGAATAAAAAAAGATTTCTAAGACACCAGGAGATGTGCTTGCAGAGTAATTCTTTATTCTGAATGGTGTTGGACACGCAACCTGGCACTTTTAAAAACTGAAAACAATGATAATGTATGATCAAATGTAGAACAAGAATAAAATATAAAACTGTATGCATGTAAAAAAAAGTAAAATTTGTATCATGACAGATGACAGGATTAACTAAAATGCCAGACTTAAACTGTTCTCATAAAAGAGTACTGATACTAGAATGGAAAAAACAATACTATGCTGCATGAAAATGTAAAAAAAGGGGTAAAAAGTCATTTTCTTTTGCACAGCAAAAACACTTACTTTGAATAAGCAGTGGGATTCATAAACTGTCTATTAACATTAACTTTATATGCATTTTATCAGTTTTAAATAATCCTGAGACTGTGTTTTAGCTGTAGAAGGCTTTGTAAATATCCAATTTTAGGAACTGAGTGCCAGGGAAATGGATTTTCTTAAAGAAATAAAAATACTAACTTATACCACCTTATTCTATTTAAATAAAGCACACAGATAGAACTGCTGTTGAAGTAACACCTGCAACTCTACAAAGCTCCAGGAATTACTTATTACATTACAACTTGATCTTTGTTGCAGAGCTACAGATTTGTCTGATGTGGAAGATGGAAAACGTAAATTAAAGTTTAAACGTGATGTTTTGCTTTTTTTGTTTTGCAATTGCTTCTTTGCAAAGACTGCTTAAACATTATGCAGTAAGAGTGTTGCCTCTTCTGTCTGGAAATGTACTGGAGAATACACTAGCACTCGGTCTGTCAATGGCTCACAGATCAATATGACCTCAGAGGACCAGAGCTTTACAGCCTGACATTTTCTGACAGGTCTCTGCACAGACCTTATTTGAAAGGGGGGAATACATGATCTAGATAAATTGCTCCAGTTTGCAAGTCTTACCATCTTGAAATCACAGGCTGTAGCATTCTCACCAGAAAAAAACATCTATAAAGATAAAGCATCTTTAAGGGAAATAAATCCTTTAATGGTCCAATATATGAGTTAGTCTTTTTTTTTTAATTTAAAGTATAAATAGTGCTCATCTCAGAAGAACTGATTATAATCTGCTGGAACTGCAGGTGAATGGGATCAGTCCAATGGCTGAGAACACAATTTCAGGATATTACTCCAGAAATATCCTGTAGCAAAATTTAAGAAAATGAAGGCAACCTTCAGCAAAGGTAATATAGGTTTCCACTAAGTGACAGTTATTTTATTCTGTCTTTCCACTGAACAGGTTAAGACCTGACACTAGGTATTAAAAAACTGAAGATTTTGTTCTTATGGTATCGACTCCTTTGCGGTTGTATTTTTTATTTTTCCTCATTATACTGGAATTATATTCCTGATATATTTCCATCCTTATACTGGATGGTAATGCACTTCTGATCTAGTCTTCGAATGTTTGTTTTAATTTAAAAAATAAAAAATAATTTTTAATTTTTAAAATAAAAAAATGAATTGCACAGCAAATCAGGAAAGAGCAAAATCTCAACACCTCTCAGAATCGTTAGATATTTAACACTCCGAAGTTAAAATATTAGGAACCCCTTTCTCCAGTCTATTCATCAAGCAAAATGAAAAGACTTTTAGAGGCAAGCAATGTGCACTTGTCTTGACCAGAACAAAACAGACTTCCATCACCTTCCCAGGCAAGAACAATACCCAGATCTTAATCCTTTTGAAAACTGTTACAACATGCAGTTCAATCTCACACACCATTACCCTTATCACAATCACTAATGAAGGCAATCCTACTGGAGGAATGGGATGGGCTTTCTCACAGCAAATATTTCACCTTGTGGAACTCATCCCATTTAAACTGCTCTTGCCACTAGCAAAGGCTTAATTATAAAGCAAGGTTCCTAATACTTTGACCACGAGTGGCAGTTTTTATTTGTGACTGTTTAGTGTACTTCTAAAATGTAACACTCCTGTGCTGTGGTAAACCACTGAAATTTATAACATATTGCCCTTGTGAAAATGTTTTAATTTATTGAGAACTGTAGTTTATATTGTACAATATTTAATTGTATACAGACAAATTATGATATTTCAAAACCAAATTATTCACATTTCTGAAAATTTCTCTTCAGTGTCAATTGCCTCAAGAAGTGACACCTAAATCTCTTCTGGACACTGCGAGATACAAATTCAGACACTTGTTCTCGCCAAATAGCGATGGTAGATTCTTCTACTGCAATTAGAAAGCTAAACATGAATTACACTTACAGCAGGTTGTTGCCTATACAAAATAACCACACCCCTTACTGACGGCAGGAATTTAAAAATTAAACTCACTGTTAGCTGCACTTGACCAACATCAAATGTCTTTTTTCCCCCCCATTCTATATTAAGCCTCTTGCAGACAGATGATAATTAAAACACAGAAATCAGAGTCAGTTAATTCCGAGCCCGGAGAGGCACAGGATTCAATCTCCATGCCCAGATAGGATGCTCTATCTTGATTGTAGCCTGTTTGCGGAATGTAATTGAAAGATGAGAGGTGGAATAACTGAGGCCAGCCAACAGACACATTAGCTCAGTCGCCACCATGAGGGATATTGGAAGGGGCAGGCTTTTTTTTCAGATCAAAGGCAAGATCAATGGGTTCTAAATCATTCACCCGCAGATTTGTACACGCATACATTATTAGTACATCACGCCTCCCCTCTTCATCCCAATATAAGGCTCAGCCTGCACAGAATGTTCTAGTAAGCTTGGATGGAAGAAAAATTAGAAGACTGAAGCTTCATCCCTACATTATCCAGCATCTTACAATAAAGTTTTGGCCTATTAAGGTGAATGACGATCACACTGGTTCAATAGTTGAAGACAATTTGCTCTGAGCATATTTCAGGAAAATCCATCACTGCTGTTAATAGGAAAAGCCATACAGGTGCAGCCAGTGAAAGCCTGATGCTGCATCAGTACAACCAATGAAGGTACTACTGTGTATTGCAGCCCTCTGGAGGATCATAATGCACACTTCCTGAAAAATCTCACCGGTGAACTTAATTAAATCGAACCAGGAAATAATGGTGTGGCAACTACAAATGATCAGTCATCACTAGCACAGGCTGCAGGTGTAAGTGACAGACTGGGTCGACAATAAAATAAATGTATACAAAAAGATTGGAATTAGCTATGAAGCATCTTAGTTTAAAGATCATTATAGTATTTCCATTACTATTCTATTATCATATCAAATCATGTCAACAGGACCTAACAGTCAGGTTAACGTCCACTCACAAGCACTTTATTACATGGAGAGTGAAAAGATGTACTGAAAAGTGAAATAAATTTTAAAAAACTGACAAACAGCAAATCATCTACTGTAGTTGTATGTTGTAATGCCTTGTTATTATGGAAGCAGTCTAGCATTTACTATTAAATGTAAAACAGAACAGCTGCACGTATTCCACTACAGACAGCCCTAAAATGTAACAGAAAAGAAGCTTCACATTAAAAGAAGGATATGAAATGCCGCCAGTACTATAAAGGGTAGTGCTGAGCACACTGCCTCCACTCTGGCATCTGGGATCATCAAAAACTAGTTCCTGCAAGTGTAATGACCATTTCAAGTTGTCTTTAATACTAGAATTCCTAACTTCCACAAGAATCACTGTCAAGGAAAAAAAAAAAAAGGCATCAAAATCTGGACTCAAGAGACAGACCTGGGAGATTCAGTCACACTAAAACACTGGAAACCAGAAATTCCTCAGACATATTCACTCTCTTCACTCCACAGTGACTGCTGTTTAATGGCCTTTCTACATTCTACCGGTGTCGGGCAGAGATAAACACCAAGGCACGTTTTCATAAAGGATACCTAGGACTTGTTTGCAGCAATGCATTTATAAGCTGTTCCTTTTTTTACTACTGCACATGGCATAATGCCAAATCTATTGTTACATCTTGTTTGAGCCGACTGTTTTCTGTCTAAACGAAATCCACTTTGCTACTTCATGCCAGGATGGACAACATACCTTTTATGAGAAAAAAAGGTATTTAGAATTAAAATGGCATTAATATATGACCATATTAAACACAAAATCCAGGTTTTTTTTTTGCTATTGCTCATGACCTTTAAGAGATTATGAGCAATATGATTTGATCAACCACAATTTCTCATTACTGAAAAACTGGTAAAGTAATAGATAAAAATGAATATCTGGGGACTGAGGGGAATTGAGCAGAATTTGTTAAAGTAGGCTGTCCTTTCAAACAATAAAACAATGTAGCATTCTTTTCAAATATTTGAGCATTACAATTCCGAACGCCTACCAGAGATTCTTGAGTTCAACATATTTACATACAAGCCTTCTCTACATACTGAAGACTCGTGATTCTGATATAAATCCCTTTGGCACTTCTGTATGCTTATATGATCTAGTCATATCAAACAAAAAGATTTTATGCCAAATACATACGGACAGCAAGCTTCTGACTGTCTGTTGGAAGACCAGACTGAAGGGTCCTGCAGTCCAGAGATCTCTGGTTTGAATCAGGACTGTACATTATAGTCCATGATGCCTAATACCTGAGGAGCAGGGTCTTGAATTGTAGATGTACAGAAGATAAGATCACTTTATTAGCCCTATACAATTTCTTGCATTGGGGATTTGTTTTTTCGCATACCCCAACCTGCTCTCCATGAGACACACAGACAGGGAGAGAAGCTTGGGGTCAGAGCGCAGAGGCGCCCCTGGAGCAGTTGGGGTTAAGGTCCTTGCTCAGGGGCCCAACGGAGTAGGATTCCTCTGATTGCAATAAAAAGTACTCAGTCACATAAATCACAAACACACTTTTAAATCTAGTATGGAAACACATAATGTAATCTTTCCAATTTAAAGCAGTATGGTCTGATATAGGGTTTAAATCTGTTGTTTTATAAAATAAAAAATGCCAGATAACAATTTGATCTCCATTGATTCCACTTCATTCTACTATCCAGCACTGGAGGGAATTTCCCTTTAATCCAGCTATTCAGTTCATAGCAGATTTCCAAATAATGATGACTGTGTCCAGAAATCTCCATCTGCTTCTTTTTAAGCAGAGAATTTAGTAAATCAGAAATAAAACCAATCAAGTGGAAAATAAACAACAACAACAACAAAAACAACAACAGAAAAAGCAGTTCAATAAAAAAAAAACTGTCAAATCCTAACAGCACACATCAAGAAGACATATTACTGCTGCATAAAAATATATAAATCTACAATGTGAACCTAGCTATCAAGGTTCTTGCAAAAAAAAAAAGCCAACCGTTTGTGGTGATGTTTTTCCAGAAAACACTTTTGAAGGAATTTTGATTAAGGTAGCCAAAAGAAGCCCACATTGCAATGCCTAAAAGCCTGTCATTTTATGCTAACAGGCAGATCTTAATCAGTCAGCAGTGACTCATAAATGTGACTGTTCGTCTGTGCATATAGAACAGTGTGTGACAGCCTCTGATCAGTGCTATCCAAAAGCACTTCCTGCTGCAAGCCAAGCCCCCAGTTAATGAGACGCAGCATCAGTGCCAGACATCTCTCCCCAGTTCCCTGAAGCGAGCGGTAATAACACAACTTACACACAATTTTGTTCCAAAGTCAGTGTCTTTGTGATCTAACATTCACTTTATTCCCTAGCAACTAAGTATTTGAGAGCTAACAAGAGATGCAAGAAGAGAGCAATTCCTTTGTATGCAAGCACCAATGATGCACAATCACAAAGGACCTATAAATCTCCAATATTTAACTGTACCTTCAGCTACCTTGGCATTAAATCTACAAAACAATCTGTGCCTGTATAATTTACAGCCAGTTCCAGCAAATGTGGTATAATGTTAATCAAATGTGAAACACTTTTTTGATTTATAATTCTTTATCTAAGGCAGAACTAAAGCTTTATGATACCTGAATAATCTGTGATGAATGCTTGACAAAGTTAATCACACTATTCTAAAATCTCTTTATACTCTCACTTTCACAAACGCCACAATCCAAGTGAAATGTGAGCTTATCAATTAAAACAGTTCACTGTTGTTTCCTTGGGTACAAGGTTGAAAACTTAAATACTGGCCCTAATGATTGTGAATTTACTGCAGCAAGCATGAAAACAAATCCCATGTACTCTTCCCCAAATTACAGTAATATCACAGAAGGAGTCCTCATTTCTTCACTGTTGACTTGGTATCCCTTACCCTTTTCAGACTAAAAAAAATAAAGCAAAAATATTGTTCTGGCAGAGACAAATGGTACCCTGTCCCAAACAGCAAAGCATTCAGCCCAGAAAACTGCAATGAAATATGTACTGCGAGGGACTGGCATCAACCTTGCATCTCAAAATGCACAACCAATCTGTCCAAAGCACAGATTACAAATGCTGATCTACAGTACGTCAATTTGCTTGATCCTCAATTCTCTCAATCACCTGACTCAAGAATATAAATCTAATAACAAGCCTTGCGTCAAATTATAAATTGAAGATAAAGCAGTGTTGAGAAATGTCATTGCTATACACCTAAGACATTTCTGATGCTATCAAGACAGGGAGAAGCATTTAGAGTCATGACTGTACAAGCTTTAGTGAAGGGAAAATTGAAGCCTACATTGAGTCTAGTCAAACCTAAGACCCTTTCAAGTACTCAGCCACATATATCACAAACACACTTTTAAATCTAGTATGGAAACACATAATTTAATCTTTCCAATTTAAAGCAGTACGGTTTGATATAGGGTTTAAATCTGTTGTTTTATCAAATAAATGCCGTAAAATTTAAAACCTTTTTAATGTGATGTAATAAATTCGCTTTAATGAAATATGTAGAGGTTTGAAAACCTTAATACAGAAAGATCCATTGTACCATAAGGACTACTTTTCACTGATTTTACAAACAGATGTTAGCTATTAAGTTCATAACACAGGAGAGAGAGCTAGAAATATCTATTAGAAACAAGATCATATTAACAGGTTGAAGGGAAATATGACATTTAGCCTCATGTAGATGAACAGGAGTTATCCAAGCAAGTTGTCACCTATGCAAATAATAGAGATCACAGTGGACAGTTCTCGACAATCATAAACTGGACATCACTGATCCAGATAAAACACTGAATGTGGCACAGGTTGATGACTACCGTGAGCTAAAAAGTGGAAAAGGCATCATATAATAATCAGTAATACATCCACCCTTTACAAAGCCTGTCTGTTAGTGGTATGTCAAGTGGCAAATATGTTTCCAGTCACTTTGAAAGAACATCAGTAAATAATTTGATGTCTGAATTTAACAATGATAATGGCATGCAGTTAGGGCATTCTAATGGGTATTTTCTTATTGAAGAACCAGCACTTATTTTAAAAATGTATTTTTGGTCCCTACAAAGAGAACCACCTTCCAAATAATAAAATGGCCTTTAGGCAGGATGCCATCTATTTCTGCAATGGGAAAAGAGCTGCCTCAATTTTAGAAAATCTCAGCCTGTTCAAGACACAAGTAAGACATTTTTGGTCAATTTTAAAAATCTTTAATCATTTCTTGGTCTGTATTATTTTCATTTATATTGTTAGTGTTAATGGTTTCTGATACAGTGCATTTAGCACTGTTTTATAAACTACAGTACATTACAGATATGCCTGTCCTTAAATGAAACATAGTATGTTTATTTAGCATTATACAGACCCGTCTCACAAAGTACTTAAGCAAAACGTTCTCTAAGAGCCCTGAGCAATTTTCAGTCTGCTACAGCATAGTGTCAATGACACTAGGGGCTCTCTCATTCTGACTTTGTTTTTTTTTAACCAGTTACATGAAATACAATATAGATCCCTTACATTTCATACAATTGTAAACGACTGAAAACATTAATGTTGTATTTCAATTCAGTACATTAACAGATTGACATGAAACTTAATCCCCACAGCTCCCACTGGTTCTAGGTGGAATCAGGTCAACTGAAAGCCAATAGCTTCAGCATCAGCACAGCTCAGCAGGGGCTACTGCTGAGGTCTGAAGCTGTACAAGGATAGCAAAAGTGAAAAGATGCCAGGTGGGCATGATTTATGCATGAAGATGTTCTTGCCTTTATTATTAAAATGAGGTACTGTTCTCCCACTGCAGCAGGCCACAGAGGAGCGCAGAACTAATGACTTGTTACTTAATACTATACGTTATCGCTTTCTTCAGTGGTCTGCCCCTTTGAAAAATATACAGGAGACAAGAAGGAGAAAGGGTTGTTGTCTGCACCCTGACCTGCTAAATTGGGCTTCTGATCCTGCAATTAGTATAACAGTCTTGGCACATTTACTGCATCACATCCTCAATGTACTTAAAACTATTTAATAAAAAATGCAGAGACTTAAGCTCACATAGGTCATTATCAGGCACACTATCAGAAGAATGGTAGACAGAATGTTGGAAGAGAACGCATCATTTAAGTCTGTTGTAAAACTTCTGTTTTGTTGCAGTAGCATAACACTTACAGTACCAAAATTTATGAAAAAATAATTTGGAATGAAACGCAAAGTCACTTTTTTTTGTTTACAGGCCTATATTGTGACTTGCATTTTAATTACTTACCAAACTCCAAAAAAGCATGTAAAAGATTCACATATTCCTCAGTTATGTCCTTCAATTATTTACGACTCTGGTTGTAACAAGGTAGGGCATCATCATCATAAACAATAAGAGTTTACTACACTCAAAGATTTTTGCAACAAGCATATCAAAGGAAGTATACAGTATCATGGAAATACTTCTGAAGACTGAAGGCTATAGAACAGACTCCTCCAACCCTGTTCCTCAAGAGTCCCTCTCGCGCACGTTGTAAAGGTAAAAATTCAAGCAGTCATTTCTCAAGACCTGGTATGATTCCCATATGATCAGTTAGACAAGCTATTTTTTTTAATTAGAGATCTGGGACACAAATCTGAAGACTCTTCAGCCCTTAAGGACTAACTTAATTCATGGTTCAATAACTTACAAGTGTTCCAAACAAAGAAGAAATGATTGGAGGCGAGGCGAGGAATAGGGAAACAGAATTGGGGTTCTCCAAGACCAAGGCTGGAGACCCAAAGTGCACATCAGTACCACAAGGATATTAAAAGCATGCATTACGACTTCCATTGAACTCAAATCATAAATAACGAAAAAAAAATATTAGTAATTTATACACAAAATAATGACATGTCCACAGACATGCAATTATAGTTGCATGGAAGGCTCTGGTGTTTTTTGTATTAAAAAAGGCAAGCAAGTGCACGAGTGTGAAATGTACTTTTGATGCAATCTATTTTTCCTCCCCAAGTGCTTTTGAAAGAATGATGAAGAGCACTGCATTTTCTTCCAGAACACCAATCATTGCCAGCACACATCTTGTATAATGTATTTTTTTAATGCCATTTCTCTGCCCTTTTGTTCTTTGTGTTTTCAACTGTACAGCATACCGCTTATGTTCCGCAAGGTGAAACAATACGTATTTTACACGTAGTGCAAAAAATTCCCCTTTCCTAAAAACGTATGGAAAAAGTAATAAAAAGAATCCTCTGCTGTCATATTACTGTCAGAAAGCACGCGCTATGGATCCCTCCAAATCCAGCACATGCCTTGGTCATTCCTGCAAAGGATTCCAAAGCTATTAGAGGCATTATGCAGAGTACTGCTTTTCACAGTATTATGCTCTCGTGTTGAATCCCTCTTACAAAAATATGTTGGGAGTGCCACACCTCCCCGGTCCTCTGACTAACTAATATACAATAGCAAGGGGGTTCTCACCTCGAGCCGTCATAATCCTGACAGGTGTGGCATTTATTCCATGTGCTAAAGTACAGGATGAGCAATTTCAGGCTTTAAAAGTCAGGGTTGACAACGGAATTGCACCTAAACTACAGGAGATATGACCTCTAGCCAGATCACTTATTCACTCAACGGCACACACATCACCGTGCAAACGCCTCTGTTGGCACCGTTCTGCCCTTCTCACCGTCTCAGATTGTCGGACTGTTCTCTTTATGCAGAAAGGATTCTGCTGTGATCTCCTACTTAAATTTTAGCCAATTTATAATGGCTGTGTTTTAAGTGACAGTTATTCCTTGTAGATCCATGTTTTATAGTAAAAAAAAATCACTGTAGCTCAATGTTAGTTATACAAATATGAAGAAAAAGAAATGACGGATTTTATTCATTATAATTAGTAATTGGAATTTCAATTGTGTGAATTTGTACTACCATACGTAAGTATTGTGGTTGTAAATAAAATTAGATTTGATTGGAAAATGTAAATCACAATATTTGGCTGTCTTTGTATGGTTTACATTGCGTTACGATCAAGACCCTTATCAATGTCAATTAAACATAATTTTGTTTTCTTTTCACCCTCATTGTCAGTATTGTCATTCTACAGCCTTTAAGCAAATCTAGCTTTTATAGAAACTCCTGATTGTGACCTTAACTATAGGGAGAAGGACTAAACTAGTTCAGTTAAAGTATGGAATCACCAGAAAACTGTTAGACACCACTGTCCATGTGTGAGATCCACTGTCAAATGAAGGGATACAGCTGCCTGTTCATTTGGTCAAAGTGAAACAGAATCAATTGGGTTAAGCGAGCAATCTTTACTTACAGTAAGTAAAAAAAGAACATTTTTCCTACTACCTAGTCTCATGTCACAACCTTTTAGATAACCATTATTTTAAACAACTTAACTTTGTCATTGTCTACAAAGGAGAATGTTTCTACCTACCGTCAAAAAGAAAATCCAATCAATATTTTCTGTTCAGTGTATAGATGTAATTATGCTGTGGGGAAAAGTTTAGGCTCTGAGCACAGGAAAAGATGGGAAACAGTAGTCAATGTAAATAAGGATCTCCATCTGCTGAGGTATCCCATTAAACAGTGAACCGTCACCACAATTACTGTCTTAACAGCAGATAATTGCACATAACCTTTGAAAACCACCACATTCACAAACAAACTTTCTCATTTGTAGCCAAAAACAACTTTTAAAGGCAGCTACTATGTTTAGAATAGTTCAAACATTCTATTTGCTAACCACACAGTAGAAAACAAAGATTTATTGTTTTCTTTTCCTTTCTTTTTGCCTGAGCATAGCACCAATATAATCTTCAGTTTCCTAAATTTCCTAAATTTCTCCTTTCAGAGCTTATTTCAGCTGAAACGCAGTTGAGCTCGTTCACCTACAGAGCACTTGAGTGCAAAGCGTTTAGTTTTCGCCCCAAGGGAACAGGTCTCAAAATGTCAATAGATTTTATGACTGTGTAACCATTAGCTGACAAGCACACTTACCTTGCTTTCTGCTCCATAGTCACTTTCACTCTGAAGACTGACTCAGCAATTCAAGATACTTAATCATCAGTTAATCCAAGAACACAGGCCTCCAAAAGCAGAGCATTATATATTTATTATACTCCCTATTCCCTTGTTGCTTATTATTCACAACAAATAGTTTAAAGGAC
This sequence comes from Lepisosteus platostomus, assembly GCF_059453375.1. Lineage (NCBI taxonomy): Eukaryota > Metazoa > Chordata > Actinopteri > Semionotiformes > Lepisosteidae > Lepisosteus > Lepisosteus platostomus. The sequence continues at coordinate 6,494,425 of NC_142628.1, read as the reverse complement.
TTTTAATTTCCTGTCCTTTAAGGTTCTTGACAAATCCCAAGCCAAGCCAACAGCAACAATGAAGCATCTGATGGAACATTAATCTGCACAAAGGAATGTATGGTTCACAGTGACAGGGAACAGTAAATATGTTGATTCTGCTGTGGGAGTTACATTTTATTGACTTAGAGAAAATGATTAACTTCTCCCATGCACACATGTACTGCAATTCTGTTTTCCCATTTATTACTGTTTTGCAAAACTTAGTGCTGCTTAGCACTGCCCATATTGAAAATACGCATCCACAAACCTCACAGTAATCCAGGCAAAGTTTTCACAAAACAAGAACACAACAGACAGATGTGAGAGGCATTCACAGGAATGGGTGACACGACCCTGTTCATGGTAATCTCAGATATTCAAGGTTTGTCTTGACAGTTTCCTTATGTCTGGGTTTATTCCATTGATAGGTTCTCCTTCAATCGAGCTCACTGTCTAAAATTAACTATGGCTCTTTTTTTTTTGTTCGCGGTGATAAAAGGCTCAAAGCCTCAGTCAGAAATATAGTTTTCTATACACAGATAATGCACACAGCAAAGCCAAACAACTTAAAAAAAAAGAATAAGTACAGTATTGATTTGTCAGTGAATTTTGATTACCCTCTGCAATAGGGATATTGATCAAATGAATGTGTGTATAGGGACAAGAATAGAAAGCTGAACTCCGAGTAACAGTGTTACTTTACAGATCTTTACAGGCTCTAGGTTCTTTCCTCTGTTCACCCACAACTATTGCAAATCGTGCATCTGGTCGAAACAACCTGGCCTGAGCTGCTTCACTTATAGCTACAGAAAGACCAGGAGAAGCAATACAAGTTTTTCTCTAAAAATAGTATTTGCTTTTTATCCATCAAAATGATTGCACAGTATTGTGCAGAAATGTGTACCTGAGGGGGTCCTGGGTTTCAGCAGAGAGCCTCCAGATGTCTGTTTGGCTATGTTTTGAAAAGTGCTGCCATAAGCACTTGGTTTTATGGGGCCTCCCATGTGGTTCAGTTGGTCACTTGAGTCCAGAAGGAGCTCTGCGACACAGGCCTGGATCATGTCACTAGCCGACTGTGACCAGAAACCCACAACTGGCTGGGCACTAACAGCGGTAGGGTGGGAATAGTCAAGCAGGGCTCCCTAGGCAAAGTTTTTTTTTTTAAATGTGCTGCTGTAAACTACTTTTTCTAGCAAATTCCAACTGTTTCAATTTGTTGCCACGCAGGTGTCCAAAGCTGGTCCTGAAGGCAACATGCCAGCAGGCAACGCTTTAAGAATCTGTTGAGCTGCTCTCATGAAACCAATTATTAGTCAAAACCAGCAGTTAAGAACTGAACTGGATAGAAAACGTGTGTTTAACTTGCCGTGTGTTAATTGGGGTTTAAAGAACACAGACATCTGGTAATCCTACAATCTGAACGTGTGCAAATATATCTATACAAATAGAGTGCCTTGACAAAATATTCAGGTCCTTGTCCTTTTGAAAATTGCACATTTTCAGCCCTGTTTTAGATACTTGAGTGATTCAAACAGGATTTCCTCTAGGATCCGCCTGTACTTTCTCTAGTCCTTGCTTATGAGAAGTATTCTCAGAATATGAAGTTTCATGCTTGATAGTTTGGAAGGTGCTGATGCTTTCTACCAAAACAATTAATTTGTGTCTTGTATAACCACGAGGCCTTCTGCCACATGTCCGCAGTATATCTCATATTTAAGATTTAAGATGAGAAGTCTTCAGAAACAGCTTCTCTATGCGTGGCACTCGCATATACAGTATAGGCCAGCTTTGCTGCTGGGTCTGGTATTTGGTTAAGGTCTGAAAGCAACATGCATTTTGGAAGAACCTTGTAAACCTTTCAAAGCCCTTTTTGCTTCATAGAGGCATCTCAAAACATTTTCCTACCTCCCTGACTTCTCAGCTTGGAAGGGCTGCCTGCTCCAATTAGGGCCAAGTTGATATGATGCACATTTCACAACTTAGCAATGGACGTCACCGGACTCAAATTAATAAGCAACCTTCTCATCTGTACCTCTCTAGATACAAATCAGAAGATCCAAATGTCTCATGGTCAATTTATCATTTCAGTAAGTAAGTTTTGGATTAAAACTTACAGAGAAAGGTGTACTGTATGTACTATGAAACCACTTTAATTGCTCAAGGATACGAGACCATTATGATAAACCACATTCTAATACTTCTTCTGCACCTGTACTGATTTTCAGTTTCTATAGCAAAGGGGTTGAAAATGATGTAATAGAGAATCTTATTTCCTTTAAAAAAACTAAATTACATAATATCATCATTTGATTTCCTTTATCAGTTCAGAACACATTATGTAGATTCTAAATATAAGTCCTATTTATTTAGAAGCTCAAACAGCAAAAAAATGTGAAAATTTGTGAAGCAGTAAATTCTTCTGCAGAGCACTGTATATACTGTACAGGTGAAGATATGTACAGGTAATAAGGCTGACATAATTATGCAGCCTCGGGGTTATATTAATGAACCATTGATTCACATAAGTAATTGATGCATTACTGCGGAAACACTTTTCACAATATTAAAATGGCTATGAAAGAGAAGTTTAAAATGTGAAGCCACATGCAAATATTACACTAGTTTTATTGGTTTCAGGGGCATAGTTTTTTCATTGCCCAATGGAATGCTCAAGTTGTAAAATGATTAAAATATTGGTATAAACCAGGTCACATCTGTTCAGCAATGTCTAACTACAGCTCAGGAAACAAAAGTTGAATAGCTTGCAACATTATAATGCTGCACAGTACTGTGCCCAGCTACACAATACTCATCTCTGAATTACAGAAAATTAAATACATTTCTTTCAAAAGCACAGAAAAGAGGCTCTTTGAAGTCACATAATTAAAAAATTTCACAAAAACAGACTGGCACACAGCTAAAGCAGCTTCTCTTTCAGTGTGGCATAAAATGCCATGATTAAATTTAAAACATACAGTATGGTCATACCTGAGGGTGTGCTGAGCTTTTCCTCTTGTGAGATAACTAGGAATTCATGTGCATTTTCCACAATTCCTTCAAATTTGACTTTAAAAAAATGTCAAAATAGTTTTAAATAATTTTAAGCAATTGCTTTCTTTAACAGTTTCTTTAACAGTTTGACTAAATCAAGCAGAATTTAAGATGATCAACCCATTTATATGGTCGAACCAATTTATGAAGGACAGCAGTTACAAACATACAGTACATTTAATCAAACCACACATCAACTACCACAGCAGTACTTAAGATAATAGCACAAAATCTGTGAGGTGCACTTCTAAAGCAGGTTAGGATGTGATGACAACTGCCAAGTTTCAAGTCAGTGTGGCATTTCCCGAGACAATAAATGTTATGCTGAATTTGGTAACAAAAATGTGGTCAGGCAGGCATTGTGGCTCATATGGCAAATGAGCAAATGAGCATGTTCAAAGCATTGTCCCTAAAATGATGATAACCGTTCATTAATTTTCTGACTACTACAGTATGCTATGCAGCTCAGGGCTGTGGGGGAGCTGGATCCTGTCCCAACAAGCAGCAAACACTTACTCCAAGGCCAGTTTTGACCAGAAGCCTATTAAACGTCCGGTACATGTCTTTGGCCTGTGGGGAGAAACCGGAGCATGCAGAGGAAACCCATACAAACTAACAAACTCCATGTAGATAGCACTTTAGGAACTGAATAGCCCCAGTTACAGTAGGCAAAGCAGCTAAGCTGAGCACCACCTGAAAATGAACATGTTTGAAGTTAAATGGACAAAAACCCTTTGAACAGGAGCAGTTAGCATAAAAAGCTGCTTTTCACCAGGCAGTTCGATGACCCGGCATGGGTCACTTGAGCACAGCCAGAAGTCATCAGTTTTGGTTTGCCCTTGAAATCTTCCAAATCGTGATTCTGCTGGAAGAGTAACAGTCAGTGGTCACCTTGGTTTACTCAAGAATGCCAACACATCACGTTAACTGAGTGCTAAATAGAATGACACTAAGATTAGAGTTAACTGGTCAAATGTATTTTTAAAGAGAAATTCGCCTTATAAGCCACCTGACATCAAAGAAAAGGAAACGGCAGTCAAGCAACTATCCTGGTTTAAGGAGGGACTTTATTTTCACATGTGTGATAAAATAACACCATTAAGGTCTGGAGCAGGAACTGTTTGCATGACGAGTAATATTTCTCAGAAAGGCTTATGACCAGCTGCAGGCAGAAAAGGTATTGTAGCAACAATTCAGGTGCAAATCTGAAAAGGTTTTTCACGTGAAATATTTTTCATTCAATTAGCTGAGCAGCTCATTAAAACATTTTCAAAGGGTTAGTGAAACCCTGGTTGATGTAAAAGCCCAACATCTGCCATAAAATAATGGCTTTTATACCTCACTATACCTTCTTAGATGAAGCTGCTCTTCTGACTAATGTGGAAACACAAGAAAAACACTACAGGCTTTTATAAGCTTGGAAGCTTACATCCCAAGTGTTTTATTTGTTTGCCATTAATTCCAGTACTCTCAGTCAATATCTTTGTGTGCAGTGTCCTATATACTGTTGCCCTAGCTCAGGTTTATACAAGGAAAGGAACCAGATATTCAGCATGCGCACAACTGCACAACAACATTCTTGGCCGAGCTGGCTTGCAGTTCACAATTAAGGTATTGCAGATTCCCAGAAGCTGGCAGGCATAGAGACCCAAATCTATGGCACCGTTTCATCTGCTCTTACTGCAATCCCTTCCCTGGTCATATTCTGGAAATGAGAGGGAATGTGCATGCAAAAAATAAAGAACATAAGGACTAAGTCACAATTAATGAGACCACAGAGCATCAGGAAGGCAGCCTAAAAAAGTACTGACATCCTGACAAGAATGTATTAAGACAAAACGTATTATTCCATTTGTAAAACACTTGACATTTGAAGTCTTTCATAAATAACCAATTTGCAGACGCCCGGTTTCTAATATCTCAACTCGTTAGTCGAACTGAGCCAGTTTCTCTCAAATGCATAGCATCAATAATTAATCTGAAAATCCCAGTTAAACCCGTTTAAATATCGAAGGTTGCACAGGATGAGTAATTCTACAAGCTGTGAGCAGAGCAGTATGAGGTCGTTTCTTTTCCTCTTTCAGCGGCATTCAGAGTTCAGGAAGTGTGGGCTAGAAAACACAAAAGCCATTGCATTCCACAGCTGAGGTGTGCCTGAAATCTCACAGGATTACCACTGCTCTGCTCTGGGAACTACAGCCTTCTGAAACAAAGTTCAAAACCGCACTGAAGACAGTTGTTAGAAAAAGAGCTTAGAGCACTGCACCTGTCAGCCACTGCCCAGCGTACTAATAACACAGTTTCATCTTCAAAAATAATCATTAGGAATCACACTGGGTGTAAAACAATGCAAAAAGGAAGGGAGGGGAGGAACACTACACAATACTCAGACAGCAGGGAAGGGAACTGTAACCTTTGGAATGAAAGATCTATAACATTTTGTACATTGCCAGTACTGAGAAACCAATAATAAAAAAACAGCAACATGTACTGTATCTTTATATACTGTAGTTAAGACCTAATCCAGGGTTTAGTGTAAAGATATCATCACAACAAAGGAATGAATACTAAAATCAACCATACACGGACCTCACATTGTCAGTCAATGTCCTGCTGCCTTTTCGGCAAATACAACCTTCAGAGAACAGCACTTACAATAATAAAAAAAGAAACTCATCCATTCAATTCATTTAATCTACAGCATATGTGAATTATCTGAATGGTTTACTAGACAGGATCAGCAGTATTGTCCTTTGAATGCCATTCATACTTTAGATTAGGTCTAAAATCAGATATTGAAACAACCATAAGCCTCAGCAGGATTCGGTCAGGGAAATCATTCGAGAAATGTACGTAAAACTGAATGTCAAATACACACCTGTATGGCACATCGTAGAAAGGATGTCCTGGGTGAGGTAAGTGGTTTGAATAGCCAGGCTGGCTCCACATGTTTGCTGCAGACGAGCACCGAAAACAGGAGTTTCATTTAAACAGGTCCCAGCTCCCTCCCTCACGCACCAGGGCCAGTGGCAGCGCAGCACACACACACCTGCTCTGATTGTGTTACAGCGACCATCCCGCTTTCACTGAAGAACGGCAGGAGGGAAACCTTCACACGAAGCTGGTAAATCCACCCACAACAAAAAGGGACGACTGCTTCTCTCTCTTTTGCGTCTTTCAACAGTTCTCCAGGTCGCCACCCTCATGACATCGCACCCTGACACAATGTCAGTCGCCACATCGGACGTCTTCCCTCGCCGGCGGCCGGTTGTGCTCTGGCCTTCAGGCAGAGCTGGAGATGCTTCTCTCCCTCTCTGCTGCTCTGAGAGGAGACGCAGCGCTGGAGAGAGACCTTCTGCCTCAAACAGCAGCTCTGGCAGCCTGCCAGCAGCCTGCGAGTGCGATTGCAAGTGCTGCAAATCCCTCCTATCAGCTAATGAAGATCAAGACTGCAGGTGAAGGATGGTTTCAAACCCAGGAAGAAGCTTCCCAAGAGAGCCCACAAAGTACAAGTGACCTCTATGCTCCACTCGCCGTGTATTTAAAATTATTTTCACTCTGCACCAAGAAGAGAAATGTTAAGCAGGTTACCGCTGTATTGCCTGCTATTCCAGCAGTCGTTGCTCCATTCAAACATCTTTAGGATTCTTTGTTTCACATGAAGGTAGTGTTTCTTTATACGTTTACAGTACTGCACTAAAGCTCGTTGAAGGAAACATCCCTTATCCTGAAAAAAAATCCCTTTTTACACATGGCAAATAAATTCAAATTCCCCAACTTTCATTTCATTGTCAAATAAAGCAATTCTGCTTTATTTGAATGGACTTGAAGAACTTCTGTTTTTTGCAACACATTTTAGGCTGCTTTACAGTATTCCTGGAAATCGTAATTGTTTATGCTGTATCTCAGCTCGCTCAGATTCTGTAAATTCATGACAGGACAATTAATTAATGCAAAAATGTAGCTTTTACATTTGGAACATTTAGCACACTGCGGTTTTAATCAATTCAAAAAGTACTGAAAACGCAGCATGTTAGCAACTGAATACAGTAAACAACCCTCTGTGGATTTAAGGTAGTAGTAAGCATGAGTCAATGCAATGCAATGTTATTTAATCAGTGCTTAACAGCCATAAATAGACCGCTACATATGTTGGGAGTTAACGTATGTCTTGAACCATTACAAGTCTATGTGCCTGCCACCCAGCTGTGTGAAACACTCAGTGAGAATAAATACACAGCTATATACAGACTGCAGAAAGAGACAGACGGTTTCTTCACCACCAATTAGGCTTTTAGCTGCAGTCCATCCCACTTACTGAGTTTTAACTGATGTTAATCCCCATGTCAAGCCAGTTTCACTTTAAATAAAGCCTCACTCAAGAACCGCGCAAAGAGAAAGACTGCTGCCTAAAGCTTGCATTCCCCTAACCAGGTTCTGCTGGGTATTATCAAGGTTTCTCATTACTTTTGTCCCTGTTTATTTGGGAAAGTCACAAGGATCGGCATCTGTTGTAAAGAGCTAATGTGTCCTGAATCTCATCAAAATTAATGAAGAGTCCAATTTTGGTATTAAAAAGTCTCCTCATTAAAAAATGGATAAAGTCCCATTTTTTTTCTAGGACACCTGCTACCTTCCTACTTTAAGAAACAATATTTGTAACCTTTCAGCTTCTCTTTTGTCCCCAGTGCAGACCTACTCTGTATACCCTTCCCCTCATGGATTTAACCAAAGAACATGACCGGGAAAATTGACACTTTCTGGATTTATTTTTACAAATCAACACCTTTTCGCAGGGTGTCTTTTTAAAGATTTTTTCTTTCATATAACACAGCAGTATAACCAGTTGCAATTTTGCAGTAACAATTGTGTCCTACTGCATACATGTTGAAGGTGATTTTTGATATTTTAGGAAAGTCCTAAAACTAGAAATACCCTGCAGGATGCTTTTTTAAAGTCATGGTTATGACAAGGTTTCCTCATCTCTGCTGCTTGGTACTAGATACAGAACAATATTCTCACAGGCCTCCATTAGAGCAGTAGTGCATATCTTCACTTAATAAAGTTGTACCGAGGTGTGAGCTTAAAATGTCAGTAAACTCAAATCTGTTTCAGAACACAGCAAGGAGTTATAAAAGAGCAGCTGAATTTGAGCAGCAAAAATAGCCTTCAATAACCTTCCAGATGAGGGCAACAGTTTGCTTTTAATAATCGATTCTTACTTTACCAACAAATAAAGGATATTTAATGTTTGTGGTTATCATTGCAAGGCTTTTTAGATTTAATAGAAATTTGCTTAAAAACCTTAGATGTAAATGTTTCTCTTCAGATAGTGAGACCTGATGAAAAAATAAGAATTCATCTAAATGCTAATACCTAGATTTCTTCATACTATGTAGCTGTTTTAATGTGTAACTGTGACCAGTCATGGCACCAAAAGAACTGGAGAGATAAATATTAGTCTGTGATCATAAGATCTTTTCATCCCAAAGAATCCAAAAATGCATTAAATATGCCTTACCAACGCTGCTATGTCCCAATAGTCAGGATCTGTTTCGTTTCTGATGTCTCATTCAATCTGTGGCTTCACATAATTGTATCATAGAGGCCATGAGATGACTTGGTAGCTATGTGGTTAACAGCCACACACAAAAAGATAACCATGTATCATATCTGTTTATTTCTCATTTATACCACATACTTAGTGTCTGCAAAGGACATTTTCTATTGGGAAAAAAACTTTATTTTTATTTTATAATTTAGAATTAGTAGTGTTATATTAATGGCAGTATTTATACAATCTGTTTAATGACAAATTCCTAATGCAATAATAATGAGTAGGGTCCTGTTGAGATTCTCATATAAATATTTGTCAGATTTACCATGTGGATTCAAACACTTCGATTAATATCATGAAACTTAATGGAAATCATTTGTCAGTGACACTGTCTTTATCTTTTCAAGTTAACAGTGTCACAGAAGGCTGAAGGGCGGAAATGAATCATCAGGATGGGTTTTTGTCAGGCTTCATTTTCACCTTCTTCTGTCTCGAGCAATGTTAACACGTACAGGAAGAAAAGAATGGCACTGCAATCAAAACAGCTCAAAATATGCGATTCATATTTTCAAAAGAGAATTAATAGCTTTATCATATTCGAGGCTGCATTAGCAAATTTCTTTAGCATTTTTAATAACAAAACCTCACTTACATGGCTATACCATACGAATATAAAGCTTACACCTAATGCTGGTATTAATTATTATTTATTGATCCTGTTTCCTGAAGGATCATCGTTCTTTTTATCTGACAGCATGCTGCTATGGTTTCAGTGCAGAATGTATCTTAATACACCAAAGTGTTCCAAAATGACCTTTTATTTTATTATGATTTATTACTAACGAACCTAAATTTTGAATTAGGGTTCTGACTTTTCATGAGTTGAGTTCTACAAAACATCCTTCCAGTAACAGTACTTTATTATTAAGGATTAATAACAGTTCTTAATAGTTCTTTATTATAAAGCTCAAAATTTGTACAAAATAAATTTCAGAAGGTGCTACAAACATGATCCTTGCTGGATCATCATGTCATTTCATCAACCAACATTAGCTAGAAAATTATAAACCAACTTAACAATATAATTACACATGATAAATTACAAAATGGGAGTACTGTAGTTTCTGGATTTCATTCCTTTCAGACATCACACAGTTTCCCAGTACCCAAAATCTGGGTGGTCTATGACACTACAAGAAGGTGTGGTGTTCAGAGAGAAGAAAATACAGCTTAATTGTTCTCTCATCATTTCTGACGCTAACAGCTCTGGAGAGACTCTTCAAGATTCTCAGTGTACCTTTCAGAACCTTGTAAAGATTCCTTCTGTATCAACCAGTCAGGTACTCTGTATCACACAATACATGATAAGATGAACACAGGTTTTATCACTGTAACCATCAATCAAAGGGTGAAACAGGTCTTGCTGGTGATCCAAAATGCATTTTTTTAACTAATGAACTATTTTAAAATGAGGAGACTGTTAAACACTCTTCATTTTGCTGCAGACAACAAGCATCAAGAAACATGATCTCTAATTCAATGTTTTAGTTCTAGAGTTTATGTGTTCTTCCCAAACATGAAAGTAAACATAAGACCATCTCTATCACACACTATTGAAACACACAATATTTTACCTTTCTTTAAGTTAAGTATTACTTGGGCTGGGTCAATAGCATTTAAACAAATTTAAAATTGAATATGATAAGACATTCTGAGCATCTTTAAAAAAAAGTTTTTTAAAATAATGCCAAACTTCTTTTTATACAAAAGCATGCAGTGCAATCTTATCAGTCTTTGCTGGTAGTAAACACTTACATTTCTAAACTTGACTAACTGATGATGATACAGATGCATACCAGACCTTGTGCTTCTACACTGCTGATAAGCACAGAACAAAAATTCTATCTGTCCTTGGAACGAACATTCATTCACATCTGGTTAACATCCAGTTAAAAATAAAAACACCGCTTGACAAAATGTTTCTGGCACAACCATCTTTTACCCCCTAAGAATGGCGAGTGACTGAAAAGGACAGATTTAAGGTCAGAGCTGAGAAATTGAATTTGAAATCCAAGCAAAGTCTGTAGCCGATCACAAAACACTGCATCAGCAATATATTTCAGAAAAAGAAAAAGAAAGTGCAGCATCTTTGATTACAATTCCTTAGACAGCTAAACATCTTGACACATTACTGGAACTAAGAAAATGTATGCCTGTCTTGGATAATAGTACACAAAAACATCACTCAATCAAGTGATATAGCAATTTAAGATAAAAATGAAAAATGTTTCACTGTACTCAAAAGACAAAAATCTGTAAACTCTTTTTTTGATGAATTACAGGAAGCTCAACAATACAGCTTTGGGATCAATACATTCATTATTCTTGAATGAATGTTTCACATGATTAATGTTGGCTGAACCCATAGAATCATAAATAGTGACAAAATGACTTAACCACATCAAAGACTTGAATACTGTTGCTATAAAACTTCAAATTAAAATGTGCAAACCGCTCTATACAGTATATTCCTTGCTATATAGCTGGTATTTAACAAATACATTCTTAAACATATCAGTATATACAACGCCTTGAAGTCAGAACGTTTACCAGAGTAACCAAATATCTCACAGCAGCAAGAACATTTTAGCATGCAATCCACATTACAAAATACAGTACCAATAATGTAAGAACAAAGGAGGTGGATACTTAAGACAAATAAAAGCTCTGAAACCTCATAAAGTTGTTTTCTTTGTTAGGTCATGGCTTAAAATTACCTCTTACCTGTGTTCCAAGCCCCTTGTCCAGTCTTTCACTTAATAATGTCTTTGGTTTCTTCCAGCTTCTCTACGCGTCCACACAAAAAGCACCTGGTGTACCATTACAATATACCTGAGTGCAGGCAGTGGGAGCTTTTCTACTGCACTATTTTGCTATTAAATCGGCTACAGCTCTGGGTTATGCGACAGACTTCACAGAGTTCAACTGGCAGCTCTAACCTAGCTCCCTGGAAAATCCACACTTGGGCTGCTGTGGTATGTTGCTGAAGTTGGATGCCAACAGCTCTGCCTTGTGAGCCAAAAATATCTTTTACATGAACTATGTTCAATGCCTGCAAAGAAACAAACAGCCAAACAAACTGCTTTATTAAAGGCCCATAGGCCTGTGTTTAATTTGTAGAGCTCCATCACATTTCACACAAAGGATAGAAGCAACAATCCACCCCTATTTCACTAATGCTATAAATTATAAATTGAGTCCATCTCGCAATTACAACTTACTTAATTTTACCCTATTACATACTCTGGCAATCTTGGTGAAATTCAAACTTTGATAGAACTTCTAACTGTAACTGGAGTGTTTTTTCAACTATCCTACTTTGTTGGCAATTGTTTTGAGAAAAAAAAAAACATTTAGAGACTCAGAACTCTTATTCAAGCACGGCAAAAGTTGTCTAAAAATCAGTCTTTTTCCTCGTCTTTTTACAACTGAATTGTTGTTTCATCACAGACACTGATGTAGTCTAATCCTCTAGCATTACAGATTACAGAATTCTTCGCATTCAAATGAAAAACTAGGGTTTGAGAGTCCAAAAATCTGGACTTTTATTTAAAAAATGTGGATGCATTTCAAGTACTGCTAGGAACACAGATATAATCGTAACTTTGTATTTTCATTGTTTTTTTTTTACAATTTAGTATTTGTAATCTTAGTCCTTTAACTGTGCCTAAAACCGCACACCATTTTCTTGCATAGCATTGTTGCTGCTGCATTAAAATTTGTGCTTGTCGTTGGAGAAAAGCAAGCAACCATGGCTTCCTACTACAAATATCCTTTGCATCGAACATATACCATTACTCAAATTACAACACAGACACTGCCGTCTTGACATCTTGAAATATGCCATAATGAATCAGCATTTAGAACTACCTTTACTAGACAACATTATCGGATCTGCTGCATCTTTACATTTTCAGACAGGGCAACACTTGAATTGAAACAGAAACGTGCAAGATGATTACAGCAAGGCCACTCAGCCCACAGGCAGAGAGTGACTTAAAATCCATTTTCCATGTAATCTTTCTTCCATTAAGTCATTTTGCACAAAGACAAGGACAGGTCCGAAATGATTACTGTTCCAATATGCTGTTGTTCTCGAACAATGAAAATAATATGAAATACTTCAGAGGAAAAAAAACAGAAAAGGTAAATCCCAATGTATCAGGGATCACTGGGCTAAGATTAACATTAAAGACAAAGTCTTGTTTTGCAGTTGTTAAACAAAAGACAATTCATTCTATAGTTTTTATGAATAATGTTTATCTTTCGTGAATGTTAAACACTTATAATTAAAATCTTGTATAGAATTTTTTAAATCCCAAAATGTGTGAAACATTAAAATCGTACTAAATCCATCAATCACAATTTGGACAGATATAATTCATTTTCATGTTCTGCGTCAAATATATCTACAGTCTCTTCTGTGATCAGAGGTTCATAGGAATGAAGGCAAGAATGGAAATCTAAAGGTTATTTATTGTTTAAATGTAAAACTAATTCAACCACAAGTAATAAATGGCAAATTCATATTACCAAGATTATATGAATTGTGCCCTGAAAATGACAAGATTTTAAGCACATCTATGTGGAAACATGCCCTTTTCATTAAAGAACATTTGTTGTCTCTAACAAAGGACAATGTAAGAACAAATGGAAAAGTAGATTTTAATTAGAGTCACACCCTTTAGAATCCATCAAACCCATAGAGGAGGAAAGTTTCTTGAGATATTAGACCAGAAAACTGCATAATTTAACACACCTCGGACATAAATAAGCAAGAGAACTGCGAGCTCAAAAAATGCGAAAATGTCAGAAGTCAGCATACAGAAATATCTAAATTCTGGAATGATCCAAAAAGACAATGTCCAAGTTAAAGAGTCAATAGCAATCCCTGGTGGGAGAATTGTGCAACTGCGGCTCTCTCTTTCAAAATCAACAGGCATTGTTGGGCAAAGGCTCAACAGGAACAAGGGCAAAGATCCCAGCACACACTTGGCAGCAAGCACAAGCCATTAGGACACTACTGCAGAATTGTTTGCTGCTTGAAAATATGTATATTTTTTATTTATGTAAAAAAAACACAATATCCAAAGTTTAAAATGTGAATAACTTTCACCTCTAATTAGTCTTCCCCTAGTGAACCAAACTAATAACCTTGACAAGAACTAATATTGTTGGCCCTAAAAGCAAAGCTTAGGCAAGCTTCATAGGGTTGTTTTGCTACTGTAAATTTAATTGATCCATAGCACTATTACTGGTAGTCTCTCCCACAACAAATAAGTCATACAGCTCACATATGGAAAGACTTGGTCCTGGTAAAACAGGCAAACTATTACAGGAGTATCTGTCACTGGAAAGGCCAAAAGTGATATATTCTAATTAAGTTGATGCTTGTCCCTGTACTGCATAAAGAACTGAATTTATTTGAATCAACTTTAGACTCTCATATAAAACCAACCAGGCCAAGCTCAGCACAGAGCTCGACCAATATACTCAGCTCTAGTGCCAGTTATATTAACTTTATCCGAATCTAGGTGCCTGATATGAATTAATGGTAGAGGCCCTCATACAGGATCTTGTGGTACTCCACTTATTCATCCCCACTGCTATAATTCTAGTCTCTATATCCATTACATGTAAGGTTATAACACTTAAATATAAGGATTTAGAGCACCTTCTTATGGATGGTTTACATTACAGAGTATGTACAACATAAACAAGAAAGTGCGTGCAATTGTGGTTTCTACATAATTGGATCCCGTTCACTTTGATTCAGTGATGCCTGTGGCTGCACAGCCATGATCCATCAGTCAATAATTTGGTGTAGAGCTACACATCTACTGAGAAGAGCAAATTGGAGCCTACATTTGTCTGTATAATCCTTTGTGTTAATATTACCTTTAGCTCAGAGGCAATATTAAAAATAATAAATATACTGATTTTACGTACAAGAAAAAAAGTTATTAAATTATACTTAGGCCTTGCACTTTAAAGCAATTACGAATTGAAAGCATAATGGTATGAATACAATACTGTTTTAAAATACAAAAATGAAAACAATTTAATCAGGAAAGCAAAAATAAGTCCCCACAATAATATCAGTTAAACCAACAGTAAAAAATGCTGGGCACTGTTTCTTCATTTCTTGTCTATTTACTTACGGAGCCAGAAAAATCCATACAATGTTTATTGTACTTGCATACCTATTTTATCTTCAAGTGGTCCCCAGTGTTGAGTTATTCCTTGAGATCTGACCAGTACTAAAGTAAACTCCTAAGCCACCGAGTGTGACAAATTGAAAACACTCTAACATAGTCCTTACTTACCTGAAAACATTTTGCCAATGTAAGTATTTTTCTAAGCATTTGGTGGTTAACCACTAGACATCATTATTTCCTGAAGCAGGATATGAAAAATATTTTCAGGCCACTGAAAACCCCTTGAGTGTTATGACACATGCATCTGCCAAAGATAATGGCATATGGAGCCAGAACTGGAACTCTTGATTTGCACTAATAAAGTAATAAAATTTCACTGTACTTGCAGCAGATAAACCCTTAAAAACCACTTTTGCCAAACGGCCACATGACTCACATTCCATTGCCTTTCTGATAATGAGACCATGACAAAGCTAATTAAAGGAACACTATTTAAACCTGCTAACTGGAAACGGAAGCAGAAACAGCAAGGAAGTGCATTTAAAATTAACCTTAATTGGACTGAATCTGGGTTCCAAAGCTAGTATTTGAAACTGAAATGGGTGAGTTATCACTGATTTTTCATCAATGTTATTTATACACTGCTGTGACCGAGTAAAACAAGATGCAGTGACATAAAAATAACACAGGGCACCTCTCTAGGCTGCTGGTGCAAGTGTGATTTAATGAGCAAGCCACATGTTTTACAAGAGTCTAATAGAGGTAGCAACTGTGTTGCAGAACATACTCAGATATTCAGTGATCAAGCCATGCAAGCAGCATAATTCTGGACAAGCTGGAGTCGGCAGGTATTTGCACAAAAAAAAAAAGACACTCCTGCCAAACATTATCCATTGTGATTATTAGAAAGTGAACAATGTGTGGTGTGGCATATCTTCTTTGCTCAATTATCTGCTTACTCCAACACACCTGTTCTTCCTGTTCTTTTCATTTGCGATTCCATTACTTCGATATGGTTGTGAATGTTGCATACATCCTTTTCAGCCCTTGTTCTCGCGCGTCGCCAGAGCAAGCACTCCGAGTCTGCCTATCTTTCGCTCGCATGGCTCCCTTCGCCCCTCTCCTCCAGTCTGACAGACTAGCGGCACCCTCCGTCCTCTCACTTCCAGGGCCTTGTCATTCTGTGCCACTGCTCTGCCGCCGTGGAATAAATTACCCACAGAAAAAAAGAGCTGCCGAGACCCTGAGCACGTTTTCCCACCTGCTCAAGACTCGCCTGTCCAGCCTGTACCTGCTCCCGCTCGGCTTTCAGCGGGATCCTTCAGTAACTCTTCCACTTTCTCGCGCTGATGCTTTAAATTCTGTTTGGTAATGCAATTCCTTTGTCGCACGTGTTCTCTTCAAACACGGAATAATTGCAGTGCCTAAAACACTGCTTTGTATCCTCACTTCCCATATTTGCCTCCTTTGGTTTTGGAAGTTTGTTTTTTTTTGTTCCTGTGCAGAACTTGTGTTGCACTATCAACATTATTGTGACTGCATTTAGATTGATTCATTTTATTGTAAGTGCTTGTAATCATATATATGTATAGCTACTTTCAATTAAATCTCTGCAAACAATGCAAAACATGCTATTTAAAGACATCTGCTGAACAATACACCACTGTGTTCATTTTAGACTCTCTGGGAACTACAGAAACATTACCACTTATATAATTGAATGATCTTACATACAGAACACTGACCATGTTTTTTTTTTAAAAAGAGACAGGATGTCTTTCTTTAATATGGTACCAGAATCTATCAAATGTTTTTTTTTTTTTTTTTTAATATGCGCTCTGCTTTATTCAGGGAGGTTGCACAAACTGGAAAAGCAATGTTACTCACTGACAAAATCACAAGCTTGTAGATGCCTGGCAAGCCCCAAGGGTCTGAGGATATACTGGCTCACCTCAAGCAAACCCTGGGGTATCAGATTCACAGACAGCTAATGACACACATCTCAGGCTCAAACTGGTAAGAGCTGAAACATAAAGCTCAACCAGTGCTCAGAGAATGCACCATCCCCTATCGAGCACATTGCGCTGTGGGCTCAATGTGAAATAAATATCAGATGAGTCACATATTTGCAAATCAGAACTCTACTAATACAAGCAGACTGCTAGAATACAGCTGTTCTGCAGAATGCAGTCTGATTCTGTTGTGATTTTTACTCTTGGGTTACAATTCCCTCAGATAATATACTGTACATGCACATCAGCAAGCAATCAGCATGGTACTATTGAGGAGTTCACAGGTTTATTCCCAACATTAAGAGCATTAATATTGATAATATATGCATTCTTATTCTGATTTAGTGGATAAACCAAATACATTAAACAGCCCATGAAATGTGAACGTTACGAGAAACTTGGAGAGGCCAGAGCAGTTTATGTAAAGAATTCCTGAAGATGAGATTTTTAGGCTTTTCATGAGCCAGTTAATTTGAGAGCATCCAAGTCTATTCATATGAAAGGTGCACTCAGCCAAGGAGAATGTGCTGTTAGGGTCTTAATTATATAAGATTGCACCTTCAACAGAAATGTTAGAGTGATCTCCCTGTTTCAGCAATACTAAACCTAAAATGAAGAGAAAATTTATGCAAGACATCACCAACTCCCCCCATTGTCAGAAATGAGCTTTATATTTTCAACATTCATTGGACAATTCAACAGTTTCTGATAATTCTACACAAAACTGATATTCCTGATATATATAAGACAGTATCCTATGGCTGAGTAAACGATGATATAAAATTTGTAAATTTATAGTACATCACGCCATTCATGCAAGCACCAAGGAAATTTAACTAATCATTAAGCAAAGTAAATCTGTAGCCAGCATCTCTGGCTTCACCTGCAGCACTATGGGACAATTAATGTTTCAACAGCACAAAGCAACTGAAGGTCCTGCAATTCCGCCTTCCTGGAACCTGAAGCTGGAATCGACATCAGAGCTCAGGTGGTAAAAGCGAGGAAGTGCTTTAGTCTCACAAAACAGCAAACTGAGTCATCAAGGCTACGGTTTTATCTAGACAACATCAATCTCTAGCTTCTGAAATGGGTTGTGGATCTTTATAGACAAAAAGATGCACGTTACCTGCATTTGAATGTGGCTGTGACAGTTAAATAAAACCCTCAGATTTAAATGGCTACTCCAGTTTTGGTTTTCAAAGCATTGCATGACAACCACTCACTGCTCTAAAAACATTTTACAGGCACTGTTTGAAGCAGATGCATTGTTTAATGGCCCACTCCCGACAGAAAGTGGGCTATGAAACTGAGCTCTAGTAAAACGGTCATCTGTTTCATCCCTCAGAATTTATTAATTTTTTTTCTCATTTTGCAAAGCTTTTAAAACATCTCAGCAGAGAAGTGCTGCTTGATGTATGAGAGATGACAATGCCTAGATTCTAGAAATAAGTGGTGTGTGATGCAATACACTGCAACATCCATAGCATGGCATGAGCAACCCTTTTCTTTGAATGATGGGTAGGAAATACATAAAGAATAAAACATAAAACAAGCTGGCAACCAACAGACAACAAAAATCTTTTGCAAACTCACCTAACTGCTTCCACAACAGAATTATCATTTTTCTTCTTTCTGGTCGGAGGTCTCACAAGTGTCAGCTCATAGTGTGGTTTTGGTTTCCTTAGGCACCTCAAAGGAAGGCAACTGCGGCCGTTTCCCATTCTTATCCTGTCATAGTGGCCACCAGAGGTTTTTCTTCTTTGTGGTCTTTTGCAAGACCGTCCCATCTCGTATAGTGTACATAATTACAAGCTGCTCATCTTGGATGTAGATGTTAATGTATTCATGGAAGATCTCGGGTTAAATATCACAGGTCACCCAGTGATGGATGGAATGCCTACAATGTCCCACTGCAAGACATAGCCACCCACTGTACACACCAATCAATACTTTCTTTGTTTCCCCTTCTTTATTCAGTATTTAATACAGCCCATTTGTTATTATGAAGAAATAGCATTTGTTGAACATGCAACAATATGAAGCAAATGGATGTCAACATATTTCAGTCCTTCAAACTCGTTTCAATTCTTCTTTTAATTTTGCAAAGGTGAGAACAGGCCAACTCACATTGTAAAATGCAATCATGAAGACGGGTAATAAAACGGAATCAGTTAAGAGGAATGGTAGCCCACCGATATCTTTTGTGATACAGAAAGAAGAAAAACATTTCCCAATATGCTAGACTTTATCGTTGTGGCAAGAGATTACACTAAGCTTTAGTGAAGAGTACAGAAGCCTTTGAGGTTTTCTCTCCATTATGCCATATACTGAATCACAAAAGGATTATGTCATTTTAACTTTTAATTGCTGTTTAGGAAAAATGTCTAAAGACAGGGATGGATAAGCCTGGGAAACCTTTCTCAGTATTTCTTGCCCCAACATTCAAGTGGGCTCTGACAAATTTAGCATTTCATATATAAAAACAACATCCTACATCTGAATAAGTCTACAAAGTTTTATTTGTAGTCAAGTAGGAGTATCTGCACACCCCCTTTTAATCTGGTTATGTTTCTTACCGTTTGTTTCGATTGGTTGGAATTTGCAACTGCAGTCAACAAACACATCATTCATTTTTAGGAGATAAATGTTAAGTACCGTAGTCAGTTATTTTAGGCAGTAAGCTGAACTGATTTGAATTTAATAATTTCCTCCAGTGGCCCTATCCTATTGTGGTTTCATATTGCAGGCAGCTTCCTTCCAAACAGGAAATTTCTAACTAGGCATACCAAAGCAATCCGCTACCTAGACAGTGAAAATGCTGTGTAATCACCTTCTTCATTACAAATTTCAGAGTGGCAGAGAAAACAATGGGATGACAGTTGCGTCTTCTCACACTGTGAACTAAAAGTAACAAGTTCCATCATATTGCAGTAAGCAAGGCAAGAGGACAAAGTCACAGCCGGTGAAGTGTTTGTAGGTAAAGACCAGGCCTTGATAAGATCAAGTGACTCTAGAATTGTATTATAACAAATGTATATAACAAAGAACAGATAAAGCCATGTACCTAGGGACTGTTAATTCATTTTAACCTGATACAACCATTTGGTTACATGACAAAATCAGGTTAATTCACTCAGAAGAAAATAAGAAATTAAATGTGCCAGTGACAAGGATATAATGCTGAGTTGACTCCAACTACCAATAAAACACTTCTGTCAATTACAGCTTCCTGAGAACGAAACATATTGGACAGCCTGTTCAGTCTATCCATTTCTGCCAGATAAAACGAACAAACCTGATCTAACAATCTTGTTAAGAGTTCACACAGAAGCCTTTACAAACAGAATGCTCCAATACAGGAGCCATTTACAGAACACAATCTCCATCAGATACCCAGGCATTCACAAACAGATCTGATTGTGATGAATATAGCTTCCAGATACCACTTCAGTGTAACCACTGCAAAACAGTCTCTGAGAAAAGCAGATAAGTGCTCAAAGCAGGGCAGACTTCAGGCTTATCACTAAAAGCTGTTTAATGCTTCAGTGCAAGTTTAGACGATTACTGTTGCTGTCAACAGTCATCAGTTGGTAGACATCTACCATAGCAACTGCTATCAAATCTTCTGCTCATCCAGCAGATTAATATGTATGAAAGCCATTGCATTGATCACTTCAAATAAAAAATAAATTTCTACCCTCAAAACAATGTCAGTGTGGATGTTTTTAAAGAGAATGTTAAAGTGCTTTGGAATTCAGGAGCTCATTATTTTTATACGATTATGTCCACTGTGTGCAATGCATTCCAATGGCAACACCAAAGAATGTTAATAAAGTTTTTACAACTTCAGATACACAAAATAATAGTTTCCTAATCTACAGAGTTAAAAGCCTTTTACTGGCACAAAAACTGAGTCTTTTACCAAGAGTTTCAGACCAAAAATGCACTAATGTTAAGCAAAAATGCAGATTTCACATAAGGAAAAACTAACTATTGACCTAATGACCAAATTCTAAGACCAACTTTTCACTATTGGTTGAGAAGGTTCTTAACCCCACAACTGAACTAAACATTTCAGACAACTTTTATCAGGTGTGCCAAAAGCATTTAACAAATTTGGTCAAATTAATCAGAAAATGTATTCAACCGCAGAAAACATCTGAAGCTCAGTCCCAATCTATTGGTGAAAGAACATGTTCCTCTGCTTCAGCATAGAAACAAAACAGTAACATTATCTCTTATTGCTTTCACTACAGTGCACTTTCTATGACAGGCTTATCAAGTAATACAAATACAGAAAGCAGGAGATAATAAAAATGATTTAAGGGAACAGTGTTAAAGACTTTTCACAGTGTAAAGAAGGAGCCAATTAAAGCAGGTAGGCTTTCAAAGAGAAAATCTGCCTGCTAAGTGGAACAACAAATGCCTTTACCAGTCCTACCAGTCTGCCTGCTGGATCTGGCCTGGCATAGGAGGGTCACAGTTTGAGATGTGGGTATAACATTCTTCATCGTTATCTCTTTTTTTTAACCAGCTGAAGGACACAAGGATAGACGGTACAAGAATGCTTACCGAAAGGAAACTAAAGCAAGATTCAAACAAGAAAAACGGGTAAAGAGGATTATGCTTTGCTGCTGTTTTCACAAGAACAGCCAACAACAAGAACATACATTTTCAGCAATCTTTATAAAATACATTTCCTTTTCTTCTTATTGGACATTACAAATTACAGGGAAAGGGCTCAGATGTCCAACACATTATGGATGTCAACTCAATTGGTTGTGGTGTGGTATACTTTATGTTTCCTGGGTTCAAACCTGGAGAGTGCAGTTAATTTAAATGCATTTGAGGTTAGTGGGACGCCAGACCACTGTCAAGAATATGGGCTGCACCTGTCAGTTTTGCCTGGTTGACCTCAAGGTTGGTTAGCAAGAGGCATGCATAGTCACAACAAGAACCTGTCATAAAACTGGCACTTGGAAGTAACAGAATCACCCACTGCGCTCATGAGCACCAACGCAATAAGTGCCTCATCACAGAAAAATAGCTAAACTGAAAGGAAAATACAGGAATTACAAGCTATATATTGCTGTACTGCATTGGCTTTCAGTCAGCTTGGCAAAGCGGACAGAATTTAACTTTTAAATCACAAGCTGCTAAAAGATTGGAAATGTGGAGACCTTTCTGCCCAGCATCTCACAAAGGATAAAGCAGCAGAATGCAGCTAAGGGAGAGTCAGTGGCAGCCTGTTCTCAAAAAGAACTCAAGCTGGCATGTGTCTTTGATATACCTGGACTTTAAACTTTGAAGCACGTCAACACAACCCCAGAAGGTATATTAAAAAAAGATCAAATATTTAATAGATGGGGTGTAGAGACAACCACTGCTATCCTCTCACACCATTAACAATATTTACAAGCCAGTAAAGTACTCAAAAGAAATCTGACAACTGCCTGAAGATTTGACGGTACTTCCATCTAAATGAGATCTTGTTTATTTCAGGAGGTGCCACTGGGCAGAGTTCAAAGAAAAGGTTATGAATTACTTTCCAAGTTGGATCCTTTCTTGCCTTTCTGGTCACCCTTGTCATTAGTTTTGCAGGGCTCTCACTACAGCCATTTGCAACACGCTGTTGACCCCAGCTGTTTTCCACACTGATCTTCTCCATGAAAAATATTGTCGAAGAAAAATTTGAAGAATGTTTCCTTACAAAAGCAAGCAATAACTAGCAAGCTTAAAGGTCACATTAGATGCAATTATTCAAATTCAAATCTATTCAAATTCAAAGCCCTATAATCACAAGAGGGCTTAGGTATTTTACAGCACTAAAGATAACAAACAATGTGTACAGTACATCAAATATCTATACATTTATACATCTTTTCCCTATACAGCAATTACAATTTGTGTTTTGTTTCTAAGAAACCTCACCTTACTAAGACTGCACCAAAATAAATGCACAAAAAAAAATGTTGCACACTTTTGATAGCTTCTATTGAAGAGCACATTCGTTACAGGGTAACTGCTTGCATTTTTTGGTCTTTATTGAGGTTTCATCTTCTATTTCACTTACTCAAGAAGACATTTTAGCTACAGATTTTATCTTTCAATAGTATAATAAAGTCAGCCCACGGAAACGTAGCACACTCAAACATACTGA
The DNA here is from genome assembly GCF_059453375.1 of Lepisosteus platostomus. Classification (NCBI taxonomy): domain Eukaryota; kingdom Metazoa; phylum Chordata; class Actinopteri; order Semionotiformes; family Lepisosteidae; genus Lepisosteus; species Lepisosteus platostomus. Next base: position 6,471,406 of record NC_142628.1, on the reverse strand, counting down.
AAAGACACTTTGAGAGCAAAAAAACCTCCAAACTGGCTTTTATTCTTACCTGTTGAAAAGACTCACAACAGGTTCTTTCAGTCCTCATTTGCTGGCAATAAAAGGCACAGCAGGAGTCACACTTACAAGAGTCAAGTCACTGAGTCACAATTTTAAAATAAATCATGAAATCCATGGAGGTCCAGACAATACTGGAAGGAAGGCCCCTGAAGCGTTTTCTACCCCAGTCAGTCTGTATACCCCTGGTACTCTGCAAATGCAGAATGGGGGAGGAAGTACAAAGACTTTTACTACTTTTGAAGTAGGATGTCATTAAAAATGCACTTTCAAAACTACACTTCACTGTCATCAAAAAGTTCCACAAGCTTACATTATGCTTTTCAAAATAAATCCCTAAATTATAGTTTACATTGGTACATGAGTGATAATTAGACTTAATTACGTAGGATCATACCCCTGTGCTGCCGAGATGCTTCGTTACAGTACCTGGATAACTCATTTCATACTGAGGTGTTGCCATCTTCTGTCTCATTATCATTTTGCTGTTAAAACTTGAACAATTCAGAGGAACCATGTAACAGATTCTACAATAGGGTGGATTAGGAGTGCCACTCTTTGGCCATATAGCATGAAAACACCCATGTTACCAACATTACAGGCCTTCATTTGCAAGACTGGGAATACTCCATGTGAAGGAATGAAAGAAGGCGTAATTTTAAATCATTCTACTGCTTATTAAACAATATCCAACGCAGAAGTACAGGTCAACAGATCATCTGTGACTGTTGCCGGTACATGAAGTGTGTATGTGTCCAGACTTTGCACATTTGTAAACCGAGAATGAAATGTTTTTGTTTCTAGGGCCTCTAGTCTCAGTCCCAGAGATCTCCCAAAGGATCCCAAACCCACGACTGAAGTCACCCCTGCTATAAACCGTACCTACTTCAGCTGAACTCATTTCCCACCAATTGTTATATTGAGGATTTACAAGTATTCCACTGTGTCAAACAGAGTCCAATAATTCCAATACAGTCACTTTGCTTTTTTAAAATTCCACAACAGTCTGTATTGAAGATCTCACTTCTTTTTTTTCTTTTACCCATATGCCCAAACAATGTGAGTAACTCCTATACACATAATTGCCATGCAGTTCACATCACAGATTTGGCAGACTGGAGCTGGAATGAGCACAGTGAGCCTGGCTTGAACAGACTTCAAGGGGAACACTGCTTCAGTACACATCTGAAAAGGCACGGTGGCAATTTGCTGCAAAAATAAAAGCCAGCTTAAATATGGCGCCTTTGTTTCCTTTAAAGGAATTCAAAATGAATGGCAACCATTAAACAAATATACTTCATGAAATAATTTTAGGACATTCATATCAACGTCCCATTCAACGTCCCTCCCATTAACAAAGCATTCAAATGCAGATTACAGAATCTGAATGTAGAATTTAATACCAATGACTAGACTGGGAGACCAGCAAGGGGCTTAATCAGTAAAGTCGCTCACCTGAGCGCAGGTTAAGCTGAACCATACCATGTCCACAGAGCACGGCTTCGAGCCTGGGTCACGCCGCTGACCGAACATGACTGGGTTTCCCCAAGAGGATATGCACAATTGCTTAGTATCTCCAGCAATAAGGCTGGAATCAGTCTGTTAGGCTTCTCTTAACCCCCTGCATAAAAGCAGACAGTAATACAGTAATACAGTCTTTGAGGAATGTCCTCCAATCTACAACGAACCCCCCCATACATCACTGTGTATCACGTCCACATGGATGAAGAGTCTCAAAAGGTGGGTGGGTTGGAGCTGTCTGTCTGTGTTGCTATGCAGGTGCCAAAATCATCGCTGTGGGCCATAACATAAGAAAACCAGCAATTCCCAACTGAGTTGGTATATGATGAAAAATAATTGGCAATTCTAAATAAAAAAATAATAATACTCCTTGTGGAAAAAAATAAAACTCAAAAGTGAAGTAGCCCTATCGCTGCCTTATTAAAGTCATGTCTTTAGTAAGGCAGTGTGAGCTTTTGCAGTAGTGTGCATTGTAGCCTGTGGCCACCTTCTTGCGTAGGAACTTTTTCATTTAGAAAATTAATTCCCCTTTTCTCTTATGGCAGTATTGACTCTGCTTATCATTACTAAAATGATTATGAATTAGAAAATGCTTGTATTTTTATCAGGAAAGTCACCTTGGTCTCTAGCAGCTTTGAGATACAGGACTATTTGATGCTTCTTAATGTAGCAAGTCTTCTTAATGCAGAGACGTTTAGCAAGTCCAACAGCTGGAATCTGATTTGTTTTAGTGGCATATCTCCACATTCCATATAGGCACAACTGAGCTAGGTAGAAAGGACATGGATTTCTATATACCTTTGCCTATTCTACAAATTGCCCACTAGATATCACTTGAGAGAAGCAGTCTGCAATTAATTAGAATCCCCCTATGGCACTTCTCACTTGTGTGGTGCTCTTATACTGGCAATCTGCGTCACTCTGTGGAGTCAATTCTGCTCGGATTGCTATTTACTTTGCTTACCCATCATTCATGTAAAAATAACTTCTGAATATGCCTCACCAAGGTGACGAGGGGCATCAAAGCGAAAGCAAATTAGCAGTACACTGCACTGAAAAACCAGACTGTCACTCAAATTCTGGAAAGCAAGTCTCTGCAGAAACAAGAACCAAGCAACACCACAAAAAATCCACAGAGCAATTAACTGATTAGCCTCTCCAGGAAGAAACAGAAAATTTCAAATGTTTAAAATGGCCGTTTGACAATTCAGCCATATTTTCTTTGCTAGTTTATTAAAAGCATAAAAAGGGTTTTTAAACAAAAACTTCTGATTCAGTTGTTTCTGCAACACTTTCAAAATGCAAGATATCTTCACAAACTCATCATGTTCAGTGATCACGCATGTAAAAACAATGAGGTGAATCAATCTTATTTATCATCTACAGCACAGTTTTTTTAGAGTGTACTACAGAGTAGTATAGTGTAGCAACAGTGATGGTTTAAATGTGCATTTTTCAGCTAAGGCCAACAGAGATTTTTTAACAACCCATTACACTGAAGACATCATCAGAAATGGGAGCGAAACCTGCTGCAAATTTACAAAAGCATTTTCTTTTACTTTTGATTCCCCTCTAAAAATTAAGGACTATAGCAAAAAAAGCTAAGATGTAACCTTAACGTACAGAGCCATGCACAGCTGGTCTGCAACACCTATAAGACAAAAATGTGGATGTTTTCCTGGTGTACAATAGAGATTTCAGAGCCATGCAAGAGTGCGTAAAACCATCGTGCTGGCAGTGGTCCAAAATAGCATCTCAATCACATGTATCATTCCAACCCAGCCTGAACACTAGTGCAAGATGGAAATTCCACTGCCAGATCTCCAGAGCATTTTGTACTCCTACACCACTGAAGCATCTTGCAGCTAATTAATTCATTGTACCCAGATTCCAACACAGGCATGGAGCAGACAAAACCAATTATAAGTTAATGGGAAAAATGAAGAAAGACATAGCTGTCTGAAAAGGATGTGAAATTAAATACACCATGGTAACTGAACACCTTTCTTTGTAAGCCTTCAATAGCAATTCCAAGATACATGCTCATTTAGTTAAAGGAGACGATGGATTTTTCCAGTGCCTTGCACAAGCGAAGTCAACAGTTCACTGTTCATCAGGAAATTGTACCGAATGACAAAGTGCTATTGTACTAATAAGACACAATTGTACCTTAATCCAAGCTATTCTTCCTTTGGGGCATATTAAATTGCACTTGGATTCCACTGCATACCAATATCTGTCTGTATGAAGAGTATTGGACAAACACCTTCAGCCAAATCAAGGCACATTTAAATACAGAAGAGTGTACTAATTGCTCAAACTGTATTTTAACAGTATCTGCTGCATGCTTACATTTAAACTTTTAATTATTCTTATTGTAATAGTATCAAGGCAAGAAAAAAAATCTCAGTCTCAAAACTAATTTAGACTCGAAAAGTTGATTCTGGGAGTTTTCAAAAGTCTGGACTTTAGAAGAAAGCAGTCCCTTTGATTTAGTGCTTTCTGCTTAATTACACTTTTCCAAGAAACTACCCCAAAAAAATCTAATCACACTCCTCAATTATACAGACTTAAAAAAAACAGCTTCTGTAATGCAGTGTACAAAATGCTACATGTCCACTGGGATAGATGTTAATGAATCCGATTTTACTACGGCTGCACCAGTTCAACAATCCCCTCATTGTGTGGATTTAAAACATGTCCAGTAACGTGCTGCCCCAGCAGCCGCCTGTTGTCACGGCAGTGGTATGTGTAGCTGGATCCCTTGCAGCCTGCTGGGTCTAGAACAGAGCTCTTCAGGAAGACCGGTGCCAGCAACGTTTCTCACACACAGAACCTTTCATCCCCACACAAATGCAAGTCAGGAGACAGAGGTTCACCATTTACAAAGCGTCAGCGAGATCATGTTTATTTTTCAAGCCAACCGCAGAACAGGACTGTGATTTCAACAGTACAGTACAACATCATAATAACACGCTTAAAGTGCATCATGTCAAATGTGTCATCAGTATTTATTTTTACGATTCGATATAATTTATATTTCAATATACTTATTGTAATATCAACAAACTGAAAAGATCAACACTTATGCTTAGCACAGAGTTAACGTTTACATGTTTGCAAGTAAATCATCACAAAATTCATGTTAAAATTCACTGCAGTTTGGCATCTTTAGATCTGCGGAATAAAAATGGAACTCGGCAAGAATAGTTCATGTTCCCAATTTATAAAACATGCGTAGGGAAAAAAGGCACCCAGGTGTTTAAACTTAAATTAAGCACTGTACTTTACAAGGACTGGTTTTCGCTCCAATTTCAAGTCGGCAAAACACAAATTTGGAAGTATGCATTCAGAGGCTGTACTGCTAAGCACATTTGAGCAGTGGCCATCAATATACAGACTGGATTGAAAAGCAAGCTCCTGCACAAATCAATATCCAGTCTTCTGCATCATTCAAGTGTAAGTAATGTTCCAGGTTAATGAATTGCTTCAGGTTACCTTGATACAGTTAAATGCCTTACCAAAAATGTGACCACCTTGAATGTACCTTTTATCTTCACAAGTAAACTTGTTATATGTAAGGAATTAGCTAATGGTTTAGAAATGCATGTTAATAATTAAACTACCAATATAGTCACCTGAGTACTCACAGGTCCACTTCCTCTTGCCTACACCTTTGGCCATCTTTTTTAAACAACAGCAACAAAAAAAATGGGCAGAAAGCAAAAGTTGATTTAACATTCAGCAAACAGAGCTTCACACAACACTCTTTCCAGGAAACTGGCTCTACCATTTGTTTTTCATCTTTCTCTCCAGAAACCTACTGTTCCTTCATTTACTAATGGCAGTGAAAGCTGACAAAGAGACAATGTTCAGTTTCAATGCCAGAATACAAGATCAAAACAGGAACCTCAAAGCCATTTAGAACAACAAATAACTTATTATTTTAGCAGCTCTGACATTTAGCCCTTCATATCTCTCTGTGCTTCACTGTTGCAGTTTAAGGTCTTTAAACATTTCCACAAGCGCACAGCACAATGACCCCCTTCATGTAGCAAACTATAAAAGTGTCACAGGCAACAAATTTTTTAAATTATTTTCGTTGACCTTTAAAACACACCATTGCAAAGCTAAAATCGTCTTCATTCTTTTGAACAGCCACCAGACAGCGTTAATGACTCTCGGTGCCTAGCACTATAAGCCTTATAAATTTCAAGCTTGAAAAATGAAACTATAAAAACAAAACAAGAGGAATAAGAAGGCTTAAAGTAACCAGGACGAGCCTAATGCCCTCTGAGACAGCCGAGTTAATTTTACCAACATAATAAGTGCTGGAACTGGAGAAACAGATATATTGGTTCTTAATATGCATGTAATTTTGGCCACGATTTTCTGCTAACTATTTCTGAAAACCATACTATCATTAGAGCATCTCATTTCATTTTTTTAAGCTAACTTACTTCTCTGGCAACCACCAACTGGTAAACATCTCTGTCACAGTTTCAATTTTTAAGACATTTGCATGGAAATTATCTATAATTGCCCAAGGTATACAGTCATCATACAGCAGCAGTTATTATATAAACCCTGTATAATCATTTCCTAAAGCCTCTGACCAGTTTTGTTATAGCTGCAAGACAAGGCAGATGTTTAGCTCCTCAGAAATGTGAAATTGACTTTACTGCATGACAGCACAGCACTCTGAGACACAACGACACCCAAGCCGAATGCCACCCCCTCCAGAGGTATGGTACTGACATTCAGACAGTTGTATATTTCTCCCTGCACAGAGACCTGCTTATTTGTAAACCAATTACTAAGGAATTCAGCTCCTCAAGCCTAATAAAACATAGGAACAATTAAAAATGAAAGCAGGCCTTCCGGCTCATCTTCCCATTTGCTGATTAGTACCCACCTGATCCAATGATCTCATCCAACCCTTTCTTTAAAAAAGCAAGGGTATCAGCTTCATCACGGCTAGCTAGAAGACCCCCACGACCCACTAGATAAAGAAGTGCCTCTTGTTTTCGACTGGAAATGCACCTCTACACTACTTGTGTCCTCTGGTGTGCGTTTCACTGTTCATTTTAAAGAATTGTGTTTACTGTCGATGCCTTACGCCACCTCGTAACCTTCACTGTTCGAGACTAAAAAGGTACAAATCCCTTGGCATGCCAGTGTAGGACATAAGCTACACTTAAGCTCTAGAACGTACCTGCTTGCTCTTCCTCTTATCGATTCCAGAGCAGCAATATATTTTCTGCAACATGGTGACCAAAATTGTACAGGATAGTCTAAAGGAGGCCTTACTAGTGCATTACACAATTTTAATATTACATCCCTTCATTTAACTACGTATCCTAACTTTGTTTTGTTATTGCTTTACCACATTACCTTGAAGATGTAAATGATGCATCAACATCATGTACTGTACACACATCAAATAATAATAAAAATAGATTTCTTACACTTATGTAGGACTTTTGCTGGACACTCCACTCAAAAGGCTTTACAGGGGATGGGGACTCCTGTCCACCACCACCTCAGGATGATGTCCTAAGTCTTTCAGAAATAGCTTTAACTACCTGCATTGAAACTCTGGACTTTTCTGCATTCATTCTCACCTTCCAGGTGTTTGCTCAGTCTTGAATTGATTGATTAAGTCTCGTTATTGCACGTACATAAGATACCTGAAAGTCTCAACACATTAACTCCACTGTTATAGTGGAAGTGGAAACTTTAGTGCTTGATAATTACAATGACCTGTTGTGTGATAATGCTAGTACAACGATGGTCTCTTTATGCTGATGCTACAGGGAGAATGCTGGACCAAAATTAATCCAGTACTCAATTTGAAAAAATATCCATTTCTTCCCCACAGCAATATCCACCAATATTTCCAAATTCTATCTACCCATGCATTTAGAGAGAAAAGGGGGACAGGGACCAATTTTCTATTATAGAAACAGAGAGTTAATGTTTATTTAACCTTCATCTCTGTTTCCCTTTTCAGTTTATTTCATTTGTGTTTGTTTTTGGAATTCATGTGATCAAATCTCAGAAATTCTATCAACTAAGACCCCCCCCCGTGCTAACATTCCTTTCATACTCTTGCAAACCGACCACAAAAGCACTCGATTGAGTTTCATCCCTGCTTTCACCACACAGGCCTTCAGTCTGCTGTTAATTGCCCCCAGAACAAAGGCTTTCATGAACTGATTAAAAAGGATACTTTGTGACCCTAACACTAGGAAACAGGTGACTCACAATCATTTAGAAATTGCTCAGTTTAAAAACAGTCACCTTAATAGATTACCTCCTGCTTGTGTTGAACCATTAATGCTCTGACTAAACTCACATTAGCAGAACAAAATGACTAATTAGCATAAAACCTGAACAACCATTTGCAAGTAATCAGAAATACTCTAAGCAAGCACCTGCAAACAGTCATATTCAAAATACACTGCCCTGCACATGAAACACGGCAAATTCCAGCCTGATTTAAATCCCAACAATATCTAAAATTAGTCCAGATCCTTGAACCAAAATGTTGTCATATATATAATACCTACCAAATGATAATTACTCCCCTCTTTCTAAAAAAAGTTTAAGAACAGTTATACTCAGCAGTTTCACATTAAATTGTAGCAGTATATGGAAAGATAAAATTAAGAATCTTGGAACACGAACATCTGACAACTGTAGCGAATTTTCTGAGCCTGAAGTAGAGATAAAACGTCACCTGTAACACACCTGTCTTTACTCCTGAATGATGTGGGGGGAAAAAAACTGCCAGTATGGCCTACCCCAATATAAAAATATAATGTTCGTAAAATATTTGACAGCAACAAGAATTAACAAGACAAAAAGTAAAGACAAGAATTGCCCACTGTGTCATGGATTTATCTCCATGAACAGGGGAATAACCGATTCCCTCACTCAGTCAGGCTGCAAACTCGCCTCAGGAACGTCAAAATAATTAGATGGGAAACAAGCTCAGGAATTTTATATCAGCTCAACGTATTTGTGTAAGGGATTAAAAAAGAATTCACATATAGGATTAAAAAGCACACCCATATTAGACTGTTCTGGATTATGGGTTATAATCAAATATGTTTTGAATCCAACATGATTAAAATTGAAAAGGGGACAGTTCTTAGGGAATTGAGTTCCATAAGCCATTATGAAGAGCCAGAAAACAAAAATCTAAATCAGATGTACCAGAATGATGATGTAATAGACCAGCACATTCCAAACACTGGCTTTACTGATAATTCAATAAAGGGTTTCATGGGATAGATACACGCCCTTAAATATTCAAAGCAAATTCTTACAAAATTGTGAACACAACCTTAACGCACTATTATTTGTTCATTAGTCGTTACTTTCCACCTCAGCAAGTAGTACACAACCAGTGGTCTATGTGAAATGAAGGCACATCTCCAGAACTAGAGGCTTTGTTTTCTTACTTTGTTGAGCCATCGTGGGCATCAGAAAAAGTATAACGATCAGTAAGACGTAGCTTGCGAGATCAAGTCCATGATGACATTTACTGGCAGGTCACTGGAGTCAACAAAAAAATTCAGTCATATGAAACTGGATGGAGAATGAGACACCCTAAGGTTGTACTTAATTGCATCCAGTTGCAGAAATGATTGTGGAAAGAGTTACAGCTAATTTGCATTTTGCTAAAACTGAAATCACAATTGGAAGCTTTTTCTAAACTTGTGTAATCAGATCTCTTTTCCTTTTGTGTTTTCTGAATGTTCCAAAATAAACTGACCAATATAATTAAAAAAAAACATCTATTTGTTTTAAAGCACAAGAATGCAAGCCAATTGTATCCCCGCACTAACAATGCAAGAATAAGTTCCACACTGAATAATAATAATTGCACTTATGTAGTGCGTTTCATCCTAAAGCACTTTAAATAGACCCCTTTCATTCATCAGTCGTTATAATTAATAATAATTCCTTACACTCATATAGCTCTTTTCTGGACAAACCACTCAAAGCAATTTACAAATAATGGGGGCCAGCGATGTGCAGCACCACCTGGATGATGCGATGGCAGCGAAAGTGAATCCGTACACTCACCACACGTTAGTTGTCACTGGGGAGGAGAAAAGAGTGCTGAAAGTGATTCATAGATGGGGTTATCAGGAGGCCATGACTGTTAAAGTGCATGGGGAAATTTGACCAGGACGCCAGGGTAACACCCCTACTCTTTTCAAGAAACACCCTGGGATTTTTAATGACCACTAAGACTCAGGACCTAATTTTCATGTCTCATACCTAGGACGGCGCTTTCTTTACATAGTCTCCCCATCAATATAATAGGGCATTAGGACAGTGTGAGCGCCACCTACTGGGCCCACTAACACCTCTTCTGACAGCAGGTAGAGAAGGGAGAGATTGCTTCACCAACTGGATTAAAAAAGAAACTTGGTTAGACTGTGCAAGCCCAGAAACGTTTGCAAGGACAGAACCTCCTACGGCACAGTGTTCCTTGTCCCCACAACCCATTACAGTTCAGGAATTCTAGTCCTGATAGAAGAGCACCACCTACTGGGCTTCCCAGGCCTGCTGGGATCCCACTACAGGCCTACCGCTGTATCCCTGTATCACCAGTTACCTTTTGTTCTTTGTTTTGAGGCAGTTTGTTTTAGAACAGAAGTTGTTTGTTTACAGCTTTCCCCATCTACACACAGATCACTGCACATGCCATCAAGACTCCTTGCAGAGCATCTGCAGCTGACTGCTACAGGGCGTCATTTGTTAAATAATCATTTTCCTGCAGAAAAGTTAACAAGAATAAATGACTTCTTATTTGCATTTATACATTTTGGAATATTAAAAAAAAGACTTCTCTGGCACACTCCCCTCCTCATCCAATCCAGAGCAATTACTGTTTGCCTTCCAAAACAAACAAAATAATCTGTAAAAGAAGCTCCTGTCACATGGTCCCAATTTTACAGCAGTTCTTCTGTACACACAGATAAGCCGTTTCAAACATGTTCTGTAGTCCTGCTGCTCAAAGAGCATGTGACCAGGCTTCTTCTAAGCCAAACCTGTCTTCAGCTAACCATCGCAATTGTGCAAGCATTGACACAGTAGAGTATGGGGCAGTCTTCTACATGGGTTTGTGAATGAGGTCCACGTCTCCTCTGCACATTTAACATGTATGAGTTTACTCATTTGAAATAGAACATTTTCACCAAAACTGCACTTTTAAGAACAGAAAATGTACACCAACTGGACACTTATTATGGAACAACAGACAATTGGTCACTATTTTGCACACCAAAATGACATGTAAATTTCCCAATATAAAAGCAATTACATGGCTAATAAATTAATCTTCTTAAAAGCACAGAAACCAAGAAGAAAACTTATTGGATTTTTTTTTAAAAAAGGTTTGGAATGTCAATTTGAAAGTTTAAGGCTGCATAAAAAACAATAATTCCTACTATATCTAAAATGTCAATGTGAAAAACATGGAATCAGGGTGACATGAAATGCAATGCAAATATTATCTCATCTTTGTTCCAATATAAATTTAATGCAGAATAACAAGATGCTATCTTATTTCTACCCCGGCTTTCTGTAGGTGAAATTAGCGATCACCAGCAGGCAAATGCTTGCATTTGTGAACTGTACAAAACAATCTTATTGGTCAGGTATACGACTACTGCATAAAAAGGCCTTTCAATAAAAGTAAAGAACTCTGAAGGAGGAAAGACTGAAAGTAATCATCTGTTTTGGAAATTGACAATAGGAAAAGCAGATGGAAGCAAACAGGTTCTAAAAGTGAAAGAAGCCTTTCATGTGCATCAGGTAACCTTTGCTTTGTGATCTGATAAGGTACTAAAAGGGGTGGATGTAGTTTACATTGAGGTTATCCTTTCAAGAGCAAAACAAACTGAATAAACACAAATCCCTTATAGATCTGTCACACCCTCCCCTCCCCAGTCATACAAGACATGCACTGAAAAAAACATTCCTCAGTGACCTTAGTCAAGGGCATCTTAAAATACATCTACCTCAATCTGGATCTGGAAAGAAAACTACAACGAGGGAAGCAAATTTCCAAAAGATCAAGAGATCTATTTTGGGTTGCTTTTTGTCACTGTCAGTTACACATCACCAAGATAGGTGCCCCTTAACCAGTAGCACTGTGTAGGAGTACCTACATACAACAACCACCCGACAGTCAGGTCCATGAACCTTATGTACTTCCAAGCAGACCATGACCATACAGGAAATCTCAAACCCAAGCCCTAGACTGGATCAACTCGGGTGTAGTGAAATCACCTTTCAGCCCTAATTTGGCTCATATACTGTAATATACCCCCACTCCCCTTTCGGTCACGATCTTAACAAGATTCCCTCAGCCTGAACCAGCAGCCAAAATTCCTCTGTCCATCTCCCTTCCCAACAGAGCGTACCAACTCCATCTCCGACTGGGAGTGCAAACCATGCATCTCCTTTCACTTATCTAGACCCCAGCCAGTTTGCCTGGGACGTGCTTGGCATGATTACCCTGTCGCCCTCACCCCAGGTTAATGACTGCACGATACAGCCCTTTCATGATTTTCTTAGTCGGGCAGGTTCAGAACCAACAGCACTCACTGCCACTCTGAGTCTATGGATCCTTCTATTGCCTCTGTGTATGAATGCCTGCATTTAATTACACTCTAAACAGACCTTACACCACCCTTCAGCAAATTATATCCACACAGACAGCTTGAACTAGTAACTTTACTGTTACAGCCCTCATACGGGCTCAGGGGAACACGCGAGCTTCCCTCCAATAAACGTGCTCAACAAAGACATCTCCCATTTATCAAGCTGGGAGTCCCTCAGTACCAACACCAGAGCCAGCACTGTTTGGAAGAGTAACACAACGGACAGTAACATCACTACAAACTCACAGGTGCACCATCATCAAACCAATGGTGCACCATCATTTTAGCAAGCCCTGTGAATGGAACAGTCACTTACTAACGGCATAACCCAGTCATTCCTAGACTATGGGGAACCATGGAGTTAAAACAAACAAACAGCATTACTTTCAATAAAGTCAGACGTACCAGCATGTCTTTGTCAGACTATCAGTGCAAAGACCTGTTTTGCAGAACAAAGACATACCACATTAATGCACTACCCAGGATTGCAGGGAAGCCAGTACCTATCCCAGCGAACAATGGGTGCAACACAAGCTACACCCTAGACAGCATGCCAGTCAATCTCAGGGCACACAGACACAGGGCCAATTTTCCCAGAAGCCAATGAAGCTACCCGTCTGCTGTTGGACTGTGGGAGGAAACTGGAGCACCCAGAAGAAAACCACGTGAACAGAGGGAGAACATAGACGCTGATCGTACCCAGGTCAGAAATTGAGCCCAGAGCAATGCTACCCCCTGCATTACTGTGCCACCCAATACACTACCAAACAAATTCAAATAACCTGAACAAGCCATTGAACCACAAATATATTTATTCTGCCAATTATAACTTGCTTCTACAGTAGCTTAAAACTTGGTACTGTTCCAGATGGACTGTACTGTTAACACTGCTAATGGACTCGAACAACGCTGAAGACGAGCAATTGTTTCTGGTGTATGGCACTTCACAGCTGTCTCATTCGGATCCAGCACTTGTTTCAAATGACCCACAACAAATATTTACCTCTGTAAAAATTCATCAGCCCCCAGAGAAGAACAAACACAGAAAAACATCCTGTGTTTATTTGTGGATTTTTCTACGATGCCTGTTCTGTATGAAGAACAAATAAAAGTATTCACTTCACTCGGGTAAATCCGATTTCTCATTTTATAACAGCTAAGGAAAAAAAAACATTTTTAGCAATATGTGGAATAAAAAAAATGCAGCGTCATTTGCACTGTTACAATTGTCAGCAACGGTATAATGAAAACATCTCAAAGGAAAACAGAGCTACAGAAGCAAGGAGTAGTTTTTTTTTTTTACTGTACATCATGGGCACAGTGTCTGTCGACAGCTTGCATCTCACATCACATAAATTCCCTCAGTGTGTAATTAATTCAAAACTTTCTAGTCGGCTTCGCTTTTCTGTTAACTGTATTATTCCCTGCAATGAAAACTAAGTGCTCAGAGCCGGGTGCTATTTTTGTCCTGTATATCAGAAAGCTGATTTCCAAGAATGAAATATGTGTCGCAACAGGTTAGTGTTTGCTAATGAAATTAAAATATCTATGGGTCCCGAGTTCACTCAATCCAGACAGTATCTTGCGCAATAGTGCATACTAATTATTTAGTCAGTATTCATAATGCACTGCATTCCTCCGTTTCAGATAGCCAGGAAATCGTCATGATAGCACGACTCAAGGACTTCTTAAACTACATTTCTGCAGTTCCATACACACTTGTTTTTGTGTCCCAACTAAAGGCGTTGTTGAACTTCACATCAGGGTTAAACGGAATGGCTATAGGCAAATAAACATTGTCTTTAACAGTTGACAACGCATTCATTTATTTTGCTAAATATACAAATAATAACTAGTTGGAAAAAGTCACAAACGCTTTTTTAATACGCTGTACCTAGCTGTTTGTTAGTATTCATGTTTATAAATACTTGCGCCGAGCTGCTACATTGTTGTTTTCATGCGCTATACTCGGAAAAACTAAAAGTCCAAAGTTTTTTTAAATGTATTACCTCAGAGCAGGCAAATGTAACTTTCTGCCGCGTAACCAACATCAAATGTATCCAACGTTTTAACAGTATTTGTATCCGACACAGGGAACTGTCCAGTCTATTCTAACTCCCCTGCACAATTCTATACAGAAAGAACTCCCCAATGAAGACGACTGTACTGCACAATGCCACCACAGCCCAAACTACAAACTTGATACGGGAACTAGTTGCGTTGGTGTGGGTGAGCAAAGGAGTGATAAATCTAGACTTTGAACCACAGTTCACCCCTTGTGTTTAACACGGCCGACAAGCAAACTTGCGCTTTCTCCTTATAGCCCTTCATGATCACGCACTTGAATTACGGTCGCAAAGTACAAGACAATACAATTCCACAAACTACAGAAAGTGAAAGTCAGATATAACCAGGAGGACCCCCCCATCTTTAACTCTCATTCATTACGCTAGCACCTTCTAGGTAACTGAGCTGTAACTTGAAAACATCTTGAATGCAACAGGTTGCAAAAACATATGCAGTCGCTAATCGAACAGGGGCTTCACAGCTCTGATTAGCGACTGCATAAGATTGAAATTCCCAAAACTTGCGCAAGATGAGAAAGTACACTCACTTTATAAAATAACTGGCCCCTTCTTCTGTAAACCCTTCTTCCCATCCTCGCGGGAGATCTGGAGATAGAAAAGACCCAAAACAGAAAATTGCTTTTACGCGTCGGCGAACTTTTGTTTCTTTTGGTTTCGAAAAGGTACATTCTGGAATTCTATCACTCTTGGGAAAAGCCCAATCCTGATTTTAAAAAAAAGCCAGGTTTCTGACTTTTAAAACAACATACCTGATCGTATCATATGCCCCGAATTGACAGGTTCACCAGTTCGAGGATGAAGCCAAGTCGTGCTTCGAGTTTCATCACTGTAGGGGAAAGAACAAACAAAACACCTGTTACGGAACAAAGAAGTCCAAGAGCAACTGTCCAAAGCAATCTGTACAGCGACTCCTCGTATAGCTTCCAGGCAGAAGAAAAGTGCACGCTTACTTAATGAAAAACACCCTTCCGTCTTTGCAAACTCCATAAGACCAGTGTTCAGGTAAAGTATCCCGCCCGAGCGGAGCCGCCATGATCTTGGTTTGAAGTACTATTTCATTCTCTTCTCCGTGGAGTCTCCAGGGAATCCGAGACTCATTAATCACCACTAGGGCCGCTGCGCTCTTAAAGGGGCAGGTCTGGCTTTTTATGGTTGCGGAGAGTAGCAAGTCTTTGCAATCTTATTTTCCCAGCCGACAGAAAATAACTTCTTGGAAAACCGCATTCGGTTCTGGTGGATGGCGCGGCGCACAAAGCCAGTTACTGCCACCACGAATTGTAATTAGGGAATTAATGTCGCAATTGAACAGTCGGAACGTATGCTAAGGGATTTAGCGTTAATACCGCTAAAAATCTCTGAATTGTAAACATATCGCTGTCAAAAGTCCTAAAGCAACAAGGGCATTAAGTGGGGGGAGTTCTGCAAAATGTACGGTATTTAACTGGGGCACTAAATGTGAGGTTCAGATCACAATATACAGACAGAAGGATATTTCAGTAGTTGCGTGTCACTGCTGATCCAATAAGCGGCTTTATGCAGGCGAAAATATAGATAAATGCAATTCATTACAGGTCCAAGACTCTCTTTTTTCCGAATTGAAAGAGGAAGTATTTGTATAGTTGAATTTACTATTTCAGGTTGCCAAATGCAAATTGCACACCAAAGCTATCGAAAGCTAGTTTCTCTGCAAACATCTTTGACACACAAATGGCCAACCTGGGTGAAAAAAGTCATCACCTACTTTACATACCTTTCCAATTATTAGGAATAGAAAGAGTGTAGTTAAACAGTAAACCGCTCAACGAATTCAACAAACACCTCTGAAGAACGTTATGGGAATTATATCCTGGTTTCTTTTAAATGCACCTGAAGGTATACCTTTGAATTTTATGTCCTTTGTCCTTTGTGTTGCTAAAAGTGTTATAAAGCAAAGTTCCTTTCAGTTAGAGACTGCAGTCAGTATCAACAAAGGAAAAAAGGATTTTTCCCTTATTGAGTGATTATACTCAGGGTTCAATCAGATATACAGTAGGTAACACAAGAAAGGACACTCGTTTCTTTGATTTCAAAAACCTAGAGACATAAAACAGCATTTGAAGAATTCATGACTGAGATACTGTATATATATATGGTAAAAGGACATCAAAAAGGCTGGATGTAGAACAAGCCAAGAGGAAAACACTGTAAACTCTTTAAAGTTAAAGATGTGTGTCACTGACAGGAAAGATGAATGACATTGTATGACCCTGAAAAAGTTCAAGGACACAATCAAATTAGGTGAACGGCAAGGTTATGTTTCTGGTTTAAGTTATATGAAAAACAATTCTTGGAGAAATAATTCTTCTTCCAAACTCAAACTGGTATTTTTGTCACTTTATGACCAGTTAAAGTTGAAAAATGTTTGCAACAGAGTATCCTAAGGGTCCTGTAAACAGAGATTTCTACGCCATAGTTTTAGAGATGAACCCCAGTTGTATTATACTCCTTAAAGTAACATTCATTAGGGGTTTATTTTGTGAAAAACATCATCTCCTTGACAGCTTAAATAGATCTATTTTTTAAAGTACTTCCAAAACACACAGTCAGGCAGAAGCAACGATGTAATACCATTCTTTCTATGATCTCATTTGCGTTTCACTTGGGAAAAGTAATGCATTTGGGTGCGTATCTCTTTTTATACTTACGCTGTTTTATTATTGCTGCAGATAAAGAGTCATTTTTAAAGCACTAACATAAGCCGCCTTGATTTCTCAGAATAGCTCACATCGATATATGGCACCAGTCCTATTTATAGAGCTACAGCTCATCTAGCATGGTGTGTGGGGTGGAGACACGAGGCAGTGAAATACAGATAAGTTTGGGAAATATCTGATGCTGTCTTCCCGTTCATCTCTAGGACAAAACGAAAATACTGTACTGGAAAGAAGGAGAGATTTATTCAGAAACCCTGATGTGTATACAACTGTGCTGGTGTGAACATGATGGTTTAGTTCAGGCAGGTGCTGCTCATCACAGTGTGTTCTCTGAATCACACTGGTGTAACTATATATGGAGGAAAGTGTGGAGAGCAGCTCAGCATCTCACCTGCAAGGAACAGGCAGAGCAGAGTTGTCCAGTCCTGGTTCAGGATAGCCACAATCCAGCAGATTGTATGAGTCTGCCTTAAAGCAAAAATAATTAAACTCTGGTGAAGTTGTGCATTCTTTACTCCATGTACTTACATTTTTATCGAATCAACATTCTGACATCAGGGATGCCTTTATCATTTGATATCATATCCTGATGATCAATCCATGCTTGATTCATTACTGATACCTGATCACCCTTAAATCACCAATTTCTAAAACACTTTAAACAATTTTGTTTGGACCTCTTAAGCAGGTGCGTTCAATTCGATAGTTTAGAAAAACTGAAAAGCTGCCAACACTCCTTAGCTCTCGAAGATCACAGCTGGACACTCATACCTTAAGTTCCATTCATTCATTTTCTGAACCACTTTATCCAGAACAGGGTCTCAGGGTAGTAAGAGGCTAGCCTGGCAAGCAATGGGCGCAATGGGCACCCTGGATAGGAGGCTAGTCTATCGCAGGGCACACACAGACACACACACTCACATCAGGGCCAATTTTACAGAAGCAATTAACTTTTATTTCCCTGGACTTGCTGCTAGTCATCAAATAGCCAGAGAATATAAGATAAGAGTGGCAATCTTCATTTTGTGATAGCTAGAATCCTTGCAGTTTCCTGTTTTCTAGCATGACCTTACTGCAGATATAGAAATCTCAGATGGGCACTTTCTGATCTTTTGTCTGCCCAAAGAAGGGCAGAGCAAGGTTGTCGAAAACAGGAAACTCAGAAGCAAATGGCAAAATGTTACTAGCTACCTCCTTTAATTCCATAATTCTGTTTTGGGTCTTCCATAAATACCACCAAAAAGCTATTATCCGACAAAACAATTAGAGACCTGTGAAAAAGTGGATTGTTATACACAGATTTTCCTAGCACACAGTTTTCTCAGATTCAGAAAATGCACTACTGTTTATCAATGCATTCTATCCCTGAGAGAGGTCATTTTCTGCCTTCATTTGTGAATGGTAAGAGACATATGTCATTAACATATTAAATTAATTTACCTCATTAATTTAGGATAAGACATGCCCAGATAATGTTGTAACCAAAGCTGCCTCAGTCACGAGGACTATAGCCAAGTATCTTCACAATATCACTTGGGACAGAGATTTCTTGGGACCTCAATGCCAGCTGTTTTTGTTCCAGATGAGCTCTCTGAATTATTTCTTCACAACAGCATGATGTTGGCCAAGCAGCATTGGCTCATTATGTCTAGAATCAAAGTCCTGTGGGATAGCAGTTTAAATTTCACCCAGCTACTGTGTAAGCTCTTCAGAAAGAGAAGGTGATGTGCTGCCTGCACACACAGACGAGAAAATGAATGTCAATGTCTGAATCAAATTCACAGATGACATGCTGATACCCAAGTCTAGCCTATAACCAACCAATCTGATTAATAATAAACCTGTGCTGAACACTTTAATCTGGGTCTTTGTTGGAGTGGGAGGGCTTACATTTAAAAAAATCAAGCATAACATAAACTGCAATAATGGTCCAAACTGTTATGTGTCAATAAAGCAGCCCTGTATTGCTGTGGATAATGAAATAGATTTGAAAAATTATGGATTAGGCATGAACAGGCCTGTGGAAACTGTGTCCATATTATTAACCATGACCTTCAATATTGTTTGTTTTCTGCACTCCCAAAGGACAGTAAAGTTTTTCAGCCATGATCTGCTATACAGTACATTGCAATAATCTTTACCCTGCATCATGGTTAACTGCCCAGTTTTCTGATGCTATCCTGCAATTTTAACCAGACAGGGGGTACAGTGCTGTGTATCTCATGTCACTGCACTTTTCATAATTGAGGTTAAAGGAATGATTTTACTGGCAGACAAAGTGTACCTGCTTGTCCCTTCTCTTCTTTCCTTCAAGTCACAGTTAATGTACTTTTGTAATAGGATTGCCATTTACCTCTTTATGGCCTTATGCCTTTCACATTCTTTATAACTCAAATTTCTCTTCCCTGCATTATTGTAGCGCTTATCTTGGTTTAATTATATTATAAAATTCAGTGCAGTATTTCTGAAAAATCACGCAATTAACTACAATGACAGATCATTGGGTCACTCTCAGTGTAATGAATATTCTAGTGGATATATGATATCCAAAAACTCTTCTAAGAGAAAAAAAACAATTCAGTGAAAATCTTTGTTCATGGATAGGAGCTAAAAATATATGGATGGGCTTAATTTTAGTATAAGTAAATAACAACTATTTTTTGAAAAGCGCAGAAAACGGCTCTATAATAAGGCCTATACCATCAAACATCAGAGTGAGTAAAAAATATATCCCACTAAAAATCCCCAAGTAAAATAGTAAAGAGTGACAGATATTTCTGTCTGGTTTGGACAGCAACTGTTTTTTTTTGGCAATGCACAGCTGCAAATGAATTGAGGTGACTTTTGATTTAATTAGCAGCTCTCTATTAAGCAAAGATTTGAGGGTTCATTTAAAACGTAGTCATTTCCATCAAAGTGACACAATAAGTGTGGAGATATATGGTCATGGATCATTGTGGTCAGTCATTTATTTATTTGAAGACCAATAATTAATCTGGCTGCTTTGTTTTTAACTCATTCTAAGGCAAAATTTTACTTTTTGAATCACAGAGACCAAAACTGTACATGTACTATTATTAATAATCATACTTATAATTAATGAATAACATAATTAATAATTATGAACCACTAATATAATTTATGAATGGTGAGTAGTATAATTTTAGCATATCTAATTTCAGACCTGTTCAGGACTAGAGCTGCTCCAGAAATATTTATTTTCTGGACCAGCATACTAAACTCATATTCATAGACATAATCCTGGTGTCAATACAGCAATACTGTGTTTCTACAGTATTAAAGAACATATCCAAAGACAGCCTTCTGGAGAACATTATATTATTGCCCTAATTTCATACATGGTTCCGTGCATAACAAAGCAATCATTGTGAAGCCTCTCAAAAACAACAACCCCTTCAGGGAGAAGAGACACTGTGCAATAGCACCTCTTTTGATTGCTGTTTGAAAAATGACATACCCATACAGAATATTTATCCAGGAAAGCTGCTTAGTTAGAATTCACTGTTTGAAATATAGCACACGTTATCCAAACTCTGATGCATTATTGACCAGAAACAATTCCTTAATTCTTTAATTACTTCCCAGCTCACAATAGTTAGAGATATCTAGAAAAAGATAAATTAAGTATTTAAATTCCAGGGCCACTGTGAGATAATTACAGGTTTATGATTACATTTGAATAAAGTGCATCTTTGAAATGATGAAAAATACATAATTGATGTTTCCAGTCCAATGGACAGATTCTTTAGATTTCTACCACATAGAATGCGTTAGACTCGAGTATTGTATGAGCAAGGTGTTTGTGTTCTGGATGGTTGCACATACCAGATATATCCTGTAAGGAGTTGATCTCACCTGACAAATCTTTAAGCCACTGTTGTTAGAAATAACAATAACCACACCACAATCCCATTGTTTTCCTGCAGAGTTTTATCGGAGCATTGTTCTCCGCCTAAGATTCTCTTATCGGCAAAATGCACACCATGTCATATGACAGGCAACATGCAGACAACAATCCTACATTTAACTATGACTAAAAATGCATATCACTTTCCTTATTCCAGCAGTAGTACATGGATGTGTGCCTTCCTTAGCCCTAAGTTCAAGAAAGACCTTGATGATCTCTTTGCAGACCTCAGAGGTCGTTCAACATCATATGAAGACAGGTGGACATACCTGTAGCCAATAAAGATAACCTTCCTGTATCAGTTTTAAAATCTCTAAATTACTTAATTCTCTTATAAGGAAACCTGTACAAAATCCTCCAGTAAAATGTATTGTACTTTCATCTCAGTCTTTGTATCATTGTTAATTCATATAACATCTTTTTTCATACGAGAATATCCAGGAATCATGTCCTCCTGCACTTTGAGTACTGGAAGAACTCACAAAACCATATCATTCCTTAACCAATGAAGATCTTTTCCACCTGAGGGGAAGGAGAGATTTGATTTCTAATCCTCCGGGTCATGCATGCTATGGATTTCAAACTTTGCTGATCAAAAGTATTTCTGTGTGCAGTGAACATGCTTCCCTATCAATAATGCAGGTAGACAGGTCAGTTAAATCCTGAAACTAAAGCAGAAGCAGGCATCACAGAAGATGGGACTCTATAGCTGCAAGACATTCATAAACAGGGCACCAATCTCCTGTGCTTTGTCATCATATCTGTGCCTGGCTGTTTTGTTTCATCACTGGGCTCAGTGCTCAATCAGCTGTATCTTTCCAAGGCTGCTATTTAGACATCTGTCTTGCCCTGTGAATAATTAAAGCTGACAAAATTAGTCAGTTATACATTGTTTGACCCTCTGAATGCATAATTTAAGATGAAACTGCTTTTCATTCCAATGAACATGGATCAGACTGTCGGCTGAATAACGAGGTGAAAATCTC
Source organism: Lepisosteus platostomus (assembly GCF_059453375.1). Lineage (NCBI taxonomy): Eukaryota > Metazoa > Chordata > Actinopteri > Semionotiformes > Lepisosteidae > Lepisosteus > Lepisosteus platostomus. The sequence continues at coordinate 6,449,446 of NC_142628.1, read as the reverse complement.
TTTCTAGTTCATCATGTCTTTAAAAACAAAGCCTAAGACTCTCAGAGCTATTCTTATCTTATCTAAGTGTTTTCATCTTTTTGCAGGATAATACAATACAACATGACTTGAGATTAACCTATCTACTTCTTGACCGTGCACTGTATAGAATAAAAACAAAAAACAATGGCAATGGTTTTGTCCATCGCAACCAAATCTGAGAGGAATGGCAGGCGTTTTTTTAAAAGTTTGACACAGAGTAAAGGAGTGGAATAGGTTTTGGACAAGGCAACTCAAAAGCTCCTTTAGAAAGCTGCTGAAGATAAACTCACAAAAGCCTTTCCCAGTGATTCCTGGAATAGCTCTCTATATCTTGTTTTGGAAAAGAAACTCCAATGGATGTTTTGAAACGTGATTTATCTTTGCAGCAAAGTGTACAGTGAAGCAGACCCCAGTGTCCATGTCAGGAGAAATGATTAATCTGCAATTCCAGAGGTTCCACTACAGTTCTTTCTCCATTCTGACCTGACTCCTCTCTGCCCTACCCATGCCTCTGGTAAAGGTACAAATCAACACATGTATTTTCAGCAAACAGGCAATGCAGTGTTTTTGAAAAGCATTTTACATAATGAAAATTATTCAATATTTAACCAATTTGTTGAAATTAACTAAATTTTCTATTTTTAATGTACACTTTTAACTTTTTAACATTTTGCTTGAGATATATTATTTCAAAATTACACTGGTTGAACTGCCGCAATAAGTAGAAAGCTTACCATTGTTCAATATTTTGGCCATTCTGAACAAAATTTTAACATAGTACTCCAGACATATACTGTCACAATGGCACAGAGCTAAGCTATCATAATATCCAACACTTCATATTAATATCCATGTGTGCCAACAAGGTGCTATGCTTTTGAAATGTATTTTCAAATTACTTTACATTACTTTGCAATATCAGAATGGTCACTACATCGCACTTTTTATGTGAAGCAGCCCTAGATATAATTGGTGCTTTAAACTGATGTGTGCTTAATAATTAACTAAGCTTGATTTACATTGACATTGGTACACACCACTTGCTACAGCACTTTCTACAACACTTGAGGTTAAATGCTTTTCATTTCAACTCACAGGGATGAGCTGATTCTTCTACAAAAAAAGCCCACTATACATGGCTATTGGCTCAAGAGCAATCAACATCTATTCTCTTCCTCTATTGATCTCATTCAAATTCCAACGGCCAAGATCATTTCAACACACACTAGCAAAGCTACAGCATGTTCCAGTGTTCAAACTAAGAAAATATAACAACTTGGTAGGGAAAACAACATGAACCTTAGTCTTGAAACAAAGTTTCTGAAAATGGTGTAACTCCATATCTAGTTAAATTGATTGGCATCAATTCCCAGGAAAAGGAAATTTTCAATTCCACGCCTCACTGCAGTGAAAAAGAGTATATTTCACGTGCTGTGATTCGTGCCATTTCAGCACCCATAGGAATGCAGAGAGAGGGGATATTCTGAGCTGAATTACAGTCTACTGTTCTCAGAGGAATCACTACAGCCTCGTTCTTGTTTGTTGTGCACTTTAGCAGTTTTGCAAATGAAGATGCAAATCACTTCTCAAATCAGTGTCTGAGTTCCTATACATTCTACCATCATGCATGAGAGAAGAGCATATGAGTCTATCCCCCTCTTAACTGACATTGTTCTGAGTTGTAAATGCTGAGGCCTTGACTGTGACAGTATTAATCTGCAGTGGAATGCCAGAACAGAACATAAACTCATAAATGCTGCCCCTAAGCTGCCTGAGGCATGAAGTATAGCAAGGTGATTCAATGTTAACAGCCACAGCAGTGTGATAAAGGCAGCTGCTGATCAGCTTCCTCAGCCAAGCATAAGAGCTGAAGACATGTTCTCAGCTGTTCAATGGCATTTTTTAATCAAGTGAAACAAACAAATTGATATTGCTGTGTGGAAAGTGGTGTTTGAGCTCGAGCAGTATGTGAAATCTCCACCAAATACAGTTTCACCACTGCCATTGAGTTGTACTGTATATAAAACGAAATAAACTTACAGAGCTTGCAATACGGCAACCACAACTGCATATTTCTCCTATTGTCTGTATGTAAATTGGGAGTAAATAATGCATGTCTTTTCTCCCTGGAAGCTGTGGCATGTCAGTGAAACCACCAAGCCAGGGGAGTGTACATTCCTGAACAGCACTGTTTATGCTTAATTAGACACTAAGCAATCTGTAATGAAGATTGGCTTTGCTCCATACAAAAAAATGTCAGAGGCTTTATGTTGTTTCTGAAGCCGGTCTTACCCATCTTGGCAACTTCCAAATGAATGTGTTCCTGAATATTTCACAGGAGGCCCTGTGTCAGTGTCAACATGACGACGAGTAGCAGAGCAGTGCCTATGAAAGAGGCTTGGCAAGACACACGTTAAATCATTAAGTTATGCATAATCAACCATTAATTTGCCAGGCATAGACCCGCTGAAGGCAACATTTGACCATAATTAAAACTGTTTCGAAACACAGGAGTATACTGAAATCTTCCAAAACCAGTTATTTCAATCTATGACATTGAGATGCAGTTTAAGCTTTAAAGCTTGAACTTCGCCATGGGGGAAAATGCATTAAACCATCTCCTTCTACTTGCCTTTTCAGGAGCTGTAAGGAACAGATTATTGAAGAGAGATTTTGGGCCTTGAAGCTTACTCTGCCAAAGCAAAACGTTTAGGGCTGTGTCCTGGGGAAGACATTACACCAATAATAGTCATATAGGCACCATTCATATATATAAATACATAAAAAATAAAATGAATCAAAAAAAGGTTTACTTAACATATCATATTTAAAAAGGTGTAAGTGTTACTCTGGTAAGTTACAGCTCCAGCATGTTGCTCTACAAGCAGGTAAGGTTAAATTGTCTTATTGATTGCAAATACTGAGTCATGGGAAACTTTATCAAGCTGTACACTAGCTATATATAAGGTCTGTGCTTCACAGGGTAAGATGGCTCAGGCTGTTTGAGCATGGTGCTGATATTCTATGTATTTACTACTTCCAATTTAATGCTTGATGCTTAACCCAGTGATCTGCGGCTTGCGTACCATGTGGAGCATCAAATACCCAGACTACATCTGTAATAACTACCACAAAAAAGAAACCTGAATCAATAGGTTGAGGGATCCAGGAGATTGCTGAACTGGAAAAAACAACAATATTTGGGAAGGTGGGTTGAACAACATAGAGAAATGGGCAAAGAAACAGGTCCCAGGAGTTGAAAGACAAACTTCTCCGTGCCCTCCAAAAACCACCAGCAAGTGTCACATCACCCTAGACATTTGCTCTAATCCAGGACCTGGAACCAGAGGCAGGTACTCAAGGACTCGAGGACAGGAATGCTCCATTGACCCAATATCTCAAACACTGGTCTGGACTACAGCTACTGTCAATACAACAGAGTTTTCCACTGGTGATCCTAAAAGAACAACATTTTGCATGCAGGCAGTAAAAATATTGAAGTACAAAATGGTAGACACTGAGCTACAAGAAGGTCTAGGTTATGGCTAGTTTTTATTGGCTATTCTATCTACCCTGGATGAGAACAATCATGAATTCTCAGCCCTGCCTTGAGCACTGTGTTTGCAGATTAGATTCTGGTTTCAGGATCCCCACCAGGACAAGCAGTTGTCTGACAATGTTTCGACAAAAACTCACGTTGTGTTTCGTTTAAAATGTGAAAAACATCATCATGAATTTATTGCATTAGCCTTGGTTTGTGCAGCATGGCCTTTAATTTTTCTGTCTAGCAGTGCCCTCTTGTGGTCAAACTCCTACATTACAGCTGAAACAGATCACAAACAGCAAGCCTATCAATTTTCCAAACCGCGTTACCAAGTCCAAGGTCACGGTGAACATCATAACCCAACTAAACAAAAAAGAGGCACAAAGCAGAATATCCCCCGGAGGAAACCCAAATGGTGAGAACATATAAACTCCACACAGATATCACCCCAGGTATTAAACCAGTGGCCGCAGCGCTGCAGGGCTGAAGTGCTAACCCCTGTGCTGCCAAACAAGATCTTTGATACAAAAGCTAACATGCATGTGTTAGGGATTTCTCATCCTGCATTGGGTATATTTAATCTTAGCATGACCAGGATCTACTGAATCTTGTGCCTTTCAGTTCCATTTTAAAACACTTCTGCTTTGTGTTAAAATTTCAGAAATATTCTTTAACACAGAATAACAGCCTACTTGTAACTCAGCAGACGTTTATAATGATGGAGCTCAATCAATTTTCTTAGAATCAAATACATAATTATATAATATTATATATTATTTAAGCAGCCATTAAAAAGGAAAAATCAGAACTAATTTCAACGTGTTCCTAAACTCAATGCTAATCCAGCAAGGTCTTTAACAAGACTCCTAAGCAGAGTTCTAGAGCTCCCGAACAGTGGAGCATGTGAGAGTGTTTCTCATCATACAATTAGAACGGCTTCTGTCCGTTCATTTTCTATTTGCTTCATCCAGTTCAGGGTCACAGGGCAGCTGGCGCCTATCCCAGCAAGCAACGGGCGCAAGGCAGGCTGGATGGGACACCAGTGCATCTCAGGGCGCACAGACACTAACACCAACACACTCACACCAGGGCCTGTTTTCCCTGTAGCCCATTAACCTCCCAGTATGTTTTTTGACCAGTAGGAGGAAACCAGAGCACCCAGATGAAAACCCAAGTGGTCACAGGGAGAACATACAAACTCCAAACAGACAACACCCCAGACGCAGAATCGAACCCAGGGCCCCCACGTAGCCATCCCTTAGAATGTCTTCAAATACACAAACACTACACGGCTGAGAGATTGCATGTGTTAGTCTTTGCAAGACAGGAGCTCACACCACTGCTGTGTTGCATCACACTCTATTCACTTAATTAAGCCCCTGAGGTTTCCTCTACTACACAGGACTCACCTGGATTCAGCCTTCACCTGACTCTTCCCCACCACTCTCCAACAACACACCATGCTGCAATCATCTGTAATTCTTTCAGGGCCACGGCGGGGCAGGTTGCTTGGATATGAGGTTGTCTGGGACCAATTACTCACCTATAACACAACATTGCTTCTCCGTTTCTCTTTTCAGCAAGTGGCCACAATACCTTTTTCTTACAAATGGCTTTCTTTCTGACTTGACTTGTACAGTGGCATGCAGGAAGTATTAATTGTGCCATGCTTAATGAAAACAGCAATCGTGTTGCTTTGGCATAATCCTTTAACAAGGCTTCTGATTATGATTTATGTTCTGATTTATGTTCTTAAATGAGCCATTGGTTGCTTAGACATCAGATAGCACTATACAGGGGATTGTATTGGTCAGAATTTGAATACATCTCATGATTCCTGCCAACGTGTAATCTGCATGTCTAGGGAATAAAGGCTGACTGGGATAAAGACAAATTGATTTCTTCTTTATGGAGAACATTTCATCATTCATTTGTTTAAACCCTGGGTATCTACTGCCTTTTCCACACAGGTGATTTCAATGATGATAAAAACCCTTTTCAAATACCCTTTAGAGAAATAGAGGCAGCAGGCAGCAAGCCCGAAGCGCCTCATATGGAAGAGAACAGGTTCAGGTTACGGTGGATTAAAACAAAAACTATTACCAGAACAAAACCTCCCTTTAAAGAATCCTGATACAGCATGCAACAGCAATAACGTGTGTGCTCTCGTGATATCTTTTTAAAATTCTACTTCAAGAAATTATTATTACTTATTACATCTTCCTATTTCTAGACTGTATAGGGGTCCTGGTTATCCCAGAATCATGTATTGGTCCAGCTGAACTCTTTTATCTAATTGAGCCATTAACTGCACTGAGTATTTGTAAAAATGATACTTTTTAACATTTCTTAATAAATATTACATTTATAGTGATTTGGAAACCTCTAAGCTTTTTAAACTGTGGAAAGCCATGGAAAAGGCCTAATCAACCAAATCAGTTCAATTGAGATATCAATTAAGTAACAGCAACAAGCCAACAGTATGATCACAAGAACCAGGGATGGACACAAGATGAATGAAATCATTTCATTTGAGATTCATTTCAAAACACTCAAGAGAGAAAGGCACTGTAGTAAAGGTGTATTTACTAACAAATACTTTATAAGTACAGAAATAACAGCAAGCGTGTATAATGCTGCAGACTTTTCCTTACCTGGCAGAGCAATTGATTTCCATCACCTGTAGGTAATCTGACCCCAAACACAAGACAGCTGGGAGACGATGTTGGGCAGCTTGACTCCAGACCATGGGAGGCCGTTTGTAACGGGTTGGTCTGCAGACGCTTTCTGTTCAGATTAGACTCAAGGTCACAGAACCACAGATAGCACACTGCCACATGTGCGCTGTCAGAAAGATGGAAACGAATGTTTGAAGGGTGAAATACGGTGCATTGTGAGGAGTTTTGGAACAGGGCAGGACCCTCTGAAAGACAAATCCAATGTGATTTCTGAGAGGGGCAGGTTAGTCCTAGTTCTGTGACCCCCTGTGTTTGCTCACAAGCCTCTCCAGAGGTGTGAAAGAAACATTGAATTAAAACCTGACTGAAAAGTGACATGATTTTGGAACCCAAAAAATGGAGATCACAATCTGCATTTGCCAACAACAGCTGCAAACAGTCACTGGTTTTTGCATCATCTAATAACTGTATGCATTATACAATTGAATGTTCAACATCGTAAATAGTTTAGGAATGTATTTTGAAAACGTCAAATGCTGAACTCTAAGTGACGCAGGCCGATTTGCAAGGTCATCTGTACTACTGATTAGCATTAGTCTACTCTTAATAAGGATGGCATTTTAATCAGACGTACATAAATCACTACTGATCATTTCATCACCAAAAAACTGGACTTTATTGATACAGACAATGGCATAGCAATTTTAAAAAGATGTTTTAATATAATGCTACAGATTTCAAACATGCAACTCAAAATATAAGTTTTTTAAAAAAAAAACCTTTACAATCTACAAAAATATTGTTCATAGAACATTCAAACAGAGGTATTAAAATGCCAAAATAGAAGTCGATGGCAAAGTTTGTTCTCTTGACTAAATGCACATTCTATGTTCCTGGAAGCACAGAAGTCCAAAACTGTACATTATCCAAATAAGTTAAATTAGAAAAGTAATCAGTGCAATAAATTTATAATGTGCAAACTAGTCAGGCCGGTTTGGATTTTCAATTCAGGTCATAGCTGCTGGTGGAGTGTTTTTGCTGGCTGTGCTTTGCAAAGAGGCCAGAATCTTCTCCCTGTGCGCCATGCTGAGGCAGTGCCCAATAGCTTTCTCCGTCTCCTCAATTCGGCGGCGAAACCTGGCTCTGTCGCGGGCCATCTCCTCCCAGGGTCCTCTCCGCGCAGCCCGCAGAGCAAACGACCAAGCGTGCATGACATGGACCTGCACAACTGGAGAGAACGACACCTGAAACAAAGAAACACATTGAGCTTCGGTATCAGATGGGAAGTGTCATGACACAGTGTCTGTTCTCAATTTGGGTTCTGTGTGACTTTGTTCCTCCTTCTCTTATCTCGTCTCTAAAAAAACAGACTTCCTGTGATCATTCTAAATATGAATTGGAGTCACATGTCTCTCCTAGGTTTCAGACCACAATTCAAGAGCCAGACCCAAAGCTCAAAGGGTCCAGACAGACAAAGAGTCATCCGGAATTTCTGACCATGCCAGAGCGCAGAGCTAAGCATGACTCAGAGCTTTTCTGGGAGACTGGTAACTTCACAGTCACATGCAACTCATCCATTTGTGACAGTTTCTCGCCCAAGCAGAAAAACTGCATAGATCAGGGCCAGAATGAACTGGGACTGTGTCTGACGTGAGCTTTCGTGAAAGTATTTCAGACACCATCGGGATTCACTGCACAATGCACTGGTATGACTGAAATTAAAGTGTTTTAGTAGTTCATAATCTCCTCTAGAACACCCCTACAGAATGTTTAAATTGGCTGGCTGAGAAGTGGGAAGATCAAGCAGAGGTACCTGTGTACCAGCAACCCTGTTTTGTATTCACAGCACTCAAATATTATGCATAGAAACACTATCACCTTCATGGTGAGGCTTAAAGGCCTATGCGTTCTGTATCCAGCATAAAATATGCTGAATACTCTTACTAAAAATTCCAGTGGTGAAGAACAGAAATAGCACAATATTAACCTTCTTTTCAGTGTTTCTGCCTGTCTTCTCCACATCTAGAGTGTTCACGCATGACGGCTTCTTCCAGATGGCACGCTGGGGGCTGTCAGGTATTCTTGCGGGACAGTAATGCTTAAACTGTCTTTTTGGCAGTTCTGGCTTTGAGCGGTCGACCTGCTGTGTAACATGTGAAGTGCTAGTTTCACCTCGGGGACTTTGCTTGCAGGGGGGAGAGGTTTTTAGACAAGCTCGGAAATGTAAAGGGTGGTAGGGGTCAGTGCTTTGTGAAAAGGAGTTCCAGAGGTCGTCGCTTTCCTTCAAATTACAGGACAGCTCATCACAGGGCTTTTTTTCCTTCGTGTCCAGACCGAAAGTTGGGCTGTCACGTTCGCCTTCTTCCTCTGAATCTGAGTGCTTCTTCTCCCCACACAGAGCAGTCTTTGGGCTCGAATTCCCAGCACGAGCTGTAAAGCGCAGAGGATTGTAAGGGTCCGAGGATTTAGCAAACGACTCCCATAGTTTCTGATTTTCCTCCGGGTCCCCTTCGCCGTCCTCACTGGAGCACTCCCAGTCGCTCCCGCTGTCCTGGCAGGAGCGGCCAAGGGCCTGGCGTCGCTCTGTGATCTTCGTGTTTCGGAGCTCTTCGGTGTCGCTGCCAGAGGAGCTGCTTTCACTTTTGCCATCAAGCGCCTCTGCCGCCTTCGTAGGGGGCGACTTCAAACTGTCCTCCGGAGAGCGGCTTGAAATGCAAGCCGAGAAGCAGAGCAGGTTGTAGGGGTCGTCCAGTTTTGTAAAGGACTCCCAGAGCACTTGGCTGTCCTCAGCATCTTCGCCATCATCATCATCATCATCATCCCAGAAAGAATCGTCCTGGTTTCCCACAACGACAGGAGAGGGAAAGGGTGTCAGGGGCTCTTCTGTTACGCTCTCGGGGTACACCTCCTCGCCGCTCTCCCTCTCCGGTAGCAGAAACGCTTTGCAATGGCCAGCGAGGTTGTCCAGGCGGGAATGTGGTGGCAAAGGGATGGCGCCGTCAGACGGGACCGAGTCGGCAAAGCACTCCGCGGCTCGCAAGACGAAGTCATCCACGAAGCTGCGGCAGATGTCTTCGGCCTGCAGGCTAGAAATCAAGGAGCCCGCCTCGGAGTTTCCAGCGCAGGCGGTCGCGCCGCGCAGGGCTACGTGGTTCGACCCGGAGACGACGACTCTGCTGTTGCTGTCCAGCAGAGAGGAGATGATGAAGGACGGGCCAGCATTTCCTCCGGCGCCCATGTGCTGGACATGGTGCCCCGTCTCATCCGTAATCCTTAAGTGCACTTCGAGTCGGCACATCTGGAAAACTGCAATGTCGAATCGAAAACAAAGAGAAAAAACAACGCAAAGAAAAACAATTAGAACGTGTTTGTCCTTAGCTACATTGGTTTTGGGTTCATGTTAAAACGGGTATGGTTTCATTAATGTTTAAATGGCACAACATTTCAACTTCTTGTCCTTGTACTTCTTACACACTTTAGTTTTTTACGCAATCCTCCTTATACATCGCAAATTAAAATAATGACGCTCCCAAGGAGACCTTTCAATTGGAAAAACTTGAGAAGTCTTTCATTTTTCCAGACATTTACTCGCTACAGTGACTGACTTCAACTCGCAGTTTCATTAGCCTCTAGGTGTCAAGACTTTAACCCCCCTGTTTGCATTTGAAATCGGTCCCTCAATAAATCAGCAAAACGAGGCTTCCATTCAAAAAAACAAAGATGCCTCAAAGAGGGGCAGCGCGTTTCGAAAAGGGTACCTGCTATTTGAAGAGGTCAAGTCACTTCATAAATCCCTGAACCTTATGAAGCACAGATGCTTTTTGCAAGAACACAGGATGAAAACCAGTAGCCGAAACGGCATCATTCCGTCATGCGGTTGAAGAAAACCCGTGGAAATAACGAGGTGGTTTACGCTGACACACTGTCAGATGAACTGTGTGTTCCGTCTCCCACTGTTGTAATTCCCCTTCATAAAAATAAACGTCTCTGCGCTTACCTGTCCAGAAGGTACAGCAAACCACCTGAACCAAGAACCTGAGGTGTTCAAACAGTATAGTCCAGATGGGCCACGTCCACGGCACCGCCAGGACTCCGCTCCCCCCGAACCGCTCCATCGCCTTCTGGACCCGGGACGGGTTCGGAGGATCCATGTCTCTTGGAGGTATTTTTAGCGATTGAAGTCTCCGGAACATTCACTTGTATTCCAGTTTCCAACTTCTCCAACAACTGCTTCGTTCTTCTTCGCGATCTTCAGGGTCTGAACAAATAAAACCCTCATTTTCACGACTCCGAGATGGTGGGGTCACAGAAACGAGACTAAACAACTATTTTACAACGCGCTTCGACGCAGGTCTGCCTTTTCCATGTTTCTTTCTACGAACTGTCTCTTCCCTTCACTGAACTCAGAGCGAAAATGATACCCAGTTACGATAGATTGTTTTTTTTTCCGAGGGGGAAGTGTCTGACCAAATTAGGCAGACGAGCTGGGAGAAACACCCAGCAGAAGCGCACACAGTGGATGAAGCAGGCAGCGAGGTTCATGCCGATAAGCCGAGTTTGTTGTCACTCATGTTGGTTTTGCCTCTCCAGGGCCCCATATCTGAGGCGTGACGTGTGACGCTAGGTTTTGTATTTCTTTAAACAGCAAGTTTACATGGAAACATCCCGACATTTCCTTGTGCAACATTACGTAAGGGGTCATTAAATGTCCACACCAAAATTGGCAAGTATTAATAATGCTATACCTTGAAGCCATCCTGCGGAAGAGTGCTGCTGAAAATAAGCCAGACCCGTTGACTTATTTCCTGCTTTTGTTTAGAAGACAGTATTGTTGACTTTGAATTGGGAGAAGCTAGGCTTGCAAAACCAGATTCATAGGTCCAGGACAAGTGATAATTTGAGTCTGTAAAACAATTGAAATACCCTCAACATGTTGAACAGTAATTAAAACAACACGTTGATAATAATTGGGTTATCGAATTTTACAGCAGATCCAAATAGTTATGAGTTCCTTACATAATCGCTTGTACTTATGGGAGAAATTGTCAAAAGTATTCTAGCACATAAAAACTGTAAAGCACGGCTTCTCCAGCAATCTGGTACTTTATTTTGAAGAACTGTTAATTGAACCTTAAATGAGCTGATCTTATTTAATAGCCAGCTATTCCTTTTCGAAATCTGTGTTTCATGCGAGATTTGACATGAACTGTACAACTGCCGAATTCTGCAACCTTTCAGAAACTTGAAAACGCCCACTTATGCAAATTTCACCTTTCAAACCAAGTTCAATTAAGTGGCAGAGGTCATACAAATGCAAACCCGGGGCTCCAAAACCTCATATACCCCTATTGTAAAGACTGAAAAAATCTGAATGGTGAGCAGATAAAGACTGGTAGCTCATGTCCTTGTACTTACGTACAAAAACAAATCAACCTGTTTAAGTGGTAAACTGAATCATGTCTCAAGACAATTCAGTCAATATTGTGTATATCTAAATATTTAATCTAATATTTATAACCGAATTAACATATTTAAAAATCTTACAATTATCCCACTGGGAACAAGCAAAGTACCTTTACATTGAAAACTACTTACTGAAAGAACTACTGTTCAATGGTCCTTCTTCAGTAAGTTCAGTTTTTACACTCATCACCAGTTACTTTGAAATCATATTCAATACACCTGAATTCATTTCATATAGCCCCACTGATGGGAACACTAAATATTACCCTTATAAACTAAAGCAAACCTGGAAAATGTTACAATCACTCCTGCCATATTTCTTTGGCTTTCCTATTATTCTCATTATGTTGATATTATTATGGCCAACACTGAGATGCACAGTGACTTACACAACTCGAGTAATGTGGACAAAATAACCTTGTACAGTGGTACAGCAGCAGTGCTTCACCCAGGATCTTAATCTTCTTCCCCCACAGTGATGCCCAATTACATTTTAAGTGAATATACAACTTAACTTCTGTGAACTGGAGCTTGCCTTACATATTTTTTTCAGGTAACCCATAGCTATATTGTGCATTATGAGCAACTACAAACTTACCCATTAATACAATACATTTTTTTCAAGTCAAATGTATTGAAGTTGATTAAGGACCAGTATCAGAGCAAGTTCAGGTATTCAGTTTTGCGACAGCATTAAAAACCAGATCTTCCCGTCAGTAACTTGGGTATTACAAGACCATGTGCTCATGTCAAATACATCATTTTGGGGGAATAAAAACCTTAAACTTCAACAACCAAGACATCCATGAAGTTCCACCATGCAAGCACAAATTTGTAGATTTGGTATTGCCAAAATTATAGGTTTTCATGAATGGAATTTTATAGTTAAGTCAAGAAAAAACGCATGTTTTCAATCAGAGTGAAACACCATTTATTTGTCCAACAGGTGATGAGACTTATGCGACAAGGGCTGATGCTGTGGAGGATTCGCTGTGGATGAAGAAAAACAAAATGAGTTTGTTGCAGCGTATGGACAATTTAAACCTTAAGAGAACATCTCACTGATGTCAATTCTGAAAGACATCTAAGTGATGATTACCACAGAAAATTGGCTAACATTTGTGAAGTCTCAGAACAGACTTCTATAGGTTTATTGTAAGGGATCAATCGAATGAGGTTTAGGAATCAATGAAATTCAAAAGGAACTCACAGCTGTATGCTATGGTCTCCAGAAACATTGTTATAAAAACATCCTATCATTTAGGGGCACTATTTTTAGCTTCATTACAATAGGACTTACTACACTATGCAATTTAGCTCAAAATAAGTTTATTCAAGTTGCCTCTCCTACAGCTAATTTTCAAGGTCATATTGTTATGAGATGCAATGCTAAATCACACTAACCTTACAAACGCAAAACAGAATTTTTATATATATATAAAAAAGTAACATACTACTTCCAGTTGGGTGGGAGTACTCTCTTGGTCTTGTAGTAACGGGCAAGTCTGTGGATTCTGCTCTCGATGAGAATCAGACGGAATTTAGCATCCTTGTCCTATATAAATACAGAATTGTTAAATGTTTGAAAAACTAAAGAAAGCTGAAAAGATTTCAGAATGAGAAATGCTACTATATCATTCACAATCAGTTCCTAGTCTTTTAAGAGGCTATTAAAAACGCCAAGTTAAATATCAATGAAGTCTTCACAAAAATAAAGGGAAACTGAGGGGTTATTCAGAGAAATTCTCAGCTACATGACATTCACATTCAGCATTCATTTTGAACACAGTAACATCTCAGATTTGGGTCAGATCAGGAAAACCTACAGTGAATTCAATATAGATTTTTAATGAGTTATGATGTAAATCATTTTAAGGCTGACACGCAGATCATACTGAACACGAGCTTTCCATAGATCATTTGCTTGCATTTACATGCAAGCAAATGAACTCTCCTCTATGCATTATTCAGTATTTTCATGCAGAATGCAATAAGATGTTTTACTACAGTAATGCCCACTTTTTTGTAGATCGTAACAAAGCCAGGTGCTATATTCTATATTATGTGCATCTTATATCAGTGCAAAACACTGAACAACTGCCTTCTATCAGTCAACAGGGATTAAAACAAACACCTCTACTAATTAGAATAAATCACCTAGAATTTCTTGTGATGGGAAGAGATCAAAATGGTCAAAAGTCATAATCAAAAAGGAGCCAGATCTAAAGGTTAATTTGCTACCAACATGTCTGCTAAGACAGGTTTTACTAAATTACCTGTGTTCATGCCCCTTCACTTTTTCGTATCTGGGATATTACAGCTTTTTTATTCTGTACATACATTTTGCATTTAGAAATATTCCAAGTCAGAAAATTACATGTAGAAGTCTCTTCAAGCAGTTATTATGTGATGTATATTTATATGTAGTCACATCTGACTGTATAATACTATAGAACAGGATGGGCAAACCTAGTCACCTAGGCACAGAAACCAGCAGGATTTACAGATCCTTTTAAGTTATAAGCAGTTGTTAATTTTAAAGAAGATTGTTTTCTGCAAATTTAAAAAAAAGGATCAGATGCTGAATGAAAGCCCAGATCTAAAAGTCTCAGCCACTACCAATATTTAGAATTCAAAATTTTCCATAAGAGGAGGCCCTTTAACACTACACCCCTCCCCAAAAAAACATTACTGAACTAATTAAAACACAAGTGCAAAAGAGGTGAGAAATGCTACATAAATGCTACTTTAACCTGGACAGAAAACATACTTGGATCTATGTTAAAGAACAGATCTACATCCTGTTCTATAGTATTACATAGTCAGGTATGACTAAACATAAATATGCATCACATAACTGCTTGAAGAGACTTCTCCATGTTATTTTCTGACTCGAAATGTGTATTCACAATAACTTAACAATAATATAAACAAAACCAACAAAAATGCAGTCATCAACCTCCTGAATATCATTTACACAAAACAGCTAAAATGAAACAATGAGCATATCCACTTTGAATTGAACACATTTGAACTTGACAGTAATGGGCCCCATAATGCACAAGCACTTTCGTAGAGTCAAAAGGAGAGCTTCACCTTTCTGTTCCTTTCCAAGTGCTTCCTCACGGCGACGGCCTTCTTGATCAGGTGGTACAGATCCTCGGGCAGGTCAGGGGCAAGGCCCTTAGACTTCAGGATTCTCAGAATCTTGTTGCCAGTGACGAAACGCACCTGGGCAACACCATGGGAGTCCCTCAGGATTACACCTGGAGCAGGATATGGAATAAGGCTGATTCACCTCCCGATATCACGCTTGATCTACCAGGGTTTACAAAGGGAGTTTGAAGAGTTTGCACCTTTACGTCTTGATAGAATAACTTAAAGCAACCAACAGCATGTAAAATCATTACATCTAAAGACAAATGCTATATAAAACAGCTATTCAATCTGAACAATCTCTAAAGATCGGGGTTTGGGCTTTGGTTTAAGTACATCACCTAGAAGGTTCTGAAACATCTCCCCAAAGTCCAAGCACTAAAATCCTGCTGATGCCATCATGTCAACATAAAACTCACCAATCTGAGAGGGAGTCAGGCCCTTCTTGGCCAACTTGTAGATCTGTTCTTTAACATCATCAGACGTCAGTTTCAGCCACTATGAAACAACAAGTACAGTTGCAAATTAAGTTCCAATGTGCAAGGCAAACTGCAGCTGCACTGAAGGCAAATACATTATGTACTCACTGTGGGCACACTGCGTCTGTAGGGCAGCGCCGACTGGGACAGGCCCTTTCTGAAACAAACACAAAGCCAGCTCTTATTTTAATACATTTCTAGGCTAACACTGCAGCACGTCTCTTCCAGGTCATCTATGCAGCAACATGACAAATGGGTTTCACTTCGTCAGAGCAGAGACCGAATATGTCAACCACCACGTATTTTTCCTCCATGATTTTTGGATGAACGTACAGTAGTGACCAGGAAGAAAAAGTAAAACTCTGGCCATAACAGCCATGAACGTCTGCGTGTGCAGAGACGGGCCGATCTATTCAAATCCACATGTGGGCTACATACTGTTAACCCAACAAGCCTCAACACCACTACGTGACACGACCTAAATATGTGGAAAGAAATGCAAAGAAGCACGTTTGATCATCTTAATATTACTCAATTTATATTAATCGATCAACAATAAAACCGATGTGAAATTTCACAAAACGCCAAGAGGCCTACACTTCATTTCTTAGAGGACATTGAGTTACACGGGCGACATAACCGGAAGATGGGGTGCTTCTGCAAACTTAAATTATTAACATATCTGCACGTCAGTTACAAGATTTAAATCCAAATGGATTATTTTGACTCTCAGATGGACTCTACTTCTGGATTTTGTTAAACGAGGCAAAAACTGGAGACGAGCCCGCACGCGGCCATACTGAATGGAAAGGTGGCACACCGGGGCTTTTTTAAAAACACTACTTTTTACCTCCTAACGGCTGTTTCTACCCCAAAATTCACTCTAATTTGGCGCAAGGCACTTTAAAGGCGTTCTTTAAGAAAAAAATGTTCAGGTTAAGCAGTTAACATCCCACTTTTACAGAGGGAAAGGCCAGCTTACCCAGGAGCGTGCATACGACCCATGATGGCGATCTAGAAGAGAGAGAGAAAACACCGCGAGGCGCCGAGCACATCAGGGCCTGCGTAGGAAGTGACGTGGAAGCAGACCAGGACGTAAGGGTGCGTACGACGTAAGACGGAAACCTCTTAACTCGCTAGGGGCTGGAGAGGAGTAACTCACTCTGAAGTTAAGAAACAAACTCGCGTAACTGCGTTTGGTGCCAAAACTGGCTGTTAGCTTCCTACTAACGCCATGTTAAATACATACTCAAGTACTTCCAGTATTATTGTTCCTTAGGTGTTGTTTATTTGGAGGGGTTTAGAGGATATTTGAATTATAGCTTCGGTAGGTCCCTCTGTGCATAGTAATTGCATCACGAGGAGTACCTGGACGCTAACAATGCGATTTCCATGTCTAAAATGACACGATGTAGAAGGTTTCTTGCAATCATATTTATGACCTTTAAGACTTGTATTAAAACTGACAAAAGTGCTCTGTGCAAGCACTGTTTTTTTAATAAAGATTTTAAATGTTTGTTTCCCCAAATGACATTGTATTTCTTATTTGTATACCTGCCACCTTGTCTCCCATTTTCAATACACCTTTACTAATTCTGACTCAAAATTGGAGTTTTTTGTATATAAAATGGTGTTAGAGAAGGCTTTTAAAAAGACCCGTAGTGTGAAAGCTCTTTCTGTGAGATTCAATTAAAACACCACCATTCTGGAAAAAAAAAACGTTTATTAAAAAAAATATTAGAACAGAAAAACATTTAGTCCATTAGTATGTGGACTAGTTTTAACAGAAATACTGTACATCTTCATCAAATCTCAGAAAATGCAGAGCCTAAAAAAAGCTCACATACACACATTTAAGGGAAAGTTCCCTAGTGTGCCTTATGTTCTACAAACATTTACATGCATTTAGTAGGAGTCAGATTTCACAGAATAAAAACTTAATATACAGCACAACTGAACATCATGATTAAAACTATAATACATTATTCAGTACAGCATTCCTACTTTCCAACTGCTTTGCACTTAACGGAAAGGCTAGTCAGAGCTGTTGAGAATTGGAAAAGAGCATATTAAGGCAAAAAAGAAAAGGCCATTGGAAACTTTGAGCTCACTTCCAAACCACAACATTTGAAGAAAAAGCAACATAACTACAGGTAAGACTGTGTAAGCAAATAAAAAAGAGAATGCATTTAAGTGCATATTTTATTTCACAGCACAAATGGATACTGTTAATAGCGGACATTTTAATTTGGGAAGCAAAGGCTAGTTATGTGCAGTTGGCCTATTATTCAAAACTGATCAAATGTACTGTTTTTTTTAATTACTGACTCAGACAAAAACAAACAATACATATTAGATGACCAACTAATTATTGCTCTAAAATATTCTCATAGACACAGCTGAAGGAATGTGTTTTCCATTGATGATGAAGGGTCAGTGATGTACTACTTGTTTTAATTACAAATAACTTCTTTACAGTCTGACATTTTATAAAAGCGCCCCAGAGAAAATGAATGTTTACAGGAAGCATCAGGAGAGCTTCTCCCACTTCCAAAGAGCTGAAAACTGCAGGTTAAATGTGAACTAAAGGGAAATTATTAGGGTTCATGAACAGTTAAGGACATGAAAAGTCCTTTAAACAATATCCCATAGGGCTTTATTTAATGAAACTCACATTAGTGTTTCAATTATAATAGTCTTTGAGTCTTTTAAAGAGGAGCAAACACAACATAAGAGCAAATGGAGCAAAATATTAAAAACAAATCACTTTTCTATTTTTACACAACCCATGCTTTGTCAAGTACAGACATTAAAATGGTGCTAATGTAATTAACATTAAAAGTATTTTTCAGTGATCACATTTTAAATGTAAACTTGGAATTCATTTTTCCAACAGTCTTGGCTTCTGTTCACCATGCCACTTTGTAAAATATCAAAACAAGTAGGTAAGTAGGTAAACAAGTAGGTTAACATGATTTTGAAAAGTCATTCTAATCTGAGGAAAAGAAGAACATTTCTTGGCTTATATTAGTTTCAATTCAATAGGCAACAAAATGTTCCAAATGTATTGCTTGCCGGCATATTATCAAAAGGTCGTACCCTGTACTCAATCTAGGCGTCCATTGGGTGTTGGGTCTGGAATTTCCAAATGGCTGTTGGGCCAGAGCTTTGATTTAATATTTACCAATTCAATACCATGATGAACACGTATACCTCAAGAGGATGCACACTTGTAGTACCATGCCAAACACACATGCATCAGAAAGAAAACATCAAGTTTTCTTTTGTTCTCTAGATGTCATTTCAAAATCTGCCGCAGATTCTTCTTTACATCTGGAGATGAAATGCCTTTAAGTCTGTTTATAAACACCTTTGTGTATGGATTTTACAGTGTAGTAACCAGGCTTACGGAAATGGATTGTGCCAGACTCACTTCAGTTCCACAAAAACCTAATCCTAACATTTCTAGGAAATTAAGAGAAATTAGACAATGGCAGAAAATAAATTAAATAATTCAAAATGTTTAATATATTGTCCTTTATGGTTTTGTAATATTTTTCCTTCTTACTGTTCTGATCTCTGGGTATTATACAACAGGCAGACATAATAATTTAGTAAGAGCAGTCAGTCAATAGAATTCATTTTTCAACAGTCTTGGCTTCTGTTCACCATGCCACTTTGTAAAATATCAAAACAAGTAGGTAAGTAGGTAAACAAGTAGGTAAACGTGATTTTGAAAAGTCATTCTAATCTGAGGAAAATTAGAACATTTCTTGGTTTATATTAGTTTTAATTCAATAGGCAACAAAATGTTCCAAATGTATTGCTTGCCAGCACATTATCAAAAGGTTGTACCCTCTACTCAATCTAGGTTTCCATTGGGTGTTGGGTCTGGAATTTCCAAATGGCTGTTGGGCCAGAGCTTTGATTTAATATTAACCAATTCAATACCATGTATTGGTCTATATATTATTTGAGAGAGAATTAAATTCAGGAGCCAGCAGAAGAATACATTATAGCCTATGAATATAGTAGGGAATGGTTTGTGCAATTCAATTTGCTCATGTGACAAAATGCCCCATCCTATTGTTTTCAATAGCACATTTGTCTGTGCTGAAATATTTGATCTAACAAATACAATGAAACTTATTTCAGTTACTTTCTGAAACAAAAGTAAATCTGTGCTCATATGAAGAGGCAGGGCTGCTATGGTTAACTCGATTCTTTTCAAGGCCACAGCTTGACCTGAAGTTTGCGTGATATGGCTGAGGCCAGACGCCTGCTTTCCACAAAGCAAACTGCTGATTTGTCTTTTATCACTGTTGCTTCTCCCTGTTACAACGGATAGTTTTTGTTCTTGCAGTAAATTCAGGAAAAAAAACAACACATGGCTGCTCCCTCAGGATTTATAACACCATATTTGAAACACCCAGAAATGCATTGAGGACATTCTGTGCAATGAATTTGAGGTTCTGTATATCCACGTAGCAATTCATTCCATATTCATTTTGTGAGCTTACAAATGCAAATGATATGGAAAGGCTCGCCCTTGTGTGGAGGCAATTTCAATAAATTTGCTTTGATTTTGTATCATAAAATATCTCTGTTTCTGGTCAATATTGAGCACAGGAATATTATGGTTCACACATCTATTTGCATTTCATTATGAGTTATTTTCAATATAAATGTCTGAAAGTTTTTTTCATTTTAATATACTCAAAGACTGATCCAAATATTAAAAAATGGCTGCATATGAAAAAGTTTATTTAAGTGTAATTCCTTCACTTTTTAATGTACAATCTCTACTATATTCAGACCTTTCATTTCACATGAACTAAAATGTTATACTATGCCAAAACATAATTCCTCTGACACACTGACTGAGCACTGCACTAGCCAGCCAGTAACCACAGGCACTCTGTAGCCCTAAACACAGGAATCGTGTACACCTTATCTCGCACCAGTGGTCAGTGCTACTGTATCATCCTTTTCTTGCTAAAATTCAGCAATGACAATCACAGAGATTACCATGAGTGTAAGAAAACTTAATAGAATAGTGAATGAAAAAACAATCCAGGTGTATGAATAATACATGATATGAATATTAGGAAGCCCAAATTTTTGCAATTCATCCAGTAGATATAATACATTTGAAACTATTTTATATAATAAGTGTTTTATTGGGATAACTCTACTTTAAAAATATATATCTAGTCCCAGATGGGTACAGTACTTATAATTGTAGCAATTTCAACAAGGCACACTGTTACTTTCCAAAAGTGTCCTAATTAGTTTGGCACATTACTCTGGACATTCAGGCTCACCACATGCAGAACTGCTCTCCTGCTTCAAGACAGGAAAGACATAATGGACAGCAATAACACAACAAAGCTTAGGAGCTTCATAAGGGCTCAGCGATCAATACTGAGGTCTTGGGGGATCTGTAATAAAGTGTTTAATAGAAAAAGTAACATAAAAATGAGCATCTTAAAAATATATATGTCTATCTTTTTCTAATGCAGTTTGGTCCTCTAATGTTAAATTTACAAAAACATTACAGGTTTCCATATCTTAGTAATAATGGATTGTGTTTTTAAAATAAAGAAATGTTCTAAATGAGAAGCCAGAAAGGTTCCCTATACATATATACTGTATATATAAATAAGTGTGTCACATCTGTGGAGAACTGTGTGTGTTGAAACTAAAAGTAAGGGACAGCAGTGAGCTTGTACCAATGAACAGTCTCTTTGCTCAAGTCAAAGTCTTTCAAACTCAAAGTGATGCCTCCAAGGAAGTAATTCTCTCTCAGCGACTCGGCGCTCAGCACGCTCAGCTGCAGCTCCCTCTGCTTCAGCGTGTCCTTGCTGTAGCCGCTGTACACCAGCTGCAGAACAGAACGGACAACCTGCACCATCAGGCAAGCTAGCGGTCTCTATCACAGAGGATGCTGTTTAATCAGAGGAGACAGCAATGGATCCAGGGATCACATTATTTTAAATTAAACAGGACAGCATCTGTTTCTCAAACTAAAACATAGAGCAGTACAATTTCCTGCATCAAAAAACTTAACAGGAGAGAGAGAGTTCATTTAGATTGATCGCTAGTACAGCGTTGTAGGATCCATCACCCAGAATTGCCTCACAGCTTAAATGAACAGACTGAATTGTTTTCTTATTTATTATGTTAACAAAAACGTGATTGTTGCTTTACCTGCGGATTACACTTTTGGTTGGGTTTTTCACAATTTAGAATACAATCCTTTTGTGGCACTAGATGGATTTGGCTTATACTCCTAATTCTTATATGATGTGTTATACAACTTTGGGGTTTGTTATATCCACTTTTTCGTAATTGATTAATGAGAAATGTAATCACTAATTCACTAATGATAGCTATGGATTATGCAATTGTGAATTGATTGGTATACAAATATATGTATAAGTATGATCTACTGGGGGTATCAATAGGTGAATTGTGCTTTGACCAGAACCTTAGTATGTTCCAGTGGTTGATGTTAAGAATAAGATTAAGATTTTATCATTATATTTTTATTTAAAAAAACAAAAATATCATTATTCTTGCTAAATTCTAAGATCTAAATCACAGTAGATGAAAATTAAAAAAATGTATCTCATCAAATTCTGTAATGCTGTGATTTATGAGTTTCATTCTGGTTTGACAGAATATCAAAGTCAGTAAAGACACAACATTCATCACAGACTCACCATTTCATTGAATGTGGGGTTTCTCGTTTTCCTTGAAATCTTCGTTTTACGTTTGGATGTTTTATGTGTGTCTGGAAGCAAGTACGTTTTCACATATGGGTTTGGATCCGTTCCATCATCTGTCACCTGCAAGATCAGTTACAAACAGGACATTTTGTATTTGTCCAGAGAATCAGGCGTGAGTAAGCATTAATGCGTGGAGTCATGCCTTCTTTCTTGTTTTTATTTACCAGGTCTTTAATGTGCATGACCATAATGAAGAGGGTGCTGTTCCTGTAGGAGATGGATAATTTCACTTCTCCTTCAACTTTTCCTGAAGTTGGGCTCGCTGGAGTCACTTCTACAAAAAGTGAGCAATCAGACAGAGAAGAGAGTTCTTACAAAGGTAAACCTGACTCTGATTTGGTGCCAATAACTTTCAATTTTTTCTCAGTTAAGATGTTCCATCAACATGCTAAACTCACTGTTTTTTTCTCATTTCACTCAAAAGCAGAGAATGCATAAAAGGTGTGAAATATAAAAGTGGTTAATTTACAGAATACAATACATTCTGTACCTTTAGTACCATGACATTTCAAGAAGAGAAAAGTAAAAATTAATTTTGGATTTTAAATGCTATGTGAATTTCTCTGCTAGTTTTTTATTAATGAGGTTATAGTTTCATTATAAAGATGTATATTAAGGGCATTTAGAGGAAACAAATACATTTGAACATTTAGCTATGACAAAAATGGAGCTATTTAAACCAACTATGGCTAGTCTTAACATACTCCTCAATTAGGGCTATGAAGTTTTAAGCTGTTTATAAAACATGATGATACTCATTTTCAATGAATCTGCGATTTCAAAAAGCAGACAAATGCACACCTCAGATTTTTATGTTGTAGATTTACTTCAGATAAAATATTTTCTAATTTGACTTAAACATCCACTTAAACGGCGGCTGAAACCCGTCTTGAACTGGAACATTCGTAAGACCTCACCGGAAGGTTTGGATGCGGCCTCAAATCCCTCAGCCTTGTCGTCCCGCGCCATTGGGTGGAAGAATGTGTAAACCAGATCACACTGAAGAAACAAAGCAGAAACAGCAAGGGAATCACTTTACAACCTCTTGTCATCAACAATCGTAACTGGTTACTCTCCAGCCCTTTTTGACTATACTGATTGTCTTAAAACACTTTGAGAATGATGCATTTAAAGATGCTACTTAAAGCCTTTGCAAACTTGGAAGGTTACCTCTGACACGTCTGTGGAGCATCTCATCAGGCTGTGAACATAGCTGTTCAGCTCCACTTTTCTTTTGGCTGCTACGTCCTTTATATGGGTCCTTCCAAGCACCATCTTGTTGGGAAACCTGCGTATGAAAACAGAATGGGGTTCACTTCAGCTGGAGGCCTGTTCACACACGTCCCAGAGGCTTCTGAAACAGGAGAGAGAGTCAAGTACCCTGGCAGCTTCCACAGTGGAAAGAGGATGGTCAGCTTGTTGTGCAGCTCCTGGAACTCGTCAAAGGTGCGGAAGACAAACTGGGCTTCACTCTGCGCTTCCCTAAGAACCCTCACCACATAGGTCTACCAAAAAAAACCAAGCAGAAAGAAACTGTGAGGACAACATCACAGGTTTATAACAGACCGAAGATCCAAATGAAGACGCATGGGAATCATTTTTTAAAAATCCAAGTACTTCCCTCACATGCTGTACGTATTATTGTAAACTCATCAGCAAACAGAATGGATTGTGAAAGTCAGTTTAAGGCTCTCGTTTCCAGCTGTTTAACGCTAGCAGCTGCACTCACATAGTGCTTCTCGGGGTTGTATCTCTTCTGAAAAGTGAAAATGGACGCTTCTCGGACTCGGCCATCCTGCTTCAGCGTGTAGGTCTTGGGCGAGAAAGACAGGATGGGCTCGTCGGTGGACGGCAGGCCGGAGAATCGCAGCTGCGCCAGGTTGTGAATGAAGAAGTTAAACTTGGTGGCCACACTTCCCAGGCTCGACTCGATCAACCTAGCAGTGAACGCAAACCATTACCAGATCAGTGCTGTGCATGAGAGGGGATGCTGTTTAATGCCAAGTAAAATCAAGCCAATTGCCAGGTGCAATCCAATTTAGCAACTGCAAAGCAAAGAAAACAGGTGGAAATGGAACTTCAAGAGCGCTGTGAGGAAATGGCCATTCACTAAACTCTTCTAGCAATCACTCAAGACAAGGGCAGTGCAATGCAAAGCTCCCATTTAAAAAAACACAATAAAACACAAACCAATTAATTGTAGACCACCAATTATCACAATTAATGCATGGTTATAGAAATCATAATCAGAACTAATATATGAGCTACTGTATATGGAAGAAGATGTTACCTATTAAAAAGACACATGTACATGCTATCATCCTATCTTTGCAGATTTATAAGAGGTACGATCAGAAATGTGAGTAGAGAAGTACCTAGTAAAGAAGACAGTGGCCTCGGCATCTGTAGTTTGAGGCTGCAAAGCATCATAGACATATTTCAGGTCCTGAGCACCAGTCAGCTCTGGCAATCCAGATGATGTCATCTGACAATAATAGAAATAAAGAAAAATGAACACATGGGCAACAAGAATTGCTTTAGAATTATACAAATTAAGTGCTAATTAGAAACAGTAAAACAAAAGTGTAAAAACACCAGTCTATTAGTCATGTGGATGTGTTGCATGAACAGGTTTTTAAAATATCTCAGGAAATTACAATTGGCAGCTGATCAAGCAACAGAAAACAAGCAATTGCATCAAATTAGACAGAGTGAATCAGGCTTCCTTGAATAATGTGATCTTTCACTAAAGTCATCTGGGAGTTAAAATGGGAGCTGTGGGAGGTGAGAAGAAAACAGTGACACCCATCACATAAACGCTTATCAACACAAGACAAAATGCCACTGCTAATGCCCCACATTTGTGTGCTGAGGGATGTCATTTTTAAAGCCATCTACTGATTAAGACTGTTTAAAAAACTTTAATTAATCTAAATTAGGCCAAATGCTCCAGGTTCCATCACTGTGCACATGTCCATGGAGATCTCATTTTACATAAGTGAATAAGTGAACTGCAATACGACTGGCTTTTGTTCTTACCAAAGAGAGCAGGTTGAGAAATAGGCTGGCGTGCTTGCGGATCAGGTTGTAGGCCTGTGAACAGAGATCCACGAAGAGCTGGAAGCGACTGGTGGGCTTCTCTCCACCATTGATGACATAGGCCATGTCGGAGGTCAGCACGAAGGGGGCGCGGTCTCTGGAAGCCAGCGGAGGAGAGAGCGGAGTCAGTCCCGGAGACCGGATACGTGCAGGGTGGGAAGAATGCGTCACGTGGAGGTTATAACAACAGGCATAGACAATACCTTTTAAAACTTCCAAACATTTGTGCGTGTCCCAGAAACTTCCCAAAATCAATGTGGAACATGTGTCCCGTGGAGCGGAGCATGATGTTGTCATTATGACGGTCACAGATCCCCAGCACATACGTCGCCACACAGCAGCCGGCGCACGAGTAGATGAAATTTTCTGATGCCTTGGGAAAAGAGGGGGGGGTGTTTATAGCTCCTGTGTTATACAGTACGTCTCTCTAACACGTCAGCTTCCTTTAGGCTTTTACTGTGCAGCTCAGTCTCTGTTCCATTTTTACAGCTGGCAGCAGAAGCTCAGCACCTCAATGGAGTCCAAGATGTGTGACAGTAAATAAGATAGAAAACAACATTTCGGCCGTGGAGCCTTCGTCAGGTGTGAGCACACCTGAAGAAGGCTCCACGGCCTAAACGTTGTGTTTTCTTTCTTCTTTTTTTCAGCATAGAATAAACCTATTACTTGTTCCTTTGCAGTCTACTCATGCTGACGCAGATACCCACCTGAACTACTAAAGTAAATAAGATGTCACATATAAATAAAATATCCTCGAACCTAATGGGAATACATTTCTAATATTTAAAGATAATTTAAGTGAAGTATTTCAAATGCATCTATAATGGTCTGGTGAAAGAATCACTAAGTAGAACATTTTAATTCACTAGCATTCAACTCCTTCTGCCAACTCATGAGAAGATCTTTATTTTAATGAGAGGTGGGTCTTCAGAATAAGCAGCTGTTTTATTCGATGGCTTCACGTGAGGGATGCTGGCTGTCTCTCTACCTTCTCGTACTCTTCCTCTGAAGGGTTGTACTTGCGCAGCCACTCCGCCAGGGGCTTGTCCTTGAAGGACCCCGTCACCCCATACTCCACCTGGATCTTCCGCAGCGTGTCCGACGCCGGGACCAGCTCCACCATGCCTTCAGGACGAGACGGCAAAGCACACCGCAATGAAGGCAGGCGACTCGCTCAGAGAGAAACCAGGAAAAACTGGGTTCGGTCCATGTTTTACGGAGGCCGTCACACCTTAAAAGGCTTCGCAAACAACCTTCTCTGAGGTCGTACCTCGGTCTTTGCCGGTGGAAATGCATTTAAAGTTAACGATCCGGAGATCCAGGCCCTCCTGCAGCCATATCTTGTCCATGATCTTGATCATCTGGAGGGCCAGCATGTCCTGCCGGAGGTCTTCGCCTACCTGATGGAAAGAAGAGAGCCTGTCAATCCAGGAGACCCCCTAATAACCTAACATGGGTTTTTTAAATGTGTGTAACAAGTATACAGACACCTGGTGAAACAGACAGGAAAAGGGACGGTAGATAAGGGATTGGCTGTGATATAACAACCACGGTCAATTTACCTCATGGATCAAAGGGGGTAATGAGGCATTTAAAAAAGTTTACCTACGTCCCAAGTTAGCCAGGAAGCATCTAGACTCAGTAAAGCAAATAGTCAGTTATTTTCTAGTCAGTGCGAGAAAATGATACAGGAAGATAAGAAATACTTGATATTTTTTAAATACCTTCTTTGTTAGTATAAAGATACTAGTGTATTAACATGTCATTTTAATAGCTATCATATTGTAATTGGGGTGAAAAAATATGAAAAAAGCCTTATGTTACAATTTCCCATTCCTCCCAGCAGAGAGAGCCTGTGAGCAAACACTACAGCAAAGCACAACTAGACAACAGCAAGCCTTATTTATACACAGGCTAAGGATCAGGAACTCTAGTACAGCAGAACTCTTCTCCAGTGTGCTATGCATGCATTGGATCATGTTTACTTAGCTCATGGATAATTAAGGGCCAATTAAATAAAAACCTCACACTGGCAATTCAATTAACCGAACAAGCTCATCTTTTTGAAACCATTCTTGAAGAACACATAACGAAGTTATTTCAATACAAAAAACTTTAAGAATACCGAACTTGTTGTTAATTTCATGTTCGTTTTTACTTCTGTAAAAACACTGAAAACTATTTTACCACCTTGAACAACCACTTACGTAAGGTATGCTATACAACTAACAGGTCTAAATGTGCTTTAGGGCTGAATTTCAATTCCATTTAAATGTGTTCTTACCTTAAACATTACATTGATTTCTTCTCCTAGAGGATCATTGTTCGTGAGGGCTATTTTCAGAGGGACTGCATTAGAGTTGAAGAAAGAGCACGCCTGTTCACATAGAAATAAATCAACATTAGTTCATCGTTTTCCTCTATTTATAAACAGAAATTTACATCTACAGAGGGATGCCAGATTTCACTCAAAAATCAATTCGTTTCAGAGAACATTAACATAGACATAGAAAGCGACTTTGTTGTTTATGTAGTCAAAACAATATATTATGTAAACTGTTCAAATCGAAAGAAGATAAAATACTGACTCATGACACAACCGCTTGTCAGATGAAACCAAATCCTCCAAGCTGTAGTTTAACACTTAATAAACTTCCCAGCATAAAAAAGAACAACAAGAAAAGGGATTTGCAAGTTTACTTTCAAAAGTATACAAGAAAACATTTGGGGTTTTGTTTTCCACTCTCTTCAAAACCAACATTTTCAGTTCTTCTCAATATATTCAGCTTCGAATCTAAACTTTAAAAAATGGACTCGCCAATAGTCACGTACAATAAATTCAAAGACCAAAAGACTTTGATTGATCAATATTTTCAAGCATGGCGGTCTAATTCTGGTTTCTGCATGCTGGCAAGTAGGCAGGCTTGTAGAGGATATTTTAAATCAGCAGCACCTGAAGAGCTGAAGAGCTCAAGAAGTGCACTGCAAACACCTGACCGGAAGCACAAGGACAGACTACCTTGATGTTGAGCTCCTTAGCCACCAGGCTGGGACTGAGGGGCAGGCGGCACTTATTCCTTGAGAAAAACAACTGTACTCTTTCCATGCCTTCCTGAAGAACAGCCTAAAACCACAATAAACCAACATGCCTTAATACAACTAGTCACCCCCAAACCCATTCAAATTAAATTACAGGATACTTATAAACAAAAAGCACTGTGAAGAATGGCAGTACAGTATATACACCAAAAGGCACAAGAATGGCTCAATGTGACCACCACCTGTATCTACAATGGCTTGCAAGTGTTTGCTCACAGGCACGTGTTCACCAAAGCAAGTGTAACCATTTTCTTTAGTTCCTTGTGCAGTTTTCATGATAAAGTTATTTGAATAGGCCATCTATCTTTACCCTGTGAATAGATAAACCCAGACTGTTATTTTCAAAAGGAAGGGCAATTTAACATTTGAGGATCTGGGATCCGAGCCGCAGTGAAAACATGAAGCTCCACCTGCGAAACCTAAGAAGCCAGTCAGTTTGTTCTGGTGAAATTTTGTACTTTTTCTCGAATAAGCAGCAGTCCTATTATTACCTAGACAAGCAGGATACTGGCTGAGGCTCCGTTTTCTTTGTGGAGCCATGAAGCCATGTCCAGAACTGCAGGATCCCCCCCTCTCCTTACAGCAACACCGACACAGCAGGAGCACCTGGCAGCTGTACTCACCTGTCTCGCAGACCCGCTGGCCTGTCGCACCTTCTCTGCCACCACGGCCAGGAGCTGCACCAGCTGCGTCTGCTTGTCCAGCTCGTCCCTCAGCCCTCGGCCACACAGGCAGAGCAGGGCCCCCAGTGCGTTCTCGTAGCAAGAGCCGAAGGGCGGGTCTTGCACCGCGTTCTTCAGGAGCCTGCAAACGTCCGCAACACTGACACACTGACACTTTGCCTCAGGAAAAACCAGCAACAACATTCGATCGTGTGACGGAACACACAAGTGTTTTCTATAAATTCGAACACAGAGATTTTTGTCTATCCATGAAGCTGTGCCACAAATCTTTGAGATTAAGAAGAAGGAGGGTTTAAGCGAATTCCCATTTTAATCCAGTCTTTTCATTGAAATTCTAAGGGAAAGACCATGCTTTGCAGATCAATAATGACTTTTCAATATAAATACAACATCAATACAGAATGGCTGTGAAAATGTTTCCACGTCTCTGTTACCAAAAATTATGCTATTTTCTGCCAAGCCAAAAAAAATGTTTTCGACAAGTGAGACAAAAATGATGACCTCTTTTCTAAAAGATTGTTTTTTTGTGTTGTTGTTTTCGAGAATCAAAAATCTTAAATAAGAAATAACTCACCAGTAAAGGTAATGAGCAATATTAACATTTCCTTGTGCTCGAGACAGCAGACACATTAACAAGGCATTCTTCAAGTGACACTCAAATTTTAAGGCCTACAGGGGGATAAAAACAGCTATTAAGATCTTTCAACATGACTGGAAATCGTAGAGTGCCAGATGAATAATGCAAAATAAAACTTGAAACTTATGGAAAAATGTAGTTGTATCTTGCAAGTTAAACGACTTTCTCTACAAAGTCAATATCTGGATTCTTAAACATTTGTTCAGCTCCGAATGACTGAAGACCATACATCTTTGAAGACCAGTTTTACCCAGACAGGCTGTGTGAAATCATTATGAGGTTTTAAATCAAGGTTAAAATTAGGGATATTATAGGTTTTAAAATATTGTGGTAGGCTGACTGCAGGGCAAGCCATGCTGAAGTAGCACTATGGAAGGTTTAAGCTGGTCTGGTGAAAGCGTAGTCTCAGAATCACAATGGGTTGGATTTCTACCAGTGACCGCAATCAAGAGGGGTGAATGCACAGCCAATTCTTATTGAGAGGCTCTTAAAGGAAGATGTGGGAAGAGGTTAATAACTAAATCTGTTAGTTTAAGACCCACTAAGGGTAACAGCCTTCAGCCTTCAGTTCAGGAGACAGCTTGGCGAAAAACCTCTTCTGTTAACAGCATAGTTAGTTTCTAAGCGCGGACAAGGGGACAGGGAAAGAGGCCCTGCTTGAGCTTAATCTCCAGGAAGTCAGTTTACACGTCTGCAATGGAGATGCGACCTCTTCAGTGTACAGTAAATTGTGGAGGTTCGAGCCTGAATTACCTGCACCAGCTGTGGAAGATAGTCGGCCAGTTCATCATCACTGCTGCTCTCTATCCAGTTCACAGCCATTCTGCGCACCTCTGTATCTGCAAACCTAAAAGAACATTTTCTCACAGAACACTAGATTTGCACTTGCTGCCAAAGATGGGGGCCACTGTTCTGTTCCAAACCTGTTATGTCCTTGGAGACTGTAGATTCTTCCAAGAAATGGCTGGATCCTTGGATCAAATAAATACTAAACTACCCTATGGGCTAGATAGGTCGAATGGCTTCCTCTCCTTTGTGTAACCTTTCTCATTTTGATACAGAGATGACATCGCAACGCTTAACTCATATTATCGAAAACCTGCCGCAATCTGAGAAACCAGAGATAATATGTTTTTATTTTCACACTCAAATATGTTTGTTAAAATTAGTTAATTAAATGTATGGCATGACCCAAAACAATGTCTTAAACCAGTGCTTGGTTAAAGGGCAAATGGGCCATGTCTTATATTTGAAGTGCAAGGTGGAATCAATATTCTTGTCCACTTATACTGTGGCTGCAAAGTGAAATAAAAAAACAATGTAAATTTTGACTTGATCTGATCACTTGTCCAGAAATTGTAATACACTCCGCAAATGGCAGCAGCGTCTTGCATCTCTTTGACTTACTTAGAGTCCAGCAGCTCCAAGGCGCAGACAGACGACAGTGGGGGCCAGTGGTGCAAGAGGGAGTGTATTTCGACCATGCTTCCCCAGTCCCAGCTGGGTGCACTCGCCAGGATCTTTGGTAGGCTGTTCTCGTAGGTCTGGCAGTGATGTCGTTTGTCCCACAAGAGCTGCCTGTCAGCCCTGGTGAGCCTGTTGAGACATGCAACACATAGTGTTCAAATCAGCAGTGTAGTATGCCTATGCTTTGCCCAAATGGAAGTGCTCATAAGAGGTTATTAGATACATAAGTTCTGAAAAGTCAGAAATATGTATAAGTGTGAAAAGGCATCCTGGACATATACACTTAGTCATGTTCTCATCCGAAGCAAATCTTGAGAAGGGAATTTGCAGCTACAATATCTGTAGGTCACAATGGGATAAGGATTTGTGCTGCTCACTTAAGGATCTCCATGACATTTACGTTGAGAAACAGTAAAACATCTTAGAACAGAAGGAAAATGATCTGCTCATTGAATTTATGTTTGTCATACTATACATATGCAATAATGTTTTAGAGCTAAGATAAATCTAACACCCTCTGTTTAAACTTGATCATATAAGCTATATAATTAAGCATGGGATGATTTTCATTTGTGGGTATTCAGCAGTAACACAAAACACAAGCTGACCATGGAAACAAACTACGCTGATGGATTTGTGCCCAATACCCTGACAATGACGTTTAAGTGAAATTAAAGTGTGACTCATCTTTCACTAGAATTTCAACACTCTTACCTGTGACTATTCAAGCAGTTTTTTCTGCTTGAAGTAGGCACTGTACCAGCCACTGCAACCAGCAAATCAGAACATATTTCATTACTGGTGTCTTTTATTTCAGCTGAACACTTTTTGCTTCATTTACTTTTTGTTTTATTTTGGCAATCCTAACCACAGAAAGCTGAAGATACTTTTTTTCCCTATATTACACAGTTTGATAAGTTCCTCTTATGCTTTACTGTAACAGAACTATACATACATTAAAATACTATTTAGATTAGAAAGCCCTTTTCTCCCTTATCTTTTCCCATACTTACACTATTGAAGTGTGTTATGAAATCTGTTTTCGTTATGTCTACTTTGGCAAATGACTTTGAATACGAGAAAAGAACACTCCATTTGCTCCCAAGTGGCTGACCCAGAAAAGCTCGTTTGAGCCTCGTAGTCCAGACATTGGCAGTTTGAGCCTTTTTGTTGGTGTGTCATTAGCCAACTGTAACAGTGATTTCTCATGTGAAAGACCAGTGCTGGGGATGATAGACTTGAATCAACCATTGTATCCTCAGCTTGTCATGTAACAATAACCCACTGTAAGTTCTCAGCAAGACTTGGGATTGCAGTTGTATGACAGGGAGAGATGCAACATAATTTCCAAATTTCTCAGATGGTACTATGGAACTTGCAATGTGTAAAACGAATAACAGAGAGAGTGTCACCAGAAAGAGTAGAGTCTTTATCACCCCTCCTGCAAGTACAAAGATAACCATTTAAAAAAAACAACTCTCTTTACAAAAACAGTAAAAAGGTAGTGTGTAATAATCCCAGCACTTCAGGAAGACAGGAATGAACACTCACCCAAATGTAGAAGCTTTGCTGCACAGTTTTTCAAGTCGTGCTGTAACCTCAGGATCTAGGGTTTCCAAGGCCTGTGGGTCAGGTCTGCTGGGAGGCTGTGGCCCAACATACAGAATGTCAACAGCAGGACTCGGGAAATCAACCTGGAGAAAAGAAACAGCCACTGTTATCCAGAAATGGGTAGAGCAAAGCAAAGAAGTAGAGGAACAAATTCGAAACCAAAGGTGTCATTCATTTAATCTAAGAAGCAAATCCAAAACGTGGTATAACTTTCTTTACACAGCTTTTTCCTAACGCGCTTTAACATCAATATGGCAAGACAGGACAGGCAAAATGTTCACATCCTTTTATTTTATGCTGAAACATCCAGCCATTTCCAGAAAAGCCACTTATTCCTGGTAGGGGCTGCAACAAGGTGAAGCCTATCTTGGAAGCATAGCGCATAAACAACACTGGCCAGGATGCCAGGCCATCACAGGACACACACACAGGATCAATTAAGAGATAATTAACCAAGCCAAAAAGTCTTTGGAAGGCTTTCCAATGAAATGGAAACTTTGTTCTCAGCTTAATGACGGTGATAATGATGACAGTTCTTGGAACAAGAACAAGGACAGGGAGAGCAGCCTGTGATTACCTGCAGCACTGTTCTATCGATTGCATTCCCTTTCCTATTCCCTGTAGCAGCTGGGGCGACCACTGTAGACGTCCACAGACTGAGAAGCTTAGTTCCACTTGCCAGCACTCTGAAACACAAGAGCGATACGAAACAAAAAACTGACAACTGTCAGCATGAAGCAAGGACACAATTTAAAACAACTGTTATAGTAATTTTAGCAGGAAAACCAATAATGCTGAAGGTAAGAAAGTGTAGATTGATGAACAGTGGAAATACGCCCATGCATGAACTTTTAGGAGCATGTGTCGCTGAAAAAAAGAAAGCAAACCTTAATTTCAGTGTGCTTTCATACTGTTTTTATACTCAGAATCAACATCCAACTTCTATTTTAAAACCAATGCAATTCACACATACAATAGCAATCTTTTAGGACCAAGGCAGTGCCTTTTTTTAGGAATGGCAACCTAGGAGAAGTTTAAAAGATTCTGTTTGCAAACGTATTAAGCTACCCTGGTGGCACTTTTCTTCTATGCAGTATGAACTAAAGGAGAGGAAAACTTGCTATCACTGTAAACTAAAAACAACACTTTTTTTCCCTAAAATGGGCAGAAAAAATTAAAGGCGGCACTGAAACAAGAGGCCCCACCATGTACACTTAAAAGAAATAAACACCTGAGTGTCATAATTAGATATTAGGCAATAATATTAAAAACTGGGAAACCTCTAAGACACCTGTAATATTTACCAAGATGAGCATCTTTCACACAAACAAACAATGGATAACACAAAGATGCATAGAAATTACCCCCGAAAGTCAAAGAGTGGCATGGTCACTTTCCCGAGAAGCTCTGGTCCCTTTCTCTGTTTGTTGGAATCGGGCGAGTTGCTTGCATTCTGGTTTAGGATTCCATACAAAGACAGGCTTAACATTGACTCTAAAGGCAAGAGCGCAACTGAGATAGGAAACTGTATCCTGCAAAAGAATAAAGACAAAAGGACTTAAAAATGAGAGAAATGGATTTGGGAAAAGGCAGGATTACTGGTTTGAGCTAATGGTGGATGAACTCAAACCAGTAATTCTGGTGGATTACAAAATTTGTGGATTCCTATATTTTTACCGCTTTGCATTCATGTTAAAATATATAAATTGAGAAGCCAAGTGCAACAGTAGGTATTTTCACAATCTGAAATTAAGAATACTCTAATTCTAATATTCTAAATCCTTGATCAAACATCAATTAGTAAAAGTGGTTTTACACACAAATTAAACCACCTTTTTAGAAACAAATGCTTAACTTTGTAGCAGAGATTCGTTTTCAACATTTAATTATGTAAAAATGATGTAACAGATTAAAATACTTACAGTTCTTCCCATTTAATGTTGTAAAAGAAATTCCTGTATGTTCCAACTTTCTTGGATTGGACTGGTTTAAATAAATTCCTTCCATTATGGGTCAGAGAACACAGTATGTAGTACTTCTCAAAACTAGAACCAAAGAGTTGACAGTGAGGTTGACTACATCCAGTGAATGGTGCACTTTTATGTGAAGAAATCTCTGGCATGGGTAAACAACTTTACCAAGCATACACATGCTTTGGTGAAGAGAATTAAAAAGGCACTTCTTTAAAGGTCTAATCAGGTGTAAATACTGAACTTATAAAAATCTTCAGTTAGGTTTAAATTTGTTTTTTTTACAGCATTCTTTATTTTGAACGTGAATGAAACTTGCTTAGCATAATAAACAAACTTCAATGAAGTTTGCACACGATGCTAAAGGCTTTTAAAAAATTCTCCTGGTAAGTGGTCACCCCCAAAAAAGAAGCATGATGGAAAAACATTGTCATCTTTCTCTTGCAATAGCCATGACTACAGGAATAAGCACTGAATTAAAACAAATCAAATGACAGGATGTTGTTAGAACTTATCATGTTCAAGTAAGGGTGGAGCAGTGGCTCTGTGGCTCAGGATCTGCGCCTGTGGCTGGAAGGTTGCCGGTTCAAATCCCACAGCCGGTAGAGGAATCCTACTCCGTTGGGCCCCTGAGGAAGGCCCTAAACCCCAACTGCTCCAGGGGCACCGTATAAATGGCTGACCCTGCGCTCTGACCCCAAGCTTCTCTCCCTGTCTGTATGTCTCATGGAGAGCAAGTTGGGGTATGGGAAAACACAAAATCCTAATGCAAGAAATTGTATATGGCTAATAAAGTGATCTTATCTTAAGTTGCTTTACTAATAAAAGTGCTAACTTGAAATGGTGGTTAAAACATATTGTGGACTTTCCTGGTTTGCCTGGACACTCTCCAGGTGTCCAATCATAGTAACGGAGGGCCACTGTCTGCAGATCTTCATTCTAGTTAGGCTCTTAACACACAAAGCTAGCTGGTAACGCGCTTAAAAACTTCTCCAAGCAGTTCAGGTTCTGCTTCTTTAAACAGACCTCCAAATACACAGGCACTCCTGGACTCCTAGCCTGTGTCAAACCCCAAGCAATGGCACACTTTGGTCAAGCATCAACGATTCCTGGGACTTGCTGGACACTTGCTAAGCTGCCGTGACGTCTGTGAGACGCACTGCCCCTGCTACCCCTCCAAGCCCCGAGGAGCTTGTGAAAAATGAAATCACGGATGTTTGACAGCTTAAGTGTACCAGGGAAGTCTCCCGTCTAATAGCAGTACAGGGGGGCACAGCAATAAACCAAACTGACTGATAAATCCAAATTGAGAGGGTAGAAAACAGAAAAAAACAACTGGTAATCACAAATCAAAAAAGGCATCTTTAAGAAAACAATAACAAAAGAGTGGAGCACTGCATATTTTTTAAAACCTATAATATTTCTTGAGTGCTGCTTTGTTTCACATATTAATTCAGAATTCAGATAACCTAGAGGTCACAGACAGAATGGAGATAAAGCTTGAGGGTCACGTGCTACAGGCAGAAAGCTGCTATTTTTAACCAGTTCACGTTCAGTTTATAAACTCTGGTTGGCCCAGCACAGTAGAAAGAAAAATCCTCAGGCAGTTAAGTCTCACAAGCTACCATTTATAAAATATTAGCTCATTCTCCTCAGGGTGTTTGTTTTTATGTCCCTGAAATAGAATGGCCCAAAATGTGTTCATGGTTTAGCAAGTATGACATTTAAGAAAACAAAACCATTTGGGTTTGTATCTTGAATGCACGAGAACATTAAAAAAACGTTTTCAGTTGTGAACCTGAGTCACTGCTCCCATTGTTTTATCTACATAAAGAACAGAAAGTCAGGAGGCCAAACGGTACTGTGTAAACTTGAATCCCTTTTCACAATCATGATTATCTCTCATTATTGGATACTGTCATGATGAAATTGTAACATACAATAACACTAAAAGCAACACATTTAGTATGAGAGTATTATTTAACTGCTTATCACAGCTAAAGCATATTACAGGACTATTTAAAAATCCTCCCTAAAGACTTGGAGAGCTTCGCTACCATGAATCTCCAGAAAAACAGCTTTCTAGCACTACAGCTGTAGTTTCACATAGTACATCTGGTTTGTGACATAATAATTTTCATTTTCAGTGAGTCAACTAATTACATGGCAATACTTTTAATAATGGGACAGATAATTAAGGAAATAAACTGTTCACTGCCAAAATCAAGATATCTAAATTGAAAAAATATCCTACTTTTTAAGGCCGGACTTAAACAGGTATATTACTGCACTGTGTTCAGGAAAAAAAGGTCATTGTGAAATTTAACAGTAACAATGTTTTTTTCCAGTAGGTACAGTATGTGTTTTTGGCTTTTTAAGATAGTAAGGGTTTAAACACAAAGCAGTTGCTTCGACCTTAAGTGCAAGAAAGTTATCTTGCTTTCTGGAAAACATCCAACACTTGCTTATTTTTAACTAGATAAAGCAAACGAGAGAGCAAATGTGACTTTGGGGAAACCCGACAGGTGCCGCAGACTTGGGAATCCCAGCCAATATTTCCGGGTCAGTCCAAAGTCTAAGACCAGAAATCACATGCAGGAATTACAGTACATGAATTCTGTAGACCTTGTTTACCAGATAGTGCAGGCACTTAACCAATATCGTCCCCGAAGGCTAAATAATTTCAAGCTTCCAGATAAACCTGCCCAACCCCCAGTCATTCTGCTGCCTATTAAAGAACATACCTGCTGACCCATGCTGCTGTAATGCCATGAACTGCAAACAATGTAAACTGGATATGCTCTGTGGTCCCAGAGGCTTCTTTTGTGCTTCTGGCCTCTTTCTGCCTATTCACAGGGGCCTGTGAGACTGCGCTGCTGAATGACTTGAGGTACAGCTGCACAAGGCTATACACTGCACTTGTTAGTCCGTTTATACTCTCCTCAACAGGGCTGCAGGAACCTGAAAACAAATACATTGTAAATAAGAAAATGTGCAATGCAGCCTAGCTATGCTTGATAAAGCACTCAATCTTTTTTTGTTCTTTTTCTGGACTATTTGACTAAAGTACATCTCAATAAGGATTGCACAGACGTTTTACTTACTGTTTGCTGAACCATCTGAAGATTTTGTAGTGCCCTGTGAAATAAAACATCAGTTATAAGCACACAAATATCAAGTTAATTTTCATCAGCAAGTGATCATTAAAAATTTTAAGTGTAAAGCCCAATAAAAACTTTGGCCACATTTTTATGAGCATGAGATACGTCAATTGAATAACCACAGAATCAACAAATTACATTTGTATAGTACTGTAAAGGTCTGCAAACTGAAGCTCCATTGGGCTTTCATTTCTGCAGTTCTGTAATCCAACTCATTAGGAGAAAAGAGACAAATTTAAGTCCAATAATAACTTTGCAGGGCAGGAGACTATACCCTAGAGCAAGCATGTGATTGAGTTGCCACAGATTCATTGAAATACGAAGTCAGGATTACCTCCGGGTTTTTGGTTCTCGGGAGATTAACAGAGCGCTTCACTTTCTTCACTGCGTCCGTGACGGCCTTTGTCTCTACTTCATGTAACACACAGCACAGGGTCTTCACAGTGTTCATCAATTGCTCCACCGTTTTGTACTGGTTATTCTAATGGGAACATTAATGGGAGCTGAGTTACAGAATATAGAACTTCATTGGTGAGGTAGTATCTATGTTTAAACAGCAGCTATATCACCGTACAACTCACAACTGGCAAACCACAGTGTGAGCCTGACCAGTACCTGGCTGGGAGACCACTGGGGAGAGCTAGGGACGAGGAAGAGGCGCACTCACCCTGTGGTCTGTGTGAGTCTTAAAGCCTCAGTACAGTGATGGGGACACTATACTATAAAAGGGGCCGTCCTCTGGATGAGATGTAAAACAGAGGTCCTGACTCTCTGTGGTCATTCAAAATACCAGGGTGTTTCTAAAAAATGTACAGATGTTACCCCAGTGTCCTGTCCCAACTTCTCATTGGCTTTTACCAATCCTGGCCTCATAATAATCCCCATCTATTAATTGGCTTCATTACTCTGTTCTCTTCCTCACGTATAGCTAATGTGTGGTGAGTGTTCTGGCACACTTTGGCTGCTGTCTCATCATCAAGGTGGGGGCTACACATTGGTGGTGGTGGAAATTCACCACTAAAGCACTATATAAGTGTAAGGAATTATTATTATGTACCTAAAATATATACCATTTTATGTACTCCTATTTTTCTAAATGGTGGAAATATACTGACATTAAAATTCCTTCCCTGGGGCATTTTCTTGAGACAAGAGAATATGTATGTGACAGATTTGCAAT
This sequence comes from Lepisosteus platostomus, assembly GCF_059453375.1. Classification (NCBI taxonomy): domain Eukaryota; kingdom Metazoa; phylum Chordata; class Actinopteri; order Semionotiformes; family Lepisosteidae; genus Lepisosteus; species Lepisosteus platostomus. Next base: position 6,410,407 of record NC_142628.1, on the reverse strand, counting down.
ATCAGAGTGCTTACTTCATTCTGGAGGCAGACCTGAACCGAACTATGGTAAGCGTCCAAGTAGTCAATAAGGCATTGTCTAAAAAAAACATTAGAAATCACCATGAATCAGAGTACCGTAAAAACACTTGGATTTGAATTGAACGTGACAACAGGATGCAAAACAAGCTCAGATTTACCTTGTGATCATCTCCTTAAAAGGCCTTTCCACCTGGCACAGGTATTTTTCCAAATCAATGGGGGAAGTATCATCTGCAGCCTGCTTGTGCACACAACAGAAACGTTTTCTCTTTTCCACATATACACTTTTTGTTTTTGCTCTGATATTTGTACTAGCACAGATAGCACCTTTGTTCCCAAAGCTATCTTTTAGGACATTTTACTCAAATAGCTACATCTGTCAAGCTCGAAAAGAATCTAAGATACAACTCTACATGCAGATGATTCTTATTTACCGTGCTGAGACTTAACACAAGCACACAAGATAATATGCTGCTTACCGTACGAGCAAGATCCCTGCATACAGTGCTCTGAGACAAGAGCTGCAGCTTAATCTCGGTATCCCATTTTCGACAGTTCTGAATATATTCGTGACTGCCCAGGCAATGTTTACTGGAGAGGAACAGAAAAAAAATATTTAACAGGAAAAAGGAGCTGGGCCACTATGTATTTTTTCATGCTGTGAAAAATGGGAGCTCCTTAATTCTGTAGAGCAGGAAACAAAATTGCATCTGCAGAAATTCATGACTCACGACTTTGTGTTCTCTGCAGAAAGAAAACACTGCTTGAGCAACGTTAGGGAGCAGCACTGGATCAAAATGAAAGAGATGGACGTTTCCTGCAATGCACACAGGAATAGAAATCTGACCAGGCAACTATCTGAAAGCGTTTACAAAGCATTAACTCAAAACAGGATGAGCATGAAGGGAAGAGCCTTTTGAGGAAGGTCTGTGCCTTACGTTTGCCTTCTGCTCTTTATTAGCTACAAAAACATTTGCTCCTTTTTTCTTGCCCTGCCAGGTTGTGTTGGGTATTATGAAAGGACAAAAGAGAAACATATTTTCCTAGCCCCACTTAAGAAAATATTCCTCTGTCTGGAATGTTGGAAGTCATCTTGTTTACATTTTTCTCTCTCTCACTCACTCTCTCTACTTCTCTCTTTTTTCTTCACCCCATTGAGAACATGCTGAACTGACAGGAGGTTGTTAACAATAGGACTTACTTTTGCAGTACTTCCTCTTGGCCGCAGACCTTCAGCACGTAGCTGCCAATATCAACCTGGTTCAAGTCATCATGGACCCAGCACAGGGCCTGCATTATGAGCAGCTCCACCGGGGAACTCACTGAAACATCACCAATCAAAAGGTCACTGATGAGACAGAGAACAAGGAGGCACTATAGAAACAACAGCACTCCCTTCCTAGCATGGCTGGAACATGCAAACCTTATAGAAAAATCCAATATGTATCATAAAAGCACAGCATATATTTATGTACTCTGCCAACTGGATGAAGGAGGGAACTATGATCAGCCTAGGTCTATAAAACATCACCAGTGGAACATTTGAATGCTCAGACCGATATGTGGACACATACAGTATAAGCAATTTGAAGAACGTAAGCTGAATTCTCCATATGAAGTATGTCAGTTGAATGTCTCGGGTGGTCCTGCAATGTTGGGCACAGAAAATAATTTTATAACTGGGACTTCAATTTCAAGATCTCAATTCCAATGATGGGTGGTGCTAAACACTTAGGGACTATCACAGTGTGGTATTTTAGCCATTGTTAAAGCAATCAAGCAGAAAAGCTCATATGAAGAACAAGGCCAAAAAGAAACTACAGTACATGTCTAGCAGAGATTATACAAAATCCAAAAAACGACTGAATTTGATAACTCATAGATTTCACCTAAAAACCCAATTACAAAGAACCCATTTTCACAAGTACAGCTAAAGGTGTACAGTACATATAATTTAAAGGCCTATGGGTCCTACACTACAGTGTCCCATTTAACAAAAGAAAACACTACAAAAACTCCAGTTTAGCAACCAAGGACACCTGAAGCTGAAGATGCCGTGAAGAACAGACTGGGAGGAGACCAGGGTTTTCACTCAGCATCCCACAAAGCACTGGCTGAGTGACCCCTGAGCAATGATGTACACTACTTTAACCTAGACTAAACAGGGCTTGAGAATACTCTGAGGGAACATATGCAAAGTTAGAAAGACTCCTTATTAGTCTAAGAAAAAAAAACCTTCATATCTTTGCTTATTTGCAATCAGTCTTTAAGACAAAAAAAATAATTATTATTCTAAATCATCTTTATAGGGTGTAAGTTCTTTTTGTCCTCGTACCTTAAAAAAAACTGCATGTCTAGAAATGTCCTACAATTTGGACTGTCATCAAAATTACAATTCACTAGAGATTCCTGAATAAGTGCACACAATTTTGTGGTACAGTCAAAAATGAGGTGAGAAGCAGTCCCTTTTGGATTTGCTAATAGAATTTAAGAAGGAATAAGAACCATGTCCTCTCATGGAGAAAACACTCCCATGTTATGAAAACACATTCAGAGCACTCTAACCTTGTGCACTTTCATACCAGTGTATGCATGGAATTAATAACATAGCTCTTCTGATTATATATCCAGCAGATTTTAAACTGGGTGCCTGACATTACCAGCTGAAAATCTTGTAAAGATTAAAACGTTCACGGCACTTTTAAATGCAATGAGAGATTTTGAATTCTGGGATCTCGAGCTTGAGTGAACAGCAGTATGAATGGAATAAATCAGAATACATTCAACTTATCAGTGCTTAAATACAAAACTAGGCTACTGTTTTGTATTTAAGGATTCAACTTGACTTTCAATCTTTTCAGATCCGAGAATGTGAACACGATCTTGCTCTGTACATCAAAGGGCAAACTGCACTGATGGAACACAAACAGTACTTTTTCATGTAGGAAATAAAAACAGTCTGGCTTATTTTTTTAAATGAACCAAATAATGAAAATTAATTTTAAATATGTACACATTTTAAAAGCATGTGTGCCACATACCGAATACCAGCCTAAGCAAGAAAATACAAGACTTTGTTTGACAACAGGTTGGTTATTTTATCAGAAGACATTAAACAGTTCTAACACAATGCATTATTTAGGATCTGCAGTGCTAATGATAAAAGAGATTCACCAGCTAAAAATTCTGCACAGTTGGATTATTTACAACAAAAGCTGGTCTCATTGCATGCCAGCACTAGACTACAAAGCACTGTACAATAGCCTCGTTACCGTAAGATTTTGGAAGGTTCAGGCAAATGAAAAGAAATGTACCACCAAACCCTAACTATGAAGTAGTTGAATAAAATCTTCTATTTATCACCATGTGTTAACGAGTGTGTTTTTGTTTCTTCAGTTGACTTCTGGATAGAAGTACCGTGCATAAAGCCTTTTCACTGCCCCACCACTCTGCCAAGTCTTCATACCACATGTTATAAGAAAAAGGAACATGCTGTGCTTCCCAAAAGTTGTAACATATTCCAAGCTGTTATGCTGCTTATTTTTTTATGATCTGCCTATTTGTTTTCTAAACTTTTCATCGTGTTATTTAAGAGTTAAATCAGCTCTTTTATGGATTCACCATTATTACGCCCTTAACCAACACACCTTATATCTTAATGGCTAAGGTAAGATGGCCAGTAAGCCAATGGACATCAAACCCTGTCCACTAACTGGAGATCAAGGGAAATGCTAGAACAGGTTTATAAGTAGACAAATAGATAGGAACATCATCTTTGCTGTTTTCAGAAATAACGGGTAAGATCAAACCGTTCAATGCGCAATCTCACGAAGAGGTACTGACTCCAGCTACAAAACGTCCGTCACCTCACACTATACACAACATTTACAGAAAAGTTTAAACATCCTGATTTCAGTTTTAAAATGTTTATGAAAAGGCGGATTTGTAGTTGTCGATCTTTATGACTAAGGTACTTGAACTTCTGAAGAAATACTCTACACGACAGAGCACTGAATCTCGTATTTGGTCTCGTAAAACAGAGCCGGTGGTGCAGAGCTTGACATTGCAGAATGAACAAAGGAGCATGAAGGCTGCAAATATAGCTCCTTCAGGAGGAGATCCACAGACTCCACAGGAGACCAGTCGCCACATCTCGCTCATGCGGGGGAATTTTAAACTCCATCCAGCTGAATCTCGCAAGAGGCCGGAGTTCTGGCTGGGAGGCCTCTTTCAGAGACCCACAACTGTTTCATATTCTCCAGCCCACATTTCTCCCCTTTTACTTTCCCATTGTGACCAAACTGTCATTGTTTTATTACCTAGCCTTGTTTGACCCTTTCTATACATTCTTGAACTTGTATAAAATGTCAACCGCCTTTGTTCCAGACAGAAGAGGTTTTACGGTGTCTGTATAGGAAAATCCACTGAGACTTGGAATTGGTTTACTTGTTCTACACTGAGCTTTTTCCAAGACTATAATATCCTTTGTGTGGTACCATGACCAAAACTAAATACAACAATCTAAATGGTCTAACTAATGATTTGTAAAGCTTAAGTATTATTGCCTTTGACATAAATGCTACACTTTCTGCTATATACTGTCATGTCCACCCCATGCACAGTGAATTTGAGCTCCTTACAATGGTGAATTGATTTAGAGCACCCAAATTTAAGTGTAATAGAAGTATTCCCTTTTCCCAAAACTGTTCACCGGCTTCATTTGGACAACTGATTGTATATTTTTCTGATTTTCTAGTTAGTTTTGTTAAGTACATTAGATCAAAGCTGCAGTAGTCACAAAAATGTACACCCCTTATTTGTGTACGGAGTCTGACTGATCTTTCAACAGAAAAAAGACAATGGATTTATTCTGTCATGTCATTTATCCTACATGATGGTAGGACAAAAAACACTAAGTAGAGTGAGACTTAAGAGGCAGTGATGAGCAACAAAGAGAAAAATAAGCTTTTTGATAGACGTTTGTAGACATGAAACTGAGCAACATTTAGAATAAGGAACAAAAATGTTTACTTACACACATTTCAGGTTTTTCTAATTCTGAAAGCCTATCAAAATAATTTAAAAATTCCTATATATGGTATATGTGCTTAGCACTGAGATATGTGAAAGGCCAAACATTTGGCAAATACAGTGGGGAAAAGTTAACCAATCTTACCGTCACAGGTAAAAGTGACTGGTTGCTCAGAGTCAGCAATTTCAATGCACACTTTGACACTGGCATTTTCACCACTCATATCTCTCTGAAGAATCACTGGGCTTAAAACATAGCCCGGGTTAGTGGTCACATCCTCATGAGGGAATCTGGACCTCAATCTGAAAGTGGAAAAAAATGACAAAAAGCAAACATGGAGATAAAAAAAGTATGTGGATTTGAATTAAGTAAAAATCCTGAAGAAAACAGAATACTGGTATATTTCAGCACAGTTAACAGTGTGTAAATAATGTACAAGGCTGTGATTATGGCTAAGGAGTACAGATCTTTGGAAAAATGGAAACTAGCCATCAGCTACTACTGCTTCAATGTATGCCACAGTAAAATAAATGATGGGAATATATTATTAATTTTGTTGCCAATTTTTCTGGCTTTGTCCAAAAAAAGAAGATGAAACTTGTTTGAAGCCAGTGTCACATTTATTTCCAAATGGTTTCTCTGATTTAATTTTGTATAATAATATTATGATGTAGTTGTTAACTTAAATATTCCAATTTTTTTGGGAAATGGTAGCAAAATCATTGTCTCTTCTGGTCCACATTTGCCACATTACACAGCTACAGAATTGATGGACAATAATTTAAAATAGATCATAGCATGCAGCTTACTTTGCAATTTCTTCACAGAAATCGACCACCTCTTCATTTTGTGCCTCCGTTTCTTGAAGAAAATTATATTTCCCTGTTGCAGTCCCCATTCCCTTGTCACACTGAAATAAAAAGCAATTTGCACAAATGTTAAACTGTTTTCTTTTTGTCAAATGTCTATGATTTTGATCTTTACATAAAACAGGCATCTAGTAGAGACATGGGCAACATAACTGGTACACAGAGAGAGCTAAACACAGCAGGGTCTCGATATCTGCGAATTTAACACTCGCAAATTTGTTTTGTCGCGATTCCGTCCGGCTCACGGGATCTTGTATGGAAGAGGAGCAGAGCGGGATGAAAAGGAGCCGAAGGTTGTTAACTGCAACCGTCAAATTAGCTGTGCAACAGGCTAGGATCACGAGAGGAATCTAGCCAGTGACTGAGCCTGTCCCTGCTCGCTGCCCCATACCTGCACCTCAGCATGCTCTTGTTTTTATACTGTAACCAACGCTCCTGGTGGTCTCGGCTCCGTGGGGAATGACAAGCTGGAGATGGGTTTAGAGGCTGACTGACAGGTTTACTGCCCTTTCCATTACAGTGGGGTGTGCTAGTCACGGACGTAGAGAAAGTACAGGCATCTGCTGGACACAGAGGAGGGATGTTTGTTGTTTATTTTTGCTGATTACTGCAAGTTGCTGAATACTGCTGTTTGTTTTAGCTCATCAATGTTATTTTAATTAACTTGCATTAGTACTTTAATTATCATACAGGGGAGGGTTACTAATGTCTTTTACCTATACATACGATACACTAGTAGATTATGCAACTGTATTGGCGTGGCAGCTTGGTTATATGCGAATTTGGCTGTTCATACTGGTTCTCTGCACCAAACCTTTGTAAACGGCAAGATCCTATGGTGTTCTGCAACTATAGTTTTCAAACCTGCAAATGTTCCTTGAAAAAAAAACAGCAATTAAAAACAACCATGAAAGATCTGTCAGAGAACAGAAAGCTGGAGTTCCAGAGGGGTTCCACTGGTAAAGGAGGTTTCCCGAGTGCAGGCTGAGCTATCCGATGCAGGTGTGGCAGGTCATGTCATTGAATCTCTACATTATGACCAGGTTTTGTGTAGTCCGTGTAGGACTGGGTTTGTTTGCCAGAACTTTCTCAGATGCAGGCGACACAATGACTTCCCAGGCAACCGCAAGCTTGCAGTTCTGTCAGTGAGGGATGTACCTCTCCTCCAATCAGAGCTGAGCTTCTGGTGCAGGGCTGCGGCATCTTTATAAGAGAAGGGCTAAAAGTTGGGCAGTCGGAGAACTGTGGGGGTCCTTCTTACTGCTCCCTTTGTGTGGTTTCAGAGTTTATAACCGAGTCAAGACTTGAGAAACACACAATTGCAAACTGGGCGGATACAGTATATTACAATAATAAACAGAAAAAAATTGTTAAAAAAACTGAACTTCTAAAAGTTAGCTTGGGAACATTTAATGTCAATGTTGTCACACAAACATTTTAAATTAAGAACTTTGCACACCACGTGTGTTATTTCTGAAAACAGTGTTTACCCAAGATAGATTAAAGGCTCATATGACATTTATAAGAACGACATTTAAGTGCTTGTTTTTTTCTTTTAAATTTTTATATCAAAGTTTTTGCTGCATTTTGAAACAAAACATCCAAAGTCAACTGTCTGCTTTATAGATCATTCTTTTGTTGTGCTAGCACATACTCCTAACCACGTGAATAGCTTTATAAAATAAAATTTGACCAGTTCTGAATAAACAAAAATCATCACCATCTTTTATTAAAATAATGCTAGTCTTTCCTATGCAATGGTTCCATAATTGTCTCCATTAGTTGTCCCTCTGTACACTGACCTATTCAGAACAGCACTTCGGTTTAGTGTCAGTGTCTGTTCCATGATTGATGGAATTAAAGGAAAAGAACTGAAGCTTATAAGATACAGAAGCTTATATAACATTAATATATAGTTTCATAGTCTTTGCACTGTACCCCACTCTCTGTACATAACTGTGTATAGCAAATTGTTAAACATTACAAATCCTCCCAAAATCATTGTTCTAATTTTTTCCGAGGATCACAAATTTAGGAATCTAAAACAATTTGAAAAAAAACAGAAAATGTGAAAAGGGGAAATGTTTGATACTGCAGCTGAATTTATTTCCTATTCAGAGATAAATACTGCAAGTATAAATAGTAATTAACCCAGAAACAGACTGCAGCTCTGCCAGAATACCAGAGCAAGATTAAAAGCAGTTTCACATTCCGGCAGAGATCACCAGCAGGAAGTGCCTAGTATGTATCCAACAGGTTGGATTTTCAAAACTGAGCTAGATGTAGTATCAGGTTTCTGTGAGCTGACAGCTGTTTGAGTGAAACATCACATCAACTCTAGATGAAACCCAAAATGTGTGTGGTCATTTTCAGTAAGAAAAATATGCACAACTCCTTAATTACAACTGTAATGATAATATATCAACAGGGAAGCCAAACTCCGTCATTTGCTCTACATCAAAACCTCAAATCTTTATCAAATGTACCTTGCATTCAAGATGTTAATTTTTCCTTGGTCTTGTAGTATCTCAGTAACATTGCCCAGAGGGCCTTCAGTATATTCAATACAATAAAACCAGCCATGAAAATTAAAGCTGAGGAAAAATCTAAATCTAAAAACCTTAAACAGCATATGTTCCATGTAAAAATAAATTTATTTTTAAGTGTGACATACTCCAAAATAATCTGTGTTGTATTCCATTATGTATCAATCCAGTTACATTTGAATACTTTGTGATATTTAAGGAAAAAAAGGAAAATGTTTAAAAATGTTTGACTCCATTAAAGTATTTTTAAGAAAAAAAGAATTTAGTATATAGACCTAACATAGGCTTTTGGACAATTCACAAAAGCACAATTTAGAATAGAACGGTACACCGTTGTACAGTAATCCAGCACTGTTCACCTTATTTTGCTTTGCCTTGTGAATACTGTTGCTGAGCATGAGCAAAACGGCAGAGCTAGAGGGATAAACATCAACATGTGACAAGATGCACAAATTGTAATATGCTGTGAAATTAATTTAGAACAGGGGCTGCAAAACATCTGGTTGTATGGAAGCCCACATTCAAGCTATCACTTTTAAAAGGGACCCCATACTTTAAAATCTAATTCAAACTATTTATAATGCTCAATAAACAGATACTAAACAATGCGCTATAAAATTCTCTCTACTGTAGTTGTAATTCAATAATAAGTCACATAACAGGATAACAGGATGCCCCCCAAGTTTTCTAAGAGCTTTTTATCAAAGTCTTTTAAACAGGGCCACCCCAGCACTCTCACCGACGTTAAAAATAATCAAAAAAGTATTTTTGATATTACTATGATAAATATTCTGGAACAACTTCAAGGCTGGATCTACAATGAATCTTATAAGGGACTGGAAAATTGATTTAGAATCTTAACTTTGGGACAAAATATTGTCCAGCTTATCTTGGGACTCCCTAGAATGTCTCTGGTACCTCAATTAGTCTCTGGATCGGGAACCTATGATCTAGATAAATAACGTGCTTTTAAAAAATCTTCAGAATGAGGTCATCAAACTCGTATACATATGATCATGTTCATATATAAATATATACATGGATTTACATGTCTTTTCATCTTTTAAAGGACACTTGTGCATTATTAGAAACAAAGAAAACAGACAAATCATTCAATTTTCTCCTGAAGAATGCCAATGCAACTAGAGAAAAGGCAACTAAACATTTTTTGTCACTTAGGCGCAGTTTTCGTATTTCATAAATGCTTTAAATAAATAAAATGTGTACCAGAGTAAAATGCTTTGAAGGTTATCCTGTGTAATTATAGACAAATGAGGGAAACTAAACTACTAGTCCCAGGTGTGTAGAACAATTCCATTTAAAATTACTTCCCCAAAGAGGAAGTCAACAGAGTATATCTAAACAATTGGGTTCCCTTTTTGTTTCAGTTTGAGAAGTATCTCGCCAAATTTGTCTATAAAAAAACGGCTGATAAAAAGTTCCTATGGAACTACGAGTGTACTCCTCCACACTGTATTCCTGTAACACCAATACCCCTCCCAGAAAAAAAAAATCATATCCTGTATTTGGGCCTGTATAAAACAAGTGGGATGTAACAGTGCTAACTACAGCCTGGTACAGTGTCAGAAGGACTAATTAAAGAATAGCTCCTGCTTTTGAGATCCAATCATCTGCCAAGCCACGCTCAGAGAAAAACGCGTGGTTTCTGATGTGAACTTGCACTGTGCCAAATAGAGTTTCACACATTGACATTTTCTTAAATTAGACCTGACCCACCCACTTCCTTTACACATCGCTGAGTCTCAGACGTGACTTCTGGTAAAATGGTCCCTAATGTTACAGACCCTCCATTTCCCCACACGTACGTACAACCGCTGAATGAATTCTAATGACATCCATTACTGTCTTAGAGCTGAACATGATGAAATGCTTCCTTATTCAAGTCCAGAGACTTTTTCAAATGTCATGCCATAGACCTGCGACATGTTTAATAATAATCAGAGCAATACCAACATTGTTCTATATGGAACATCCTCTTAACCGAAAGCATTTTATAACAAGTAGCTAAGGGCTGGAGAGTTTGCCTTTCTGATCTTTCTCTCATCATTACAGACTGCTGTGTTGAATAAGTACAGATAACCTGTGTCCAAAATGCCCTGTAATCTTGTTTCAATTCGATTTGTTCTACATAAAAGATTTTAAATTATGCATGGCTTCTAACACCATCTTAAATTCTGCATGACTCCTTAAAATGCTTGTGATCATTTATTCCCATCTCAATATTGTTATGTAAAAGCATTCAATGTCGTAACTCAGTGACCAGGCCCTTGTTGTATAAAACATCTGAAGTATTAAATGTGTTTCCTTCAGCTTGGCCTCAGCATTGTCCTCCATGTGCTGGATAGCTCTAGCTGTGTGCAATACCTTAAAATTAAAGAAAAATAAAAATTACAGGGAAATGTAACAATTTGTTTCAAAAAAATTCTCCAAGTTTGAAAATCCCTTCCTTACAGTTACAAACCAATGTGCCATGAGAATATTGGACTGGCTTTGAAATCTACCAGTTTCCTTGAAGTAAATATTTACCAGCTTTTTTGACCAATTATTTATATTAACTAATGAATAAAATATATTTATAAAATAAGAATTTAATGGAGCATCTATTAAATCATTACCGGTAACCAACCTTTCCAGGAGGAAAGGAGGAAATTGTATGAGTATATGCAGATTTAAAGCTTAATTCCTCTTTCCGACAGCACCAGGCTCACAATGATATCATGTCAATAAATACTGTCCTAGTCTGCTTTCTCAGCAGATAGCCTGTGATCTGATAAGAGCTGTACCGATACAGAAGGCCATATGGACTTGTTCATGGCAATAGTCTGTACTTAGGATATGCAAGGCAATTCATTTCTGAACTTTCATGGCAAAGCATGTCTTCCTTTTAACATATGACACAACTGAACAAAAGCTCTGAGGTTACAGTTCTGCGAGGTGTTTGGGGAAACCTGAAAGTGCACTAGTAATTTAGTAAAGTGCACTAGTAATGTGATCAATCAGTTATCAGTGAACGTGAATATCTGAATAAAAGGATCATAAAACCACAAGGCACATACAGATGAGCTCTGTGTTACCAAAACTAAATTAATATGCAAAAACATTTAATTTTTTTCCTCTTTTTAAAAAAAAACTGAATAAACCTTAAATGTTAAAACACGTCTTCAAATTGTAATTTCCTAAATCTACTGTTCATGAATTGAATTGCACAACAGGAATCAGCAAGACGTCTGAGCAAGAAATTCACAAAGCCTTCAGATTAAATGAATAAAAAAGACATAGGTATTTACACCTATTCAAGCAGTAAAGTCAGACTTAAGTTCTGACTACCTCTGTACTTGAGAATTGAGACACTGCACAATGGAATTCTCCTGATATGAAGGAAAACCGCACAATGCAGCAGGAAATGTGTTTTCTGGGAAAAATACACGCCCTGGTCCTCATTCATACTAAATGTTTTTTGCCAGGAAATCAGCTTTTCTGTAAGGGTATGACTGCGCTGCAGAACAAGGCAAATGAGGAAAGATGTACTCGAAACAGTACAAATGGAATTGTGAAAGGCTCTGATGTAGTTTGGTTCTCTTAACACTACTTTCCTCATTAATACCAATCAATACTGCATCACATATTTATCACTTTAATTCCTGTAGACAGCCACACCCTTTGATTGGGCCTGTAAAATTAGAGCAGTTGAAGACAAGGCGAAAAGATACAGCTAACAGACACTGGCAGGGGGCTAGCAGGCTTCAAAAAAGCAATGACACTTGATGAAAGTTGTAAAACATTGCTCCGAAAATGAGTAAGTAGTAAAAATGCTGACACTCAGGATTCTTTCAAGCAGCAGCTGGATGAGATTCTTGGATCACTTAGCAACTAGCAAATAAGGACAGGCCTACTCTCGTTTAAAACGTTTCTCAGGTTCTTACAATTCTCAAGATACAGGATATTTTTATATTTGATTTTTTTAAATTTCTGCTACAGATTTCAAAATTTGTGTGCTGTATCTCCAGGTTTCTTACCCTGTAAGGAAGCAGTCATTACATTAATACTTGCCGATTCTTTGTGTTGAAGAACAACCGCTGAGCTGACAGAGTCACACGGAGCCTACATTGTTGATATACTGTAATGTCTAAAGACAGTAAACTGTAAACTGTACCTGTGTGGTCTGGCCCTGTTGGAAAGTTTTAGGTGGAATATTTAGGGAGTGGCTCCGGGTGATAGTGGCAACAGCAGGCCTGCTGGGCTGAGCCGTGGCTGTTAGGGAGCTGCTCCAGCGCTCAGCTGGGCCCTCATCTTGAAGCACAGCGTCCCAGGGGTCACCGGCTGCGTTTGGCTCTGAACTCCCAGCTCCTTCCTTACTCCTGGGGGCCTCTGCAGTCTCTATCCTTGGTTTGCTAAGAGGGTCCAGATCGAGCCATTCAAATTTACTAATGTTTGTCCATTCCGAGGACAGGGGTTTCGGAGCTATGGACTTGACGTTGGCAAATTCCAAGTCTGTGCTGGTGGATTTCCCATTTTTCAAGTATTCTGAGGTGCTGGCTATTTTGTCAAACAGCTTTGCCATCTCTGGAGTTACAGCTGGTTGGTACATAGGCATAACCCCTGCTGAGTGCAAAGATGCTGCAGGTTGGACAGGGAAGGCCATGTAGTGGGGCTGAGCCGACAGGCCAAGATACAACGGCTCAGTGGCCCTGAAAGCAGGCATCCCTGGGTTAAAACCATTCTGGAAAGAGCACACTTGTTTAGGGAAAGGCGCGGAAGGGAAAATGGAGGACTGGATGACGGAACCAGGCAGAGGCGAGTTTGTGGGATGCGAGAGCCCAGGAGTCCACTGACCAGCGTGGAACGGAGAGGGGCTGAAAGACCGACCTGAAAACGAGGAACTCAACCCACTCGCTCCTGGTAAAGTCAAAGGCCTGGATTCTTTACTGTTTTTACCAAAGCTGTCATCCAATAACAGCTTCTCCAGTTCCTTGTTTGTGAGCTTCTCCACGTCAATGTTCTGAAATGTATCTCTCTCCGACTGTTTCTTGGCCTCTGACTCGGGGAAGACGATGAGGTCCTTCTCTGGCCTGTGCGTGGAAGATGCCTTCTGGCCTGCACTATTACAGGCCTTAGCAGCAACAGTGAATGCAGCCCTTTTCTCCTGCAACTTGGCTAAAGCGTCTGCTTCCATCTGCAGGGCCTCCTCCTTCCCAACAACATTCTTCGGCCTGTTTGCCCCGGGTGAGGTGGACAGACTCTGCTGGAACCCATTGCTACTGGATATCTGGGCCATTGTGTCAACTAACAGGTGCCATGAATAAAGCGCAGTGCTGCTGTGGATGGATTCTTAATGGACTCCGTTCAAGATTCTGAAACCAACAACAGAAAAGCAAGTTAACGTCAGGCCACAGAAGTCAAAACAGGCTTATAAAGTTCCATCCAAAAATAAAGATTCCCTTATCTAACTACCGATGCTATCAGAACGCTTCTTATTTGTATAAAATATGGAATTGACTGTTATTATCTCATACCATGCCAAGTTTGAACTGACAATTATCCCACTGGCTTCTAACTCCTACTAGTTTTGGCGGGATGAGGACTGTCTTTGCCATAAACCTCCTCTCACATTGGGAGCTGCACAGTGTCTACAGTAGCATCAGCACAGAGTGAAGGAGTGATAGATCCCAGCAAACCACAAGAGTATATTCTACGAGGACTCAAAGGGATCAAAGGCAATTCAGTTTGATAGCAACTGAACTTTCAAACCATGGTTCCACATAGACTTTCAAAGTGCCCAGAAAAAACAGTTTTTCAGGCAGGCATTGACAGACCTCAGAGAGAGAATGTTTAGCACATTACGGAATTAATCTGGAGCAAAATACAAGAAAGACTTTAAATAAATGCAGATCATGAAACACAGGGTGTTTTTCTCCACAGGTGAAACAGAAAAATATAGAATTTCTATCCCTAGTCCAAAACAGAAAAATGAAAGCTCACAATTAATCCATTGAGACGTACACTGTACTGTAGGTCAAATTTCAATTCTCACATCCTTTCCACCTGGAGACTCAGAACCTAAAACAGCTGATATGTGACAGTTTTACTGAGCTCTTCATTGCGACTAGATGCTTAGCTATCAGTTACAATGTACAAAAAACACTATAAATACAAATGCACAAATATCTGTCAACAGAATATTTGGTCTGGTGTGATAGAGTTTAACAACATGTCTGCAATTTTATATCAATTCACTCTGAATAATTTGAAGTGTTGATACCTGATACAAAATGACAAATGTAATGTGGAAAAGATGTTTGCATAGTATTTTTACTAATCCATCATTCTACCAAAGCAATATTCACATGAAAAATGATAAAATTTGTAATAAAAGTGTATAGATATGCATTTTTACAAATGTTCTAGCACATTTTCAGATTAAGTACAAGATGGCAAAGATTCACTCACTCACTCCAATTAAAATAAAATTGGCTTAGCAGTTTGAAAAAAGAATAATTCAATACTCTGTTTTCAGCATGGATTTCTTTAGATGCATTCCAGAATTCTCAGTGTACCTGTTAAAAGGCTTTACAAGTTTGTATTTAACATTTTTTATACACAAAGTACTCATCATGTAACTTATAATTAAGATGTAGCAGAAAGACAGTTTAGGTTTACAAGCAGAAAAACTAATACCCACAATTCAACACCAGCTATATCATGACACTAAATTCCCCTCTCTTTATGTAAACCACCTCCTGCAGCTTAAACTAAGAACCTAAACAAAAAGGATGTTGGAAAATATGAGATTAAGAACGACTCTTAAATGTGTTCATATTCTTCAGTCAATATATGTGCATGTTTGTATGCAGTTTAAGTCTACAATATAGCATAGTAGTGTTCTTGTAAGAAAGGAACACTCACACATGCAACCTCATACAGTACATTTACAAAAGTCTAGGTTTTACACAGGAAACTCTGAGAAAAAGCTTAATATAGACATTTTCACCTTTCACAAGAATTAAATAGTACAAAAAGGAAACTTAAGTAATTTCTAGTGTTGCAAAAAAATAAGAGGTTGAGCATAATTATCTAGCTTTGTACACTGCAGAAAAATGGACAAGAATTCGCATAAAAGTTCTTCATCACAGGTCTGTAAAATACAAGCACATGCCAGTAGTTTCAGTCTGGGATCCTGTAACCACAAAGGTCATTTTGTATTACACTGCATGTACCAGAGCTATTTTCTTCAGGCAGCAAGTTGCTCAGCTTTTAAAGACCCACAGAATGGTTCCTCCTAACAACAGTTCTAACAATACTGTCACTTGTTCTTTATGTGAGCATTCTCATGCTACGACTGAACTTTGCAGAAGATCACATCCTCATTTTCTTCCCTTAACTCTTTTGTGAGTCAAACATGCAACTATGTACAAAACAAAGCCATAACAATTTAACATTTAAGGCAGCCAGGCAGGTCTCTTTTGATAGAACTATCTACAGCTCATAGCATGCATTTTAACAGCCTTATCAGCTAAGCTAGAAATAACCAAGGAACAGTATGGTTACCAGCTGTGGTACAGTATTGTATATTAAATGCATAACAGGCTAATGTGCTATTTAATCTTTCTTTAGAAGTTGAAGCATGGGCACATTAATGTGCACTAAAATATATTTTTAAGAATCTTACTTGTCCTTGACAAAATGTGGATCACTCAGTACTGATATTATTAATATTTTGAGCTTGCACACTTTGGTTTAAGAGTTATAAACTTCATCTCTTCATGACTGAATTATTAGACCTAAGTATTTTCTGTTAGGCCATCAAAATGATTAATTTAGCTTAAAATCTTTTAAAAATGTGAATCACTGTATCCCCTTACTGATCAGTGAGTACTGGTCAGGCAATCGTGCCTTCAACTCCCACATAACAGAACTACAATGGCTAGAAAGATGCTATAAAAAAACTAAATTACAGAAGGACTAGAATGGCATGTAAGTTAAACATGTTTGGGGATAAGCAACCTTTTGCCTGTGATGGAAGGATGAAGCAAAAGAAAACAAGATGCTCAGACAAGGAATGATGTTTAAATACCTGAACTTGTTTTACAATTAAAAGCTTTTTGCCCATTTAATCAAGAGGCTGAATCATCTCAAAACTATTCCCAAAGAGGCACCATGTGATCAGAAACGAAGTGTGAAAAGTTCAGTCCCTAATTGTAATGCTATTCTTTTTGAATATTACACAAAGCCACAAAAAAATGGAGGGAGAGTTTAGCACTTCTGTGTCCTACTTCATATCAGAGCCTGTTATAAAAGATCAGATCCTTTCCTACTGACCCAACATAAGAACATCCTAGTCTCCTAATATTATTTAAACAATAAGGTAAAGTAATTGAGCAAATGAGAAACAGACTGGCACAGCACACTCAGTGAGCTGAGGGTTAGTAAGGGCAAGATGTTCAACCCTGCCAACCCACTATGCCAGCAGGGAGAACTAGTAACTTTTTCCTATGAAGAAAATATTTTAACTTTTATTGCTAGAAAACGTAGATGGTGTTCAGCTACTTCCATTGAAAAAAGGAAATCATGCCAGTCATAAAGACACAATCTGTGCTGTACTGATTATCTGCTTTATTGAAATGTTTTTCAATGTACCAAAATTCTTTCCCAGTTAAGATTTTCATGTATAGAAAAAATAAAGTCTATTTCAAGATTTCCCTTTCCTTCTCAAGTTACAAAGATCAAAAGTTACAACAACACAAGACAGTCATTCAAGGCCATGACTTAAAAGGCGGGCATTTTTGTGAAAGCCCTAAAAAGGAAAAATATCTGAGCATGAAACCTGCCAGTAAGACAGTCTTCTGAATGTAAAAATATGATTTGTGTATTCAACAATTCTTACTGATAACAAAACGTGATTCAATTTCAAGTACCAAGCAGAGGTTAATTCCACATTGCATCAGTACAAGAAGGAAGAAAAAAATCACAATATTTTGGGCATGGAGCCTCCATCAGGTGTGAGCTGCCTCTTTGTAGGTCTACAATAAAGAATGTTTTTTTATAAAACGGTATAAAGACTTCTCAAGGGGAGTTTAAGGATCCTCGTGTTCTCAAGAGCCATAGTATAGCTTCTGCTATATGTGCCAATGAATGAATTGTGTTTACTGTAGTTAGACTCTGGGTTTTATTGAACAATTGTTATTTTAAAAAAAAACTCTGTAGTTTATGATTTAAAATGCAGAATAAACCCTGCAGAGCTCTTACCTGAAGGACTGATAATTGTCAGCTCATTATTTATGTATTCTCATTGTACACATTAGTAGTGTTTGGAAAAAATCCCTGGAAGACTTTGGTGATCTGGTGTCCATTGGATATAAAAAGCATTACACCTAGCACACCAGCGAACAGCAGATCAAAGTACAACTGTATCTTGACGAGAGAAATGAATAACTAATTCATGTCCTTCGAGTTTAAAGATTTATTTGTGCGGTGCTTGGCTTCGAGAAAGCTTTGTTAATTTGAAGATTGTCAGGCTGAACTTCCTGCTGTTTTCACAGATTACAAAGCATTCTTAGATAAGCACTGGCAGGATATGCCCCCTGAAAACAAACCAATAGTACTGCATAATTTGATTTTTACAACAGGGTTTTGCAACATGAGGTGCCTCTAAACAGTGAACTGTAAAAAGGGAAGTGGTGATGACCAATCTTCCAGCATTTAACACAAAGTTTTACACAACATTCATTACATTGAATGTATTGCCTCCAAGGAGTGTGTGTTATTCCCACACTAAACAGAAATAGCCTTCGCTCGTCAACATCTTTGCCCGAAGTGAAAACGTTGCTGCATCATTTACAGTTCTGTATTTAACTTATGTTTGGTTATTTATATGTCAAAAAATAACTTGTTCTCAAGTCCCCATGTCCCAGTAAAGAAACAAGGCAGCTGTGGTATGTTGGAAGTTGTTCAAGCTAAAGCTTTTTTATGCTGGCTGCAATATTTTGGCTGGACCCAATATCAAAGACAATGCAGCATGGACTCTCACAGAACTTTCCACACAATTGTTTTTTTTTTTTTTTAAAGGTGGTAGTTTGTCACAGAACAGCAATTTGGAGCTCAGGAAGTGATGAAATAAGTTGCTACGAGTAGAAAATTTGAATTAAAACATAAAACCTTAAGAATATTGGCTGCAAACATCAAGATAATCACCAATAAACCCCAACGCTACAAACAGTAAATGAAGCTCTTCTGATTAACATAATAGGCTTCACATTCAGTTTTATCTTTGACGAAATGTAATCTGCATCCCAAATACTGAAACATGATTACCTTAAAGTTCCTGTAGTTCCATCACTGCTTACAGAATTAAACATTAAAATGAAAAACAATTCAGAAATGCAAAAAAAAAAACACATAACTAAAGCTTAATAAGAGACGTTAAGGTCCAATTTGAGATTTAATTGTAGTGCACTCCTAAATGACCATCCATCTGAAGAACTTCTCAATCTCTGACCTGCTCAGCCCAGCATTAGTTTGAGGAGTTGACTAATTTAGGCAGTTCTCAGGAGACTGACACTGAGCTGAGCTGGCACAGAGGTAAGAGCCAGGCTTGGAGGTGCGAAAGAGAAAGACAGTAAGGAGGGACAGCCTGCCAGTGAGAGTCATGAGAAAACAGCCCCGGCAGGAACCCAGTAACACTCTACATAAATAGGAATATCAAACAGATACATCACCTTACCCTAAAGATATTCCCAAATAGGCAATTATATAAAAAAACAATTTAGTAACAACTGTAGCACATTAAACTACTTCAACAAATTGTCCCTGTACCTTTATAATTGTTTACCCCATATATTTTCTTTTTGAAAAAAAATATGGTTCAGTCTACGAAATTAGTTTTCCATGAAAACGTCACAGAATCCTGTATACCATTTGAACTTGAACTGCCAACTACATAATGCCTGATGAAACAGCCTTGGATTCAGCACTGGTATGACAAGCCCTTATTGATATCACGAGCTTTGCAGCAAATAAAGGAGTTAATGGTGCACCACCAAGGTGAAGGTACACACTGAACACGTATCTTTGCAGCTTGTCATTTTTCTCTCTTCCCTAAGGTCCCTTTATAAACACATAATCTACAGAAAAGCACTCCAACAAACGTCACCGAGCACTGGACTGCAAGTTTTAGTCTCAGCTGACAGATCTCTTTTTGTTTCTTACTGTGAAAAACTGAAGATCTCTAACGCCCTGACTGCACAGTTACACAAGCCTTTTCTCTTGAATACAGTATTTTGTTTCACTATTAGCACACAAAACAGAAATCTCATCTGACTGTGATTTTCACTGCCTTGGAGACAAGTGGATTCCACCATGTAGGCTACTTGCTTCGTCTTTCACAGAATGTGTGGGATTTTACATTACTAACACTATTAGTAATAGAGAGTAGCGATTACCATTAATTTCACAATAACCCCTAAGCGTGAGAGGCAAATCATTTTGACCTTAAAGACGTTTTGGGAATTTTGTAACACTAGGACTAGAATCCGCAAAATGCTATCTTTTATACTTCAAATGTAAACAAAAAAACGATTAATGTCACACTGTAAAAGGGAGTTCAGGAAGTGAACGCTGCTCAGATGAAAAATCAAATGGACTTATTTCTAATCACTGATGCACAGTTCTCTCAAATTCGGAAGACAGAAATGAGAAAATGTTGTCAAGAATCTTACAATTAAACTAAAGCATCATATGTAATACACGGGCACTTTCACAACGGTACAAAAAACTTGCGCATCGAAAACAGATTTTCAAAGGTTAATTAATGCTAGCAAGTATCCAAAGGTACAGTATTACAAGTCTACAATGAGATCCACTTCAGGGCTACAGTACGTATATAAAAACACCTAAGTTAATGCGACTTGTTTTCATTGATTATTGTGCAAGAGGGGGGATAGACGAATACAACCAATGCAAAATAAGAGTAGTTTTGAAAGTTTTTTTATCACTTCACTTTGTGAACGGCGTCTTATGTTAAGAGCACCAACATATGTAAAGAAATTACGTTCACAATGCCAGGAAGGGAAACGAAAGTGATTTTTTTTTTTTACCCAAAGCACATTAATCTTTATTTTATGGAGGCTAAACATTCAACAGTAAATTACTCGCTAAACAATAAAAAAAAATCCCTACTATTTACACACTATTGCTAGAGATGAGAAATTATTTTGGCCCGTGAAACACATTTTTGAAATATCAATAAAGAGCACTTGCTTCCTAGCTCCTTTAGTCAAAGGATACCCAGGCTCCTGAACTTTATCCTACACTGATTGAATAATTTAAAACTATCAACACAGCAACCTGCCAACAAAGTGAAATTCAACAAAGAAAAGGCTCGGACACGTCCGAAACACCACCAAGCTTACTGGTCCTCATAAACAAAACACACTGAATTGGCTGTCCTAACTGCCGCATAGCACGGTTTTAAGAAATAATAAACATTTCCCACCTTACAGAGTGAGCGACCGATGTAGCCATTTTCCTGCTGCTGGAACTGTATCCATCCAACCAGAGACACGACGTCAGTTCCTGTCTCAGAGTCGAGGCTGCAGTGCAGTTTGCGCGTACCAATCGCAACAGTGCCGCCCTCTGACCAGCTTAGAGAATGCAGAGTCAAAGTGTATCGTTGTAGCTTTCAGCAAATCAGGTAATGATTCCAGGAAAACGATCATTTTTGTGGTTTTCTAGTTCTGTGACACACTTATGAGGATATATGTACAGCAGGGGAAGCCTTTTAATCCAATTCATGCACATTGTCAAAAACAACAAAAAAGGAAATACGCATGTGAAATACTGTATGTCAGGAATGTGTATAGGTAGCCGATACGATCCGGTTGATAGTGTAGCACCTACTGTAAGTGGTTGACCTATCACTGTCAGAACAACCAACAAAGATACTAGATCAGGTTTTTAAAAAGAAATCTGAAAATGAATAAAAAACAGTTACAGATGGCAGACAAAAAAAACCCACTAATGTAAAGTCACAATACAGTGTCGAGCCTGTATGTGCCATAGCATAGAGACAGCCAGCATCTGGGATTCTGCATTCATTGTCATCCCGAAAGATGTGAAGATGACCATTCGGCACCATTAAGGAGAAATTAGCTTTGTCCTTACCTTCTAAAGGAATAAGTAGACCCAAACCATGTCAATAAAATATGCCCAACCACATTAAAGAAATATCAGAACCCTTCACTGCTGGAACTAAGCACTCAGGGCTGTAGAAGTGTTTTGGTTGGTGCCACATTTGCACTTGGCTATTTGTCAAGAACATGGTGAAAGATGATTCATCTGACCATATCACAGTTTTCCACTGCTTGGTAGTCAATTGCTTGTGATCTTTGCACCACTGGACTCACAAACATACAATGTCAAGTAGGATGAGCGGCTTGTTCCCTGTAGCCCGACTATGGTGTCCCATTACGCGGAGTTTTGAATGAGACTGGCTGCTCTCGCTACTGGGTGAGGTTTGTAATCAACTGACCTGCAGCTGCTTGTCTGTTTTGCCTTGCACTTTGAATGAATGCATGGGATTGTAATTCTGTATCATGCACTTTTGCCCACTTCTGCCTTCTGCTGGTGACGTCTTTCCCTCTGAGCTCCATCTGACATCACCTTAGACACTGCTGCTCGTGAAAGATCAGCAAGCTGGCCTGGCCACTAGAGCTCCTGCCAAATGCACCCCAATAACTACTGCTGTTTCAAAGTCACTGAGGTCTTATCTTGAAGCCATTCTGGCCATAATTACCGAGATATCAGAAATAGTGGGATAAATGCTTACAGAGTTGGTCAGATTTCAAAGATTGTGCCTGAGGTTAATTGAGTTAATTCCAGGTATTGTAAAACAGGACAAAAAATGTTTGTTTCACGTAGATAGTGCAACTACATCTTTTAAATACTGTATATGAAGCTCAAATAAAATAAGCCTGGACTCTCTCGTTGACTCGTGACACCTCACAGCTGTAATGAATCTAAGATGAACAATACCTTTGTACTGTTTCTTCTCAGCTCTCCCAAGATTTATTTTGAAATGTATAGTGTGTGTTAATCCAATAGTTATATATACTACTCATTCACCTTAAAATGAGGCCTTGAAGATCTTCCTTTTTCATTCAGTTAGCATCAGGCTTTTTATAAGATAGATCTATTGTTCAGTTTTGTAAAGAATAGCACATTTCTCTTAGAATATCTTTGATCAAGATCACCATATTTTTAAGCAGATACAATAAAAAGCTAATTGATGCTACCTTTATTTAGTCAAGACATTTTCCACTGGATATCGAATAATGATTAGCACCCAATTAACTATGTATTTGCCTTCAAGACACTTTAGTATACATAGTAACTAAGACATCTGCTTCCCTTCTGCTAACAAATCACATCTTGAAACATCTTCCATTGCCAAGGGGACCTATAACAGGGACTGACACATTTCATCTAATCTCATTGAATATAGCTGTATCTATTGATACCGTGTTCTGTATTATTACAACAGATAATTGACAGAAAAAAACATTCTTGGTATTCCTTCGAAAAACAAGTCTGATCATTTTCCAAGCATATTCCAAAGAACTGAGGATTTGTTTCGATATCAAACATCTCAGATTTAGTTTGCGATAATGTGCCTAGGGCACACAAGTTTAGCAATGGTGTGAAATTCAAATGTTTTATGGCCTGATGGCAGCAATGCTCACTTTAAAGCATAATGGAAATAGAAAATAGAGTGAAGATTATGAAGAATGGTCTGATTGGTCTGGAATGTGAAAACAGTGAATATTTATATGTTGTTGTTTTTTCCTTCCCACAGCTTCCAGAAACTATCTGGATTTACAGCTCATCCACTATGGAAAAAATGTGAATCTTGCAGATGCAGTCCTCAGTTTCCTTAAAAGCAGGCTCCTAGAATGAGAACAGAATTCAATGTGGAATGAAAGTGAACAAGTCATAAATAGTGCTCAAGAAGAAAATGTTTATTAACAAATTTCCAGTGACACAAATGAGGTTTTAAAGAAAGCAGAGTGACATTTATTTTGGTCTGTTAATGTGATTTTCCTGTACTCTGTCATCTCACTTTGCTGTGAAAAGTAAAACCACTGTGTTGAACTATAATCAATGAAGTACTAAAATGCACCTCACTGCTATCATCACAATCCATAGCAGATCTTTACAAAGATGAAGACATCAGGATCAATCCTTACCTGGATGTTCTGTATTGGTTAGTACATTGATCCCCTGTTGTGCCTGAGCACCTGTCAACAGAACGTAAGTTTACTAAACTGCTTAGAAAACAAGTTGAGCCTGATCACTTCACATTTTCTTTTAAATTGACGACTGTTGAGATGTTGACTGCGTAATCACACCAAGACTTAAGTCTGCAGATCATGGAGAAAAACCAGCATGAATCAAAATCAAATTATATCAAACTGCTGTTCAGATTATATTATGTCACTGCATGATAATTGTATGCTCCGAAACATCTCCAGGATGCCATCATGACTAAATAAAAAATCGGTCTTCTCATTGTGCATCTTCCTGAAGTGCAAAGTATACCTTTTTCTAGCATGAGAAGAAGCATTTGCACTGATGTGTGCTGATGGCTCATGCCTATTGCCACACCCTTGGGCACACTAAAGCATCTATGTAGAAGCACTAGCTTTGGCTTGGAAACAATGCAATACAATACAGTACATTTACCTCCTAATTAAAGGCAGCTACACTGCTATGCAAAAGTTTTCACATCCATCCTATGGTGTCCCATTTTGTGAAACTAAAAAAAAACATTGTTTCCTTAATATTTTATTCAGAACTTGAATTCTGAATAAATTCAAATTGAAGACTTCTAAGGCTAAGATTAGTTACAGTAAACGTCAAGAAAACTAAAGGCAAACCACTGAAATATGTTGATCGCACACGTTTTCAGACTCCTCATACTTCAAGGCAGATCTGCTCAAGGGCTGTCCTATTGCTTAGGGAAGCACCTATGGACAGTAGTTTCCATAACATTTAAAATGCTAGGCTTTCTTCATGTTTTATACATACCTGAAGAAGCCTAAGCAGTTAAAACATATTTCTGATTTTCAAGGTCAAAACTGTACTCATTGTTATTGCCGGACCTAAACTTTCTAAACAGATGCTCTGTGCCCATGAATGCTGCAGTAAGGCTACACAGAAAGAACTTAGCTTTTGAGATTGGCATCATGGCATTATGTAGGCATTTAATTATACAGTGACATAACACACAGGCGGCACTGTGGTGCAGTGGTTAACACTGCTGGGGGACCCAGGGAGCCTTCTGTGTGGTTTGTATGTTCTCTCCGTGTTCTCGTGGGTTTCCTCCCAGAGTCCAAACACATACTAATACTGTAGGTTAATTGGCTTCTGGGAAAACTGGCCCTAAGTGCGAGAGTGGGTGTATGTGCCCTGCGATGGTATGACGTCCCATCCAAGGTGTACCCTGCCTTGTGCCTACTGTTTGCCAGGAGAGGCTCCTGCTCCCCTGCCACTCTAAGTTGAATGAAATGGTTAGAAAATGAATGAACAAACATAAAACACTCTGAACTGTTATGTATGACATAGTTTGCATCAGATTTTTGTTTTAAACTTCGATTTCCTCTTTGGCGCAAGGACTCTTGAATGTGGGCCTCTTTGTATGTGAGCAGAAGGCACATGTGAAATTCCTTTGACACCCAGCCCTAATAATTCTCTATAGATTCTACACCAAAACACATATCACACTACCTTCAGGCCACTGTTGGGATGTCTGTGTGGGTCCTGTACAGTATGAAGCCACTGCTGCAATGCCTTATCACTGCCGTTAAATGATCATGTTTTAGCTTACTTTCAGCATCAATTCAAGTACACAAAACTTTTACTCTGCAATGTAAGAAAACCGAGATGACCTCTAAAAGGTACTTTTTCTATGAAGAAAACTTTAGAAGAATCAGAAATAAGAAAGGTGCCACAGGGCATGGCAGAATTTCAGCGAGTTGAATAAAGGTTGCTGGGTGAACAGAGATTTATTATTGTAAGAACAAGAGTGACAGCTCTCTCCATAAGGCTCTCACTGTCATTTTTAAAAATAAGCAACCAAAGCAGAGGTTTCACTGTTTGTTGGAGGCCAAGCAAACAACTTCAAACTTAAATTTGATGTTAATTTTTAATGCATTTGAACTATACAGTGCACACTACACCATCATCTGAGCAAACTATTTGAGCTTTGGCTCAAATTCATTAATTCTACTCTTCATGAGCCTGAAGCAGGGAATGTGACCTACAGTACATCCAAATACTTTGCATGCAAGATGCTACAGCGGTTATGATTTTTTGCGAAGATTATTAATCTTAAATCTATTCTTTGGCGTTTGCACAAGAATGTGGCACAGGGTGAAAAGGGAAACTGAGTTAGCATAAACGGTTCTCTTTAAATTAGGAAAACATTTTACAAAAGAAGAGCATTTACCAATTTGAGCATCGCTTATTTTATATTGTATTATAAAATGGACAATCCAGGTCTTATGAGCTGCTCCTTGAGGTAGCAGCCACCAGTATCAAAACAAATTATGGTTTATGGATACGGTCATTTTTCCCATGTACCAAGTTAATGTCATAGCAATGTATGGTTCATACAACCTTGAAGCAAATACTTGCCACATCTAAATAATATTATTGTATGGGATGCATTTAACTATTTGGCCCCAGTGTGCAAAGTGAAACTAATTTATGCAGATAATTCCTTACACTTATATACTGCAGCTCTTTTCTGGACACTCCACTCAAAGTGCTTTACAGATACAGGTATGAGGAGTCCCTTCCACCAATGTGTAGCTCCCACCTGGATGATGGGAAGGCAGCAAAAATGCACATTACACTCACCACATGTGGTGTGTATTATAATACAAAAACAGGTCATGTAAGGCTTTTAGTCTTCGTTAAAAAAAAGACTTAAATCAGAGGAACTCAAGAGTTCACACAAAAAGGATGACACAGGAATATTACCTTATGTATTTCAAATTTTTAAAAAGCATTTTTAAGATGTATAAATGAAAGGAAGAAATATACACTGTATTTGCTTTAATATGATTTTAACTCCAGGCACCCCTTGAAGTGCCTGAATCCAGGAAGAAAATATAGAAAAAACTAATAGCCCCAGGCTCGAGAAAGTTAAGCGTGTTTATTGTGACTAACCCTAAACCAGTTTCCACTGGTTTCTAAAGATCTTGGTGTACATCTAAGCATAACGCAACACAAATGGAATACAGGAGAATAAACAATCTATACGATTAAGATCCATGGGCGTTTCCTTTCAGTACACACAGCCACATTTTAATGTAAAATAGTCTTTGGTCGTTGTAGTATTTAACTTAAGAAAAGTTAAGTGAAATTACTGCAAACAACATTGCTCTACGTCTTTCGCAACACGTTAAAAGGCCATGCAAAAACAGTGAAATGGCACTAAAGCGGGATTTGTGCCCTCATCATTAAGTCCTTAGTATGCAATATGAACAACAGGGGGAAATATGTAGAAACCAAGAACATAAGTGTTATCTTTAAGTTGAAGCCACACACACACGGAGAGAGATTTCCCACCAAGATCTTGGTGGTAGTCCACAAAGGGTGCACTTTTTGGCATCTACGCATTTTTTAACAATCCACAAAGGTAAACCTCAGCTCGACATCTTCCACCAGTTAACTGGTGTACGACTGTGCGCTTTGCAACGCAACTCAACAGCACTTGCAACATCTTTGCGCAGCTAAGCTACACATAACGTAGCGTGGCCGAGCAAAAGCTTTAGTCCGACGGCACACATTGGTTGAACAAGACAATCTTCTTCATCGGGGATGTTGCGACAGATAAGATACTAACCTTTACCACTTAAAAAACCCACACTGACATCACCTTCCCAAGCAGGCTTAATGGAACGCCACGTACGTCTCGGTGCAACGCAACTTGACAGGGAAGTCAACCAAACACCAAACTGACAGACGCCTACTAGGCCCAATACCCGGCCTAGACGAAGCCTTAAATAAATCGAGGAGGACGATTCTGTCCAATGGCCGCGGAGAGAGGCGGAGGGTTGCCATGGTATTTGCGAGTTTGGGCTGGGCCATGGGTAGGAAGGGGCGGGGTTAAAGGCTCTGGTTTGTGTTACAGTAAAACTATAACTGGAGCTGCGGCGGAGACCTAGGTGAATGAAGGATCCTGCAAAGAAGCGACGAAAGATTGTTTTTTTCAAAAAAAGGCGATGACAGCTAACAGAGTAAGAGAAAGAACTTCGATACGTTACGGATATAGCGCTCTTTGCGTTTTAGGATAGTACAACTTTTTGGGGGGTGAACTAGCCCTCTCCTTTGGATGTCGGGTTGAAAAGAAATCCCGGGTCTAGCGTGCTCAGATGTTGTAAATACAGCGAGATGTGAATATGTCTTCAAGTTTTTAGATAGTGTAAAGTCAGATTCCGATTATTTATGTATGAAACATCATCTGCATTTAGAAGCTAGTCGAAACAGTAAACGGACGGCGACGGTGAATCCCTCGGAAATGTGACAGTTTATCCACGCTTAGCCGGAGAGCGGAGAGGGGAAAACAAACGCCGATCTGAAACACGGAGGCCGGCGTCACTCATTAAGTCACTCATTGGTTTGCCTTTTTTTTTTTGGTTTTAAAGTCAGTGTGCAGCAGGAGTAAAACTGAATCCGACAAAACTCTTCCAACGGGCTTAGTTGTTTTGCAAAACCGTAAGGTGTGAATACAAGCAAACAAAAACGAGTATGAGACGCACTTGACTATTTCAACAGTCCTTGAAGAAAACTATAATTATGGTGATATAGGATGTGTAGTTTTGAAACCTTCCACCCTTCTATAATATTTTATTTAATGCACAATTATAGCATAGCTTTTGGATATAGGAAGGTGTTTATATTATTAGAAATCATCAACATCTCATGGAGCTGAACAGGAGTGTTTTGTTCTTAAATTATCAGTTTGTCATCACTTGGTTAAACTGGGTTACACCTCTGTTTCAAATGCCAAATCTATGCTTTTTTTCCCCCCTCCGGGACGTTAGTCAAACAAATAATTAACATATTTGATTGGATATTACTTTATAAAGCAGTTTGTACAAAAAGTCTGATATTTAACCACCACCTATTTTAATTTAAGAACTGAGTGAGTCAGAAATTCAAATAGCTGTACATAATAACCATTTTAGGATACCATATGGTAAAAAGTGATTTTTACCATATGGTATGGTATGACGGTCCTAAACTGTGACCAATACTAAGATCACTTTATTAGCCCTATACAATTTCTTGCATTAGGAATTCGTCTTTAGTAATCATGGAAAATACTGATAGGATTTTCACTATTGGTAAAATAAAAGGAAAACGTATAGTTATAATGCTTCTTTGGCTCTTATCCCATTAGCTAATACAATAATATGTTTTGTAACTCATGCTGAGTTATCCAAATGAGCTCCACCAGCCAGTTTGTCTCCTTCTTATTCCAGATGTGTTGGAGTGTGGGCTTGAGCCACTGCTGTTTAGTGCTCGCTTGTCTGCTCATTTGTGCTGAAGCCGTGCCTATAAGTATAGACAAGACAAAAGTAAGCCCTCCACCAGAGAAACCAGAAGAAAAGACACAAAATGTGGTAAGTGTGGCAGGATGTAAAAGCAGAAAAAAACAACGTATTGCATTGAAGTTACCCCAGAGTAAGAAAGAAGATAGTTAATACTTTGGTTTGGGTGATACAATATACACCCATTTCTTTATGACATTAACACTGTGGGTGAATATTACTGTTATATGGTTGTGACAGAAGTTCAACATTTTTAAAATCTCAATAGTATTGTTTTACTTTTACGGTTTCTTATATATTTTTAAATCTCCTTCTGATTACTAAATCTCTCCCCTTACTTTGGGCATCTCCCATTCTTTCTTGTGTTGAGACCTTAGAAATCTTGAATTTTATTTTAATAATTGTTCCGATTTTAAAGTAGTGTGCTTTTCATCCTTGTCTCATCTGTTGGCTCACAAAATATTTTGATTAATAATCATGTGTCCTTTCAAACCTGTATTAAAATAAATAAGTGGTTGCTAGAATGCTGAAATAGTAAATCTATTTTCCTTCGTTATGCTGACTTCACACAATACCAGTTTTTCTCTTGGAAAGGTTTAACTCCTGTGAATAATTGTCCTCTCGTTTCTCACCAACTCAGCTTAAGCCAATGTCAGTGCCTCTCCAGGCTTGGTGGAATGCTAAAAGTGAACTGTAGCTTATTAAGCTAATAATTATGCTTATTACACTTATAATTATGTTAATTGCTGATGAATATTTTGAGGCGTATTGCCTCAAAGCAAAAACAGTTCCATACTTTCTGGCCGTCTTCTTGTGCCACATTCACTGTTGCAAGTTTAACTTGTAATGTTAAATGTACAAATAGGATAAGCCTTGAGCAAAATGATAAATTGTCATAATGCACATTCTTATATCAACACAAAATATTGTATCTGTGTCACCCATATGCCTTTTACAGGCTGGCAGCAAAAGTGGAGATATTTCGTTTTAGTTTTTTCAGTGCCGATTTCATGGGTATTGCCCTGCTTTGCAAATAATAGAAACAAATCATTTGGGTCTTATGTAGAAAGGTCAAATAATGGCAGGGAAAAAAATATACTTTCACAAAATCAGTTTTTCATTTCATTTCGGCTTTACTCAGATATACAATATGCATTTCTGACTGAGTCAGAAATATGCAGAGTTTGAATGATATTGTTTGTAGCAGGTGTACTGCTATTGTTTTTTTTAAGTTTATTCCCCAGGATTCTTTAGTGCTCTTTATTTAAGGATGCATCAACAGATGACTCAGTCGATAATTCAGTAAATTAGCAAGTTCATCTGCTTCACCCTGCATGAACATTTTGGCTTTCTGTGTTAGGACACTGGACTGCACTATGACCGTTACCTCAGGGAAGTCATTGATTTTCTAGAAAAAGACCAACATTTCAGAGAGAAGCTGCACAACACAGACATGGAGGACATCAAGGTACAGCACTGGTTTCATTCACTATTTCTTGGTGTTGGGCATTAATGCATTTTTTTCTTCAAAGTTAAAGATTGTTTTAAAAAAATTAGTGCTGAATTGTCATTTACTGTGCTTTAACTACCATAAGGAGAACATTCTTGTTCTGCCTGTTTCATTTTCTGTCTTGTGCTGCCAGTTTTAGAATATCTTAAGTTTTAGTATATTTATGTTCTGCAAGTGTTGGTTTCTGTGGTATTCGTGTTCCCTTTTCTGTAATTAACCTCAAATTTAATGTTGTTACATTAGATTGTTTAGTAAAAGTATAACAAGTATAACTGAAAAACAAAAGGCACAAAAAAGGCATGTTGTACACAAAGATTAAATGATTAAAAAATGTTCCTAGACATTCTGGACAAGAGTCCTACTTCATTTGTTTAGAAAGAAATGTGACCACAGTGCAGTCAAGTGGTTGTCGACCATACTTGCCTTATCAAGGAGAAAGGCTTGCTGCAGCATGAACCAAGTGAAGCCAAGCCAAGCGAACAAATTGGATCATAGCAGAACAAAAGATGGACTATGTGGTGATTGAAAAGAATGCAGCATGGGAGCACTGCATTTTAAAAAGCTCTTTCAAAAATCTTTCTGGAAAAAAAATTGTTGTTGGCACGTAAATAATGTAAACACCTGCGAAGCTAAATGATAGGGCTGGATTTAACTTGTGCCCCGTCCAGGGCGTACCCTGCCTTGCGCTTGTTGCTTGCCGGGTAGGCTCCAGCTTCCCGCGACACCGCATGGTATAAAGTGGTTTGGTAAATGACACGACATGACAATAGTACTTGTACTTAAACGTTTTTTTTTTATTGGAATGACCTACACCAAGTAAACGATTCAGAAACTTTGAAAAGCAAAGGCAATTAAGGAACAAAAGAAAATATTCTGGAAAAGAACAGTGTTTTAAAATGATCGATTTTCGTAGTACCCACGTAAAACTGTAATTACATTTTCAGTAGAAGTCACTTTGTTTTACATTTCTATTTTCTGCAATTTAATGGTGCATTCTACTCCCTAGCAACCACATCTATTTTCTAAAGGCATTTCACATAATAATAATAATAATAATAATAATAATAATAATAATAATAATAAAAACTTTATTTTATATAGTGCCTTTAAAGGTGGCTTCTCAAAGCGCTTTATAGGATGACAATAACAATAAATAAGAAGACTACAACAATAAATAAGAAGATTTCACAAGATAGGACACAATTATAATTACAACAATACAACAATAACAATAGAGGAGACCGTGGAAGATGGTATTAAGAAGAGCAGAGGGGTGAAGAATGGAACCACTTAGGTAAAGGCTTTTCTGAAGAAGAAGGTTTTGAGTCTGGATTTTAAGGAGTTTAGAGAAGGTGACTCTCTAATATCCTTGGGCAAAGAGTTCCAGAGCTTGGGGGCATAGCAGGAGATGGCCCTGTCGCCCATACAATGTAGACGGGCTTGGGGGACAGTAAGGAGGGCAGAATTTGAAGAGCGGAGGTTGCGAGGTGGGGAGTAGGGCGATAAAAGTTCAAACAGGTATTGAGGTGCCAAGCCATGTAAAGCCTTATAGGTGAGCATGAGGATTGAGGATGAGGATGAGGAAGTCTATGCGGAATTTGACCGGAAGCCAGTGCAAGGACTCCAGGATAGGAGTAATGTGAACACTTGCACTAGACCTGGTCAGGATTCTGGCTGCTGAATTTTGGACATACTGCAGCTTGTTCAGAGTAGATTTAGATACCCCAGGGAGTAGAGCATTGCAGTAGTCAATTCGAGAGAATACAAATATGTTAATCAGCTTTTCAGCCACAGTTAATGATAGCATAGGGCGTAGTCTTGCGATATTTCTAAGGTGAAAAAAAGATGTTTTGACAGTATGCTGTACATGTGGGTTGAATGTTAAGCCAGAATCGAATATAACCCCAAGGTTTTTCAATTTTGATTGAAGCTCAAGTACAGAGCCATCTACAGACAGGGTTACAGGACTGGCTTTACGAAGTTGATGGGGGGTACCAATAAGCATGACTTCAGTCTTGTCACAGTTAAGATGAAGGAAATTTTGAGTCATCCAAATTTTTATGTCAGAGATGCAATTAGATAGAATAGAGACAGCCACATCAGTGTCGGGTTTGGTATGGATGTATATTTGAGTATCGTCAGCGTAAAAATGAAAGCTGAGGCCATGTGATCTTAAAAGCTGACCAAGTGGGAACATGTAAATGCTGAAGAGCAAGGGGCCCAGATATCCATATATCAATAGACCCTTCCTTACACATGTGTATTAAAGGTTTCCACATGGATAGTATTTGTCGGAAGAACTTTGGTTTGATTTAGGAACACGGCCTGTTAACTTGGGAGACTTTGTGCATTGTCACTTCCTTCTTGATAGCAAGAGTACAGAGGTTTCCACTCATTGCGGTACAAGTCATTAACTGTCAAGTAACAATACTGCTTTCAATAATCGGCTACTATACGACTTCTGTTCATATAACACAAGGGCCAATTTCAAATTGCTTTCATCCTTGCAATGGCAGGTGTAACAAACACACTCCTTCCCAGGAAAAAAGTATTAATTCAATAAAGTTCTTTGTACAGCTGTTCCATTGCATTAACACTACATTTGGACAGATCAGAGTTGGAAGACAAGAGTAATTCCTTTTTCTTCCAAGCATACCCAAGCCTTTGTAGTACAGTGCTATTCACACTGGCTGTTTTGTTGAGCTGAGCCAACCAAACACTGCCCTGGTGTAAGATAAACGTACTGTACTTAAAAACATGGTTAACAGTAAGCAAAAGGTATCATGCTTAAACTAAACGTTATGGAGTTTTGCTGTTATTTCCTAAGAGAATATTATCGTTAAAGTCTAACACCCTTTCATCCATTTTTACTTGTCTGAATGTGCTTTTCATTTCTGTTTTCACAAGCAACTTGCTAATAGAATTTGTGGTTTACAATTTACAGATAGAATTAAAAAAAAGCAAAACGGTTCTTGTAACTTGTACAGGACATTTCCAGCTGTGTATCTTGTAATGTGTTTTGTAGGGATCACGTAACTATTATTTACTTGTTCTCTTTCCACAGGGATGGGGTGGAAATGGCGCTTTAAAACTCCTTAGTCTGTTAAACAAGACTCTCCTATCCCTCTAACGTGCTTCTGATTTTCCAGAAAGGAAAACTAGCCAAAGAGCTGGATTTCGTCAGTCACAATGTGAGAACAAAGCTGGATGAGTTGAAGAGGCAGGAAGTGAGCAGGTTGCGGACCCTGATCAAAGCCAAGCAAGATATTGAAGGGGGAAAAGGTATTCTCCAGAAACTAAACCTTACTATGGCACAATGCCAGTCATACTCAGCAACACCTCAGACAAAAAGCTGAGGGTAAAAAACATTTTACTAAAGAAATATAAATGAAAGACCATGTCTCTTTTGAAAAACTTTACTGCAATTGCTCAGACTTGGATACAACCTGGGCCTTTTATTTCTGATTGTATTGAGTCTAAACCCTTGTAACTTGTAAGTGGGTTATTATCTAATATTATACTATATTACATGTGTTTTACATTTAAACTGGCAAGTAGATAGTATTCACTATATTGGCGAAAACTATAGTACAAACATCAACTGCTGCCAAAATATAAAATCCTGACTTACTGTCAAGGTGAATTATCATGCAGCATATTTTTGCTGTATGTAGTGCATTCTATGTGTTGTTTTTTTTTCATTATTTCATACATCGTATTTGGATGTATTTTGTCTTCTTTTAGGGCAGTAGGAGAGGAATACATCTCTCCTATTTACCTGTAACCTCACTTTTTTTTTACAGTTTTTGTTTCATTGAAATAAATAAGCTATAACAAAGGTTGTGATTATAGAAAAATATCAAGTTCCTAGCTTTAAAAGGAAAAAGGGCTTGATGTGACTTTTAGAGGTGTTTGAAGGTTTGCTACCTGAAAGTCACGTGCAATATCAGTTCAAAAACGTAAATATTCTTTGAGTCAGGACAGCACGTCCACAGCTGTCTGACTGTATCTAACTGCGTCTGTTTGAACAGCTGAATATACCAGATGTACCAAAATTTACAACCCCTTTTGGTGTTTACGCAACAGTGTAGGACAGACAACATGTGTTGCTGGGCATCCGAGGTCATTTGCAGATTCCAGTAAATTCCTAGCAGTAGTGGAAAATGTCAGTGAACAGAATTATAATATATTGGCCTGATATGAAGTTTTAGTGTGTACTTTTAGTTTCAATACATCCCTGTAAAATATTTGAGGAGTTTTCAGTTATAAGTAAAGAAATGAAGTCCTGATTATACACCACTCCATGTAGAAACGTCTATCTAGCAATTCATGGACCAGTTCTTAAACCCTTTTACATTTATGATCGTAGACCCCTACCTGTACTTGGAACAAGCACCTCTGCCAACTGAGCCACCAGGGAGCCTTTGAATCCAATTGTACTTCAATCCTAGCAGAAACGGAACTAAAGTGTAGACTGTGCAATAATGCTAATTTGGTGATTTACATTGTTTAACTGTTACCTGGTGAATTCTACTCTAGTATTGTATAGCTAGTAGCTGCATTACCCATTTATAAATCTACCAGATGAGCATTTCTTAAAGGACGTTAATAAAAAAGAAATGTAGTGCCTACAAAGAAAACCCAGCTCCTGCTACTAAAACTAAACAGCGTGTCAGAGAACATCTGGGTTGCCGATGCTATCTAGTACACTGTTAAGAACACCAGCTGGAGTGGTGCTCCTGGGTGGCTTAATGTAAAATGCTGTTTTTGTGTATTCCTAACCTTTCCTCCTTCCTTCTGCCTGAAATTCTCCTAGACATGGCAATTGACCATCAAGCCCTGCTGAAGCAGTTTGAATATCTGAACCACATGAACCCTCACACTTTTGAAGTTGATGACTTGGACAGGCTGATTAAATCGGTAAGAAATGGCCCATACCTGGGGTCCCCAGGGCTGTGGCTCCATCTCGTTTGTGTTCAGCCATAGAAGAGAAACGTGTCACTGAACTTTATTAAACCAGTTTAACACTTCTTTGTCTTAATTCCTAGTCTGTAGAGATTTATAGTATGAAACCTGCTGGACTATTGCTTCAGAGCGCTCAAGCAAAATACCCCTGAACTTTAATAAAAAATATTAATTTTTTAATCTGTTTTTTTCTAAAATGTGCAGTTTATTTTCTTCACAAGTAGTGTGGTATTCATACAAAACACTCCAGGTTTACCCGACTTGTCTCATGTGGGAGGTGCAGTGAACATGGTTAAACGGGTGATGCTTAAGAAGTTACTAAATAAAACCTTAAAAAAAACACCTCGAGGCCGTTGGCCCATATCGCCTCGATAAGCGGGTGACACAGTGAACCTCTGCCTCCAGGCTACGAGGGATCTTGAAAACTACGACAAGGAGCGTCACGAGGAGTTCAAGAGGTACGAGATGATGAAGGAGCACGAGCGGAGAGAGCACCTGAGGACGCTCGACGAAGAGAACCGGCAGAAGGAGGAGGAGCACTACGAAGAACTGAAGAAGAAGCACGCCGACCACCCCAAAATCAACCACCCGGTACGGAGCAGCACCGTTCCCCCACAAGCAAAGCTGACTTAACTGACAACTCTCACAGCGTGCGAAGTGGTGAAACACTCTCAAAGCATTTCTTGTAAAATGTATGTTTGCTTCGGCAGACTATTGCAGGTATGAAGACAAATTATTGTTGTAGGTGAATTTTATTGTATATTTGTTTTTGAGGCAAATTTTTTAAATGTTCTCCTGCCCAGAAAGCTCATAGCTTACTTATTTTTCTTTCTTCCTAGAATTTTGAAGTTGTAAGATACTGCAAAAAATATTTGGAATATGAGTCTAGATGTCCTAGGTTTTTCTTTTTCATAAAGATGTTATAAGCACACTGTGATGGGGACAGTGTGAATGTACTTTGGTGTGATATGCTGTTCTTTGGTGCATAGGGTAGTCAGGACCAACTGAAGGAAGTCTGGGAGGAAGCTGATGGCCTGGATCCGGAAGATTTTGACCCAAAGACTTTCTTTAACCTGCATGGTAAGCAGATATTGAGGACTTCCGGAGAGTGCCCAAAGAAATCTTTTTAATTTAAAACTTAACGAGGGATTGCCATCAACCAGCCTTTAAGGCTCTAAAATAAAATGGCATTCCTTTTTTTAAAGCAAACTGTTTAACCATGTTTTCACAGATACCAATGGAGACGGTTACTTTGATGAACAGGAGTTGGAAGCCCTTTTTACAAAAGAGGTACATCTTGTGTTTATAGCATTTCCATTAAAGTGAAGAAGAAACCAATTGCACGATGTCATTTCTTTTGACTCTGAGAAAAATGAAAAGTTGTTTCAGTTAATGAAAAGTGGGTAACATTTTAGTTTAAAATATAGTATATTTCTAAAGAAAAGCTTAAAAAAATGATAATTATTTGGATTCAGCCTAATGTTTTGTGCTTCCGTTTACATTTTTGCATAAATTGTGAAATAGAATAATAAAGAAATCCTGTTATTTCCCTGTGTGGGAAGAGCTAGTAGTCTTAAATAATATGGATGTTTTTCCTGCGATCCTAGTTAGAGAAGCTCTATGACCCCACTAATGAAGAAGATGACATGGTGGAGATGGAAGAGGAGAGACTCAGAATGAGGGAACATGTCATGAATGAGGTGATTCTAAAGACAACCTTAAAAAAATGTTACTTTTTTTGGGAATCACATTTATGTGTCCTCTGGCAGTTTTAAAACACCACCTCATGTCAGTTGCAGCCTGGGTCTGGCCACTACCCAACTGTGGATGGGTTTCCATAAGTCTTCGTTATAATAAATGGTAATTACAAATCGGTTGGATATACAATAAAAAAGTCTTGATTCCAAAAGGAAAGAGAAGTATGCAGAGGGATTTCTATTGACTTAACTCGTAAAGGAAATTGGTTTTGGAGGCCTATGTCTGATCTACATCATTAGATGAATTTGACAGGTACTCCTGGTACCAGCCAGGTGTCAGTGGGACTGGGCAGGTCAAGTTAGCTAGGGAATCTTTGGAACAGCACCTTGCCAGGCATCTGCTACCATGCGGTGACAACAGACACTGGATTTCAGGTGAGTACAGCTGCTCCTGCAAGGCATTCTCAGGCTTGCAGTAAAACCAATTTGAGTGTATTAGCAATTTCTTTAACAGCTGTTGAATATGAAGTGGGAGGGGATAAGGTAAAATAAGAAAAATTGTTATTCAAAAAATTCAACCTATGCATTGCTATGAGTACTAAAACAACACTCAAAATCTTCTGAGTTTCTGCTTTACAGAAACTAAGTTGCTTTTCCTGAATGTACAAGTGAAAAAGGGTTTCTAATTGTATGGTTGCTGTTGTTAACAGGTTGACATAAACAAGGACAGACTGGTTTCTTTAGATGAGTTCTTAGTCGCTACAAAGAAAAAGGAATTCTTGGAGCCAGAAAGCTGGGAGGTAAGGCTTATTTTGTCTTTTATAATTTCTGATTGATTTGTAAATTTATTGTATAGTCGTAAGTCAGTTTTATCTCAATTACATAAACCTTTTTAAAAGACATAGCAGTTGTAGGTTTCAGGCATACAAATCCAGAATCAAGTTTCTTAAAGTTATTGGACATCTGAACCTCAACTAATGCTTAAAGAGCCAATACCTGTATACATTGGACTTATTTTATTTACGCAAATAGTTGTTCAGCAACTGTGCCTAAGATGTCAGTTCTTTTAGACCCTGGAACAAAATCCTGCTTACACAGATGAAGAGCTCAAGGAATTTGAGGAACAGCTTGCCAAAGAGGAGCAAGACCTGAACCAAAAATCAGCTGATCTGCAGAAACAAAAGGAAGAGCTCGAGAGACAACAGGAACAGCTGAACGCTCAAAAGCTGGAACTTCAGCAGGTGAGACGCCTGCAGAGCAGGGAGCCCAGAAGCAATTGTGGTGCCCAGAGGAGTTTGTGAAATCATGTGTGCATATTGCACGTTATGTTTGGTTTTCAAAAGACACGTTTACACCGATTAAAGGTGAGAGAAGGTGTTGCATTTTGTTTTTGTACCGAAGTGCAAAAGACACATTCCAAAGCATTTTAGAATATTGGGGTTACATTTCTGTGGTGTTGAGAAGTTTCCGGGTGCAGGAGCCTCCCTAAAGGCGCTGAGGCAGACAGATCCAGGTGATTGAGATGGGTGCCCTTCCTATGTGACAATTGAAAGGTTTCACCTGAACTGGGGTAGTTTTGGCCTTTCCCCTGTAAGCCCCCTCAGCTCGAATCCACATCCTCACCTGACCCGATTTGTGTTTTCAATGGCAACGATTCTCATTAGCTACAGTTTTGCGCTTTATGTCAACAATCAGTGTAAACTTTACGAGTCCAGTATTACTGCCTGCCTACTGTTAAGAATGAAAATGGGGTCACCGTGCCTATGGTGCTTGTGACAGTGAAGAAGATGAAAGTACAAAGGAACAATTGCATTTACCTTTCTGACATGCATCAAGACAGAGTCTGCAGAAGGAGAAAAAAAGTTAAAAAGTACCACTAAAATTAAAAAGCATTTTCCTCTTAGGGGTTTGTCATGAGGTTAAGGTATCAGCATTAAACATTACACCTTGCAATCACTTTCAAATGCTGCAATAATCTTTTCTTACTGTCTCTCCCAGGCTGTACAACACATGGAGAAGTTAAAAAGTCAAAAAGATCAGGCTCCCCCAGAGGATAATGGTGAGTAGAACCTCCCATTTAGTAAATTTCTTAATAAGAAAACCATTAAATAAGTATTTAGACATTTATAACAATGTTGCCTTACAATATAGAGTATTTTTGAACTGTACTTTTGTTGAGTACATAACACTTCATACCCTTTTAATGCTAGAAAACCTCAGAACAGTTCTAAACAGTTGCAGACACACATTTGCTTCTAAATGACTGTTTAACCTTCTTTGTTGTTCAGAAGGTGGGAATGCACCCCCAGCTCCACCGGCAGGAAATAATGAGCCTCTACCTCCGGGACAGAAGGAGGAGATACAGTCTCACCCCTAAGCGTTGTGCCTTTTGGGTACAGTACGTACTGTATGTATGTGGCCGTGTGTACACGCAGCCCATGAGCAGCACAGACGTACACATACACACGACGACCTGCAAATGATTTGGAGAAGAAATCCTTGCATAATTCTGTTTCCCCTGTTACCGTTTAATTTCATTGTCAGGGTATGAACTGTAAAGATGGTAAATTATTTAAAACCACAACTTTGGAGACGGATCTGTTGCTCTTGCAAAGAAAGATGTCCAAGTTCACCTAACAATTGCAACATGAGGATCAGTCCAATTCTTAATTGCTGTCTTTGGTCTTAAAGGTTTCAATCTTGTTTTTTTTCCTACAACGGTATGTTTTATTATTTATCCAGGCTGAATAAATATTTTACAATTAATCCTATGAGTAAGATGAGTAAAGAAGGTTCCTTACAATCTATTTTGTGCTTCATAAAGTGCAATATGTGTGGTTTATAAGCCAAGGTAATTTGTGTACTCTGAAAATTGCAGGATTAATCCTTGATGTATAAAAATTGGTTCCTTGCTATATTTTGTGCTGCAGAAAGTGCAAGATATGTTTTTTTTTATGGTAAGGTAATTTGAACCTATACCTTTTGGTAAAAGGTCATAAATTCTAATATTAAACAAAAACTTGTTAAGACTGTCACATTTTCCAACAGTTTTTTTTATTAAACTAAGGGAGACATGATCATATACCATATTATTAATGGTGGTCAATGCTAAACATGAAAACACTCCCCACTCACAAAAATAATTTGTAACTAAAAACTATTATTAGACATTTGTTTCTATCAGTAACTTTGCAATGCATGTCTTATTTTCCTTGACTCATATTTATCAAGTCCCGTTATTTAGCAGAATGTGGTCTCAGGATATATAATGTGCTAAGTGATTTGGGGTTCAAATTATACTTGCTTGAAAAAAAGTCTGAATGTACGGAGCTTTCTGTGCTACAAAATAAGTCATTCAGAAACCAACTTGGTGGCAAAAACACTTGATTACTGTTTTGTGGATACAAACACGTGGTGTTCATATGATGATTAGGTGTACAGTAAGACTATTTACAGTTCATATGCCATTATATAGTCTTTTAATTTAAATAGCTTTAATTTTAATTAGTGTGGGATTTCCTTTTTGTATATACATAATGCATTTGTTAATGACCATCTTTTGAGTTATTTGAAAATAATAAAACAATGTAATGCACTGTTTCTTCAGTCTATATTTGAATGGCCCCAAAACTTTTTATTCATATAAATTTAAAACATTTATGTTTTACTTAAAAACTAATCATTTTGGTTTGGGTTCTACTTCAATAATACATTTAAGGTCAAACAGTGAAAAGATACGAGTGCAATTCAATACACAATGTTCAGCTGCTTCTTTTTGAGTTGGGGTACCCTTCCTACAAGTCTTTTAATTTTATTTCATCCTGTATGAATAAGAATAAAATGTAAAATGTCAATAATAAGTTACTAAGAAGTTTTATTGCACGTTTGTATTTAAACGCTGAAAACTTGGAGAGATTAATTTCTGCCTCTCAGTTTTCAGAGCGGCATGCTCCTGCAGTGGGTAGCTCCTTCACAGTGCTGGAGCCCTGGGTTCAGTTCCAGATCTGGGGTGCTATCTGAGTGGAGTCTGTATGTTCTCTCTGCGTTTGCATGGGTTTCCTCCCAGATCTATTGTTAACTTAATAAGCTTCCCAGAAAACTGGCCCTGGTGTGACAGCATGGTGTCTGTGTGTGCCCCCTGCGGTGGACTGGCCCGTTGCATGGTGGGATAGGCTCTAGCTTAGAAAGGGGATGGATGTTTTTGAAGATGTGCATGCAGGACGGCGAGAACAAGTCCTCTGCATCATGTTAGTCTGAAGAGGGAAACAAGTTAAGGACCAAAATGCAGCAAGTGTTTATTATCCAGGAAACAATTTTCAATCCAGGGCTTTTTAATTTTTTTTCCAAATATTTATATTGGGTATGCTTAATTTATATTTGGGAAGGTTTGTACTATACATGATTTAACATGGCACTGTCTTAATCAATTTATGTATCAAAACACCTAGGGGATTTTCTATGTGGTCTACAATTCACCTAAAGTTTACTGGACCAATGAAACATTAACTGAGATGAGCAGTTATGGGTATTTCTCTGGAATGGGCCAGACACTGTATTCTCTCCTTCTGCATTTCTGTATGTTTTCTTCTTATAGAATGGTAAACCAGTCTGGAGAAAGGATTCTTTTAAAAGTGGCCATCAAACAGATGTTAATCATTTCAATGTGTACCTTTTTAAATGAAAAAATAATTCACAATGATCTTTAACACAGTTCATTGTCTAAGAAATGAAAGAATAGATAAACGTTTTGCTTCATTTTTTTCTAATTCCATGATCTGTGTACAGAAATTTCAAGAGTTTGTATCCCTGAAGTTATTAAAAAGAAACGTTGCAGATCGGCTTTTATTCCCCATCCATATGTATGCTTATTGTGTTTGGTACAAAGTGGTCCATTGTTTTATTAAATGAAAAGATAAAGCTGTGTCAAAGCTATTGCTTTTTGTGTCATATTAACTATTTGCAAACAAATCTTGTCCATATAATAAATGTACAAATACCTACAGATTGAAACATTTGACAAAAACATTTTCTCATTTTAAATCTTTAGAAACAGGCTATAAATCAGATGGATTTGCAGAGGTTTCAAGATGGCTTTCTTATAAGATAGAGTAGTGTCCAACAGACAGTTTTGACAACATTTTATACATTTGGTCCTTAACAATCCAGTACAGAAGAGGTCTAAGGGGGGTGTTTTTAACATGGAAACTTAAACCACTAGGCAGGGTCCGTCACGGCTCTTTCTCCTACTGCTTTCTATATGAAGCATAAAAACGCTCCTGAGAATACTCCAGTGCACTGACTGGGGGTAGTGGCTGGATCCATCACAGGGAGAAATGACTGCATTGTCATTAGGGTGGAGGAAGAAGGCTATAGACTGTCTGGTGTTCATGTCATCAGCAGGGGGCAGTAATACTGTGCCTCTAACAAACAAAAAAACCTAAATGTAACTTTTATGTGGGTAAATTTAAATGGCAAAGACCTAATCATACAAACTGTTTTAAAGATAGCACTGGATATAGATCAATGTAAATGGGGAAAAAAGTGGTTTAACACTGACCCTGAAAGAGAGAAAGCTGGGAGGAATTTCCTTGCACCTGAAGGAAGAATCCTGTTTTATTTATTTCATTTTATCCAGATACTAAGATATATATTTAAGCCTTTGTAAGCCATTGCTTACATTAACACCAAAGTCACCTCTTTTGTAAAGTATAAACTCACAAGGTGCATTTAAATGAATTTAAAGCTAATATTAATGATCAATTTTGAATATTTGAAGTTTATTAAAAGTCAGATATACTTGGCGCATAAAACTTGAAAAAAAAATCGTAGTAGAACCAATAACATTTGAATTTGAACAACTTCACGGACTTCCAGTCTACAATACTGAGCACA
This sequence comes from Lepisosteus platostomus, assembly GCF_059453375.1. NCBI lineage: Eukaryota > Metazoa > Chordata > Actinopteri > Semionotiformes > Lepisosteidae > Lepisosteus > Lepisosteus platostomus. The sequence goes on along the minus strand of NC_142628.1, from coordinate 6,367,243 downwards.
CAAAAGCATGAATCTCTCTTGCGCTGGACGTTTCAGATTAGGACTAGTACAAATCTTGTATAGTGGTCAACACAGAGATATTGCACCTTACCGCAGACACAAAGAGATCATTAGTCCATCGCTGCATCAGCTCTGCAATGTGAACAAGAACAGTGTCTGGAATGTGAGGCGCTGAGATGAATTCTCCTGATCGGTTCATCACCTGTTCAAAAGAAAAAGGAGAGAAGCCCAAGACACACTTTAGTACCTTGTTTTACTGGAAATTTCCTTGGTAGCTACATTTTTTCTAAGCTTCATACAATTTATGTTTAATCCTCCCAATTTGGAATTGGCCCTTATCACCTCAGACTGCCATTACTTCCTCTGCAACAGCACCTGTGCATTCTCCTTTTCCATTTGCACACTGGTTAGCCAGTTGCCACGAGTCTTTTTGTTGTAAACTGTACGAAGATTTGAATGGATGAGACCAGTGCTCAGGCCTCCTGTGAACAGCTCACACAGGTAAAAAAGTCCTATCTGACAGGTACCTGTAAGCCACCAACACCGCGCTGAAACACAAGGGTGATGGTGCTGTAGTCTGAATGCCCCCCACTGGATTTGTCCCTGTTTCACAGAGCCTGTCTTCACTGGAGGGCAGTAAAGCGTCCTGAGGCACGTGGCATTTCTGTTACCTACATAAAACAACACTTTTCAGAGGCTGAGAGATTCTCCAATAGTTCTTCAAGGGTTTCTGAACAGGAAGGTTTATTGCCATCTGTAATATACTGATCTGTAATGTTGCTACTCCAGAGTCTAAGAAGTGTGATCAGGTATCTGGAACAGTTCGAGTTTGTCTTCCCTAAGACATCTGGGATACTGAAGATTTACTAATCGCTAAACATGATAAAGTCAGAAATACTGTTTAACACTCTAATTCTGTCAACATTTCAGATCTCTGCTGTCCAGCTGTTTTTTTTTTGTTCTGTACTGTGATGACTCAGCTATCATGACAAATGTCAGTCTTCAGTTGCCTATTGTCAAGCCTATTCTCTTCAGAAGGGATAGCTACTGCGTGACTCAGGACAACTGGATACTGTAAGTCTTTAATCATTAATGCTGATAAGTCATGAAACTAAGCTTTGTGACATAAAGCAAAATCAACAGAGGACAAGGATAGATTATGGTAATCAAAAAGACATTGGTTCAAAACTTAAGAACTAAAAAAAAATGAAGAGCACTCACGCATCCCAGTGATTGCAAAAGTGAAGCACTGTCTTGAACTAATCCAAGATTTTTTCTCTCTTTCTTTTATAGAGTATGTATATGTAGCTAATAACATCAATGCTATTACAGAGATAATCAGGCTCAGATAATTCAATGATTACTAGGATATGGCATGTAAATAAATAGATTCTCACTCCCGCAGTTCCAGCCTGAAAGCACAAAGAGCAAGAGGAATTATTTGTTTTTTTTTACAGTAATTTAAAAAAATAACTGCACATAAATCATCACATGTGTAACAATCAAAGGAATTAATTGGATTTCTGTGTAGTAAACAAGACTCTGTTATTAAGAGATTTCAGACTCAGTCGTGGAACATTTTTCCCCACCAGTGGGGCCACAGGAATGAGGCAGAAGATGCCCCACCAACACCACTGAAAACTGGGAGAAATGGTGCACATTTTAATCCCCCACCATCACCATCACAATCTACCATTCTGGTACAGTGTTTCAGAATTATTTGAAATACACACTGCTTCCAGTTCAAGCATTTCTGCTGCCAAAAGAGATAATCAAATAATTCACTATGGACTCGTCGTATTGTGACAAGTAAGAGTACCTCCCTTTTTTAATATTTAGTACACAAAAACAAATAAAAGGCATGCCAGTACCAAAGATGCCCTTTTTAATTTCTAATATTATAGAATTACAACTGCCACTCAATCTGGAAACACTCTTGGCTCCCGGCAACAACCCCTGTACCCACACAAGGAGTAAGAGATGCAGTCTCCTTCAGCCATCCAGCCAATCAGCACACAAGCGGTTCAGCACTGATTGGAGTTGTGTGTCCGTTCTATGATGTCACAGCAGGCCTGCATGTGTGAAGGAAGTTCAATGGGTCAGATTTTCGCAAGAAGACATGAAAGTCCAGGAGTTCTGGACAAAAGGAATGGTCCAGAATCATACCCACAACATGCGAGTCTTCAAACTCAACCGGCGCTTGAACTCAAAAGGGCTCAAAGCACTTTTTTTAGCTGTGGAGCCACTGTCAAGCCCATTTGACTTTAGAGTTTTATAATGACAAAAGACAGCTTTTATGAGCCTTTTCCAATCTGTGATCTTGCATAAACAGAATACTAATAAAGTTAATATAATGTTCTTACAAGCATGACATTTTTTAATTGGGATTATCAGAGACTACATATAACTAAACCCGATCATCAAGATCTAACTGAACAAACGTATGCCTTATCAGCACTGAAATATTTTTTTCTTTTGAAAGTAAATGGAATGCAAATGAGTGTTATTTTACCAAATACAAAGAAAACAAAATACGTAAAATCCCTAAAACCATACTACCCTAAAACTTGGTACCTTGAAAAACCTGCACGGCAGTGACTGGCAATAAAAATTAGATTTTAGAAAAAATTAGAAAAACAGCTTAACCAGTCACGCCTGGTCAATCAGAAAAATCTAAGAAATACTTAAACAACAAAAACAACGAAGGAAGTGGCAAGTTTTGTATTTTTTATGTACACAGAATGCTTCAGAAATTACAAAACTAGTTTTTGTCTTCACATAGCATGACTAGAGGATGAAGTTCATAAAAAACAATTGAATAATGAAAATTGGAGACGAGCGCCTGCTGCAGCTGCAGTCTTGTTTCTAGATCACATTCTAATCAAGTCTCTTTCTCCACCAGATGCAGCGGCTCTCCCAGCAGCTGTGCGGTCAGGCTCCGCGCAGCGGCACGCGGCTCTCGTGCCACGGGCCCGCTCTCCTCCACGTCCAGGCGGCAGCAGACGCCCTTTCTCTTTCACGGAGGCTCATTTGCCGAATCTTCCCTTGTGCTCCTTGTTCTTTTTCTTCAGCTTCTTGCCCTGCCAGGGCTGCCCCTTCTCCGGCCCTTCCAGCTTCCTCTTCTTGTCGCTGCAGTGGAGAGGAGGAGAGTGTGTGTGTGTGTGTGTGAGTCGGCACGCTGTCGTCAGCGTCACGAGCAACACAGAGAAGAGGGATAACATCAGATAACAGCTGATGTGTGGGGAGCGTTCTGGCGCACTATGGCTGCCGTCGCATCATCCAGGTGGGGCTGCACACTGGTGGTGGTGGAGGGGAGTCCCCATTACCTGTAAAGCGCTTTGAGTGGAGTGTCCAGAAAAAGTGTAAGCAATTATTATAACTGCATGAGCAGAAGCACTGCAGACTCACAACACACTGCAGGACTTTTAATCTCATGGGTTTCCACTCCATTCCCCTTGTAGACCAGCCGCTGAATGAATACGTCTGAGATCATAACTATTTACAAGCTGCTTGAACAAAACAAAGACTAAAAACTGGTTGTACACAGGGAGGATGAAGACCAAAACAAATATGCAGGAATAGCAAACGATTGAATTAAAACTTCATACTTATGTAGCAGCTTACTCAAAAGATTGAGGAGATGGGTCAATCTCCTGATTTCATCAAATGACCAGAGACTGTGAGTCTAGGTTTAACACGATTTAGAAATATAAAGGAAAATTAATCACATAACCGAAAAAATCCACAGCCCTCCTGGTTAGAGCATAAGTGTAATAACAGGCGTCAAAGATGAAAAACTTTAAAAGGCATTTTTTGGTGTGATTAAAAATAAAATATCGAAAATATTTATATTTATATCACCTATTTATATCACCAATTTCATGTGCTCTCAATTCTTTAAAAGATCAAACATCTGAACTCTTCACTAGAAGTAGAAAATGCATCTTACTTTATCCTGATGCAAAATATCTGAGACAAAATTGTTCAAGTCTATCTTCCTGAAGTATAAAGAACTGTTATTTGTGCTCTGTACTGAAACGGAAGCACACAAGGAAGCTGGCGATGTAAAAAAACTCCCGATCTGCGCCTCACCTCTTGATGCTAATGACAGCTGCGCTCTGGCCAGCTTTTTTCAACACCTCATTCCACTCCTCGTCGTCCCCCCTGATCATGTACCTGCAGGACGGAAGTTTACCGTTTACTTTCATATCATGGCAACCACAACACACACACACAAGCTCACATTCACAAGCCACTTAACACTTAATGCCTTCACTTGTAAATGACGTAGCTGCTGTACCAAACTAAGAGGTTAAACAACTTCATCCTAGATACATTATGTGTGGTGTCATCTTGAGTAAAAGACTGGAGTAATTGACAAACATTGCCTGTTTATAGCCGAGGCAAAACTACAGCTCTACAAGTAAATTCTCCTACGATGGATTGCAGACAAACACACACACAAAAAAACTGTTCCTGCAAAACAATTATAAAAGCTCCTTATTCACAAAAGGTAATAGAGCACAAAGAATTAAAATCCCACCTTCTTTGTCACTGGTGTCCCAGGACTAGGTCAAATACACTGTAATGGTCAAGCTCCCCAGCAATAATAGCTTCTCGTATTATTACATATTATATAATGCACCTATGTCTACAGTCAAAGGAGTCAAACCAATTAGGGCCACAATTTGCACAGTCGACTGTGTTTCCATCAACATCATCTTCACTAACTGAAATCACTGTCTCTACATGACAAAAAGGGCTGCTGTTTCGACTCGCACTATTTTTCAAAGCTTAGAAATAGCATCAATGTTGCTTTCCTCTTCTAATTATTCTGAAAGTTTGGAAACGAGACAGATTAGATATCTCTAGACAACTATTATCCCTGCATCCAGAATAGCTGACCGAGTCCTTATTAATGTACTACACAGGTTAATGAAGAAGTTGTTTTGTAAGAGGGATGACAGCCATGTTTGTCTCATACTAAGAAAACCGTGCAGCTGGTGAAGGTGTGTGTTGCATGATAAATAATGTCAGGGTACATTCTTGAACTACTAATTCTGGGAAATAAACTGGTCTGAGAAAGCCAGATCTTTAATGTGTAAATTAAAATATTCAAATCAATGATTTAATAAGCTGATACTTCATACAGTACACCTTCTCCCACAGGCTGCAGACTTTCCTAGTGAAAGGAAGACACGAGGCTGCCATCACACTTCGGTATTATTCAATCCCACTGCGAGATGAAAGATATGGAATATTTCAGACTTACTGAGTGAGGTCCATTTCCTTGATCCGCTCCATCTCTTTCTTGTGTTTCTCCTGGAATTCCTTTGCCGCTTCCTCCTGTTGGCAGAAGGGAAGGCAGGGATAAAGACAGGATCAGCAGCCTAGCTACTGACTTCAGCACACTGACAAACTCTATAACTCAATATGGTCATTTGCCAGCAACTGAAAACCAACTAATTCTTATGTTTTAAAGTTAGAAATTAAATTGGTTGTGATAAAATCCTCTCCAATGTGCAATTCTGTTTTTTTTTTTTATTTGAATGCTGATAAAATACCACAGGGGACAGAACTGATTTGTATTTGCACTGTTTAAACGCAGCTTTCAAATGAGCTACCCTGGGCCAGATTTACGGGATTTCATCACACACATAGCACCGAACTGAAAACCAAGAATTCAGAGAATTGGATATATAAACGCTCTTTTTCTTTATGTAGAACTTGTGGTGAATTAAAGATATGTTTTGTGATGGGTGGTATGCTGGTGTAATGGTTAGCACTGCTGCCTCACAGTACTAGGACCCTGGGTACAATTCGGAACCTGGGATGCTATCCGCATGGAGTTTGTATTCCCATGGAGTTTGGTTGCCATGGGTTTCCTCCGGGCACTCCAGTTTCCTCCCACAGTCCAAAAACAATGGTAGGGTTAACTGACGCCTGAGAAAACTGGCTCTGGTATGAGCATTTGCGGCTGTCTACCCTGTGACAGACCGGCGTCCCATCCAGAGCGTACCCTGCCTGCCACCCGTTGCATGCTGGGGTAGGCTCTGGCTCCCCCATGACTATGAATTGGAAGTAGTTAGAAAATGGGTGGATGGATAATTTGTTCAAATGTACAATGCCGTTACGATTTCTTTATCCCGATACATATTGGGGGGGGGGGGGGGAGAAGACATCAATCCAATGAAAGTGTGATCCACACCAGATCTTCACTGAGGGTTTTCACTGTGGGTTCCATTGTGATGTCCTTTGAGGCGACCATCTGCTCTTCCACCGCCTTTTCCTCAATTCTGGTGAAAAACTGTAATGGGGAGAGGGCAATGAGAGAGAATACAAGCTCTGAATAACGGAAATAAAAACAAGTCTTTCAGCAAAGGTGCTCAATCATGCAACCGTGCACACCCACGCAACACCCAGCCAGCTGGCTGGCGATGCACAAACATCTCCGTTTATCATCTCAACAGAGAAAAACAGACAAGAGAAAACAGAAAAAAAATCACATCTTAGCTATTCAGTCCATGATTGGGAGATTGCTGCAAGACAAATATCAAGTGTCCTTCTAAACTGGATGAATCTGAAACCAGGAGCTTTAGCCTGCCAGGACTGGTGAATGGCGAGTGAGGAGAGGGTAGGGCACTCACCTGCACCATTTTGCGGATGAGACGGTTGAACAGGCCCATCAGCTGGCTGCTGGGAAGCTCAATCTCCTTTTCCAGCTGGTCAACAGTCTTGTGCTGCAGCCCGATGCCCAGCAGGAGTGCCTGGCTTCCAGAAAACCAGAAAAGCCATTAAGAGTGCAGCTCAAGCACCATCGTCACGAGACGTTACCGCTAACACATGAGTGAATCAGAAGGACTAGGAAACGCTAAAAGCGGCCTTCAGAGGAAACGGAGACCAATGAGGACTGAACATGAGATGATAAGGTAAGAAACATGTTGCACGATCAATCAATGAACAAGTGCTGTGTGTATGCGTTCCTACGCAATAGAGGACAGTGTGGAATCTGCTGGTGGGAAAGATTCATTACTCCTGGGCAGGTTTACGTACAGACTGCGCCGCTGACAGCGAGATGTCGCCAAGCTGCTTGAGGAAGAACATCCTGGAAATAGTTGGGATCAAGTCCATGATGAGGTGGTAGTCCACCATGTTCCTGGAGTACATCTCCAAACGCTTCAGGTCATAGGGGCTGAAGTGTGCGGCCAGCTCGGCGCGAGTCAGCACTGAGAGAGAGACGGAAGAGAAAAACCGGGGTTAGGTACAGCACAGATGGACCATCCATCATCCTTTGCAAATACATAAATCCATCTCCTTTTATTGAAGTGCTTCACATCATAGGTTGCAACATTTCTAAGGTGCCCCTTCACCAGTGTAGGTGAAAGGACTCCTCAGTCAAAGGACAGAAAATTGAAAATTAATTCTGAAACTATTAAGCTGATGCACTATACATTACTAAAGATCAAAAGGCACATATAATGCAGTAGAACGTCCCAAGTAGTGTTAAAAGCACCAGCGTTAAACTCTTTTTACAAATCCAAGATTATCAGTCTTATGTCATAGCTGGTCCGTTCTTAGTTAGGAGGGACGGACCCCCCAGAAGTGGGAGTGCCCTCTGCTGGAAAGATGAGAGCTGAAGGGGGCTCACCAGGCTGGGGGTCCTGCTTCGCGTTCTTGTTCTGCAGCACGTTGAGCGCCAGGGTGGGGGGGAAGCCGCTGAACTGGTAGGAGAGCAGCGCCAGGAACCGGCGGCGGAAATCTGGGTAGGTCAGAGGAACAGAGAATCTCCTTGAGTTTCAGTCCAGCACACACCCAACCACACCCGGAGAAAAAGTTCTAAACAACCGGGATAAAAACATTATCTTTTCTCTCAATTATTATTCAAACCCAGTTTCGTTCTTCTAAGTACCTGGGACCTTGTATAGTTTTCAGTATTAAGGCAAAAAGAAGTGAATCTTCTTTTAAAAGATGCTTATGAAAAAAACTACATAAACATGGAATATATAAGGACACTCACCCTTCCAGAAGGCCGAGAGCCACTGGCCCTGCTGTGAGGCCTCTTCAGTGCTCAGGTCCTTCAGCATGACACAGGAGTGCTCGCCTGTCAGGTCGTTCTGGGGGCACACCAGTACACAAGCCAGATAAAGGACTGAGAGCTTAGGTTTTACAGCATCAACACATCAAGGGCTCTACCCCCCAAAGCCTTTTTTGTACTGTAATTTAGAAACGTAAAGAATGGAAAACAGAATTGGAATTTTCTACAGATTCAGTTTTCTAATTAGAAAAGAGTCTGTGAAATTAACAAAGGTTTGCAGAAGCTTCAGGGATCCTGGGAAAGAGACACACAGTGAACACAGAGCACAGCACATTTGTATACGACTGTTGAAAGACGTTCTAAAAAAAATTACCGGAGTTTGCCTTAGATAAACTGGAACAAATCCAGCTCGCTTCCAGAATCTGAAAAACAAATTTGGTTTACAAATAGGAATCGCTTACTTGTGACCAGTATACCTGGAATATTATATAATCTAAACAAACAATTTATTTTGCCTAGTGGGCACAAAATAAAAGCACACTGCAAAACATCCTCTTTGGTACAGCATTAAAAATAAGAATTAGAATCTGCAAAAATAAACCTGAAGATTTAAGAGAGTTTCATTCACTGCCGGAGAGCAGACAGGCCGGCCCTTGTTGTGCCTCAGGAGACCGACGCCTTGAGACCCGCAGACACTCACTTGAGAAGGGGAGGGGTGAGGCCATAGGAGACACCCAGGTAGTCCAGTTTCTCTGCAGGCCGCTCACTCAGCTTCAGCAGGAGAGGAGGGAGGTTCTTCCTGGGTGCCACCACTTCTTCCAGAAGACTGACAGCCTGCCCACGGACACAACCATTTAGGCCTGGCTTTGACCAGAGTGGCCCAACAACAAGGGCAACAAAAGACCACCACAAGTCGGGCTCGGGAGGGTGACAGGCAGGTAAAGCTTTCCATATTCCTGTGAGATATCCATATGCCCGGAGAGATATCTTCCTCGCTGCACGTCTTATAGTACTGCTCAGTTCTTAAGGTCAGTCTTTTATTACCACGCTTCGATCAAAGTTCAACTGCGGCCGTCCATCACACCGTCTTTAAAATTTTCACTGTCTCGCACTTTTGAATTTCCCCTTTCTGATCGAAGTATCAGTTAAAACTGACACAAAGCTCTTAAAATCCCTCAAGAACCAGGCGGCATGATGCTCTGCTGAACTGCTCACAGTGGTTCTTACCTCACTGCTGACAGGGGTGATCTCGCTGGCTGTGTTCTCAACCGTTTCCTCCAGACCTGGGAACTGACCCTCGTAGTACAGCTGCAACAGCTGCAAAGCCCGAGTGCCATAGCCCATCTGCAACACAGGGACAGAGGGCATTTAGAGGGTGTCAGAGGCTCCGACCCCATCAACCTGTGCCAACCGTCTTAGGAGTGAAGCACTTTGCTTCAACATCATTACTGCCCATAGGATTCACTACATGTTTCCGTTTTGCTGAAGATACTGTACATTTCAGATTTGCTCAAATTAACTATGCATAGGCCATTATTTGTTAATGCAACTGTCCTTCTGCGTTGAGCAGGACCTTCCACGGCTATCGTCACGACAGGGAACTTAGCACCTGCAAACGGGCTATGAGCCCGCATAATTACACTGACTTCTGACACGACCCTATCCAGTGCATTCTCACAACGGAAATCAAGTCTGTGTACACTGCAGATGCAATTGTAACAACTGAAAGAATCAGAGTTCTTCGGTCTTATTCGGCTGCTCCAGCAGTGCTAATTTACGTTCTTCGCAGAGGAACAGAATGGAAGTGGGAAGACTTACCCCCTGGTAATCTGGGTGAACTGCTATACGTATGACTCTCCCTCCAGACAGGCTGCCGAACTCGGGGTCTTGAAACTGAGAAGACAGCACACAGATTCAGACACATTCTTGAGCAGCAAAGTGGTGCACCACGAGAACATCTGTTAGAAACGAGAGGAGGCTGTTCGGCCCATCTCACTGGCAGGTAATAGCTAATGGACCACATCCAGCTGTTTTGTGAAAGAAGCCAAGGAACCAGCTTCAGCAACATGGTTGAGAAGTTGTGCGTTTGTGTGCGTTTGTTACGCACACAACCCTTCGGGTAACGAAGTGCTTCCTGTTCTCAATATTAAAGGAAGTTTCTTGTAGTTTCCACATGTGTCTTCTAGCTCATATTTCAGTGTTTTTATTCTGAAGAAGTCTGCTGGTTTTACTTTATCGACACCTTTTGAGAATTTTTGAATTCTTGGATCAAGTTCCTGCAATCTTCTCTGGTCATAATTAAAAATGTTTAGTTCCTTCCGTTTGACACCGTATGACATTCCCTTAAGTCATGGAATTCATGTGGTTGATTTTCTCTGGACTGATTCCAGATTAGCAATATCTCTTCTTTTTTAGGTTTGTATTCTACCACAATATTAAAAATCTGGAAAAGTATGCACCAATTACATTTACAATTACAATCACTGGCCTCATTTCATTTTTAAATGAAAACTGCATGCACTTCAAATGAAAAACAATGGCAAGTGTCATATCACATATACATGAGGAACAAAAATGACATTTTATGACTATGAAGTGCATTCCTTGCCTTCTGTGGATGAAGTGAATGAAAGGAGGGAGTTTTGACAATCTTATCAACATGGTGTCAGTGGAGAGCGTACCTGCTCAGAGACTGTCCAGGGGATGAGGTCTCCAGAGGCTTTCTTCCCACGAGACAGGCTGTTCAGGATGGACTGACGGGAAATCTCCCCCTCCAAGCACACCTAACCAACAGTTAAAAAAGGATATCAACACTTCACTCCAGCTCAAAGAGAACACTACCATACTGCTTTGGCAGTACCATTAATTACAAAGAAACACAGGATGCTTTGCATTGGGTACAGAAAAAACAAATACTTGCAGACCATAGATTTTACTCCCCTTAGAATTTGATAATATATAGAGAGTGAAATCCAAGTTAAACATAAAAGGTTTACTATAAGGATGAATTATGAACTAAACAAGAGAAGCAATATTACAGAATTGCATTTAACTGCTGTCCACAAATGTAAAAATAGTGCTTCAATGTCATGTCATATCGAATACATCATCCCCTCATCACCCTATTGGATCCTGTATTGTCTATGTAATGTGGTCATACTTAAAGTAACTCAGTAAAGTAACTTTTCTTAAGCATCAAACTGCAGCATGAGACATAAACCAGGACACTGACAGTTAAAAATCCTAAGCAGGTACAGTGTCATGGTCAGTTACCCTCCTACAAATAAGGCTTGGGTTCTTGGCTTTTCCTACCTGTATTACAGCTAGAACTTCAGGCAGAGAATTCTGGGTAGGTGGGACAGGAGGGAGCAGACAGAAGAGGTGATGTGCAGGAGCATCGGAGAGCATCTGGAGGTCATTGGGAGAGTTCTAGAACAGAGAGAAGATTCGGGAAATGTACATTCCATTATCATAATATCTCATATTCATGACGTAATAAATCCACATCATCTCATCTCATTATGATGTTCTGTAGCTTAGTGACTTTGTTACCACCAAATTTCTGATGCTTTGTTGTGTATTTATTGTTTATTTATAAATTTGTTTATTTATAAGCCTGTATCATCAACTCCTGTAAACCATACCTTAGTGCAGTGTGCTATTAACACTTTTAAAATACAATGTATATAAAGCACCTTTAGTACAAAAAACATTCAAACTCAAGAAGCTAGTGTCGTTTTACTGAATGTACAAATCAATCTGCATGTTTAACAACATCATGAACTGGCATGTTTTAAAAGGTTTAATCACTGCACTATGCACAATAAAAGAATTCCACAGTCTTGAGGTCATCCAGAACACCCACAGTGCACAACTTCAGCTTCTCACATTACTCGAGCACAAGATCTTCAAATTACATATTTTGCAATTTAACGCACATTCTGCAACCCTTAAGCATCTGCTGAGATAAAATAAGTTACCCCACCAACTTATTGAACACCAGCTCACACTCAACACAAGGACACACAAGCCAGGCCCCTTCCACACTACTACTACACACCTTGTAATGGGAAGCCACGTACAGAGCCATCAGCCGCTGCAAGAAAGCCTCCGAGGCCTTGTGGTAACAGAACAGCGTGTCCCTGTTCACATAATATCTGCACAAGGGGAATTAAGGGCACAACAAGAGCTTGGAAATCCAATGACACACAAATTACAGCTTTCATAAGGCACAGTTAAAAAGTGAACCATCAGTTGATTGCAGTGGCCAAACAAATCTAAATTAAAATAACCGATGTCCTTTCTGGTCTCATTTTGTAGTAATTGACCTCACCACCTATGCTGTGGTTTTCTTGTTTTTCAAAAAATATTTTCCACATTAACTGGAAAATGAACATCAAATTTTTAAATAACATGGAATTGTTGGAGAACAACACAAAGGAAAAAAAAGCAACACATTTCACATTTAGTTTTGGACCCGTTGTACCAGAAACGTGAACAGTGAAGGATACAGCTCGCAGGTCTGTGGCAGCGGGCAGCCTGAGATAACCCGAGGGATGCTAAGACAGTCCAGACACAGCAGGTCATTGAGCCACTTCTCTACAGCGTCTCCCGGGGCGTAGCGGATGGACTCTTGCAGAGACACCTCATGAAGAGAGCGGGCTGTCGATACAGAGAGTCGGTCCGATAGCTACATGACACTGGAGGACCTGCAGGGTTAGGACTGAGAGCCAGCCCAGCACTCACTACTTTAAATCTTCAACACCAGCACAGAGATTTCAGGTTCCCTTGACCATCTAGGTACAGGACATGAAAGAGGTGATTACCCCTCTACTGTTTTTTTTAAAGATGCAAGAACAGAGGTAGGAATAAACGCCGGAACGACTTTCCAGACCCACATTTTCTCCACAATATTCTGACAAAAATATGGTTTAAAAATGTGTTATCATGTAAGGCATTTGGGCTGTTATCACAGAAATGACTTTTCACAGAAGGTTAGAGGAGGGCTGGGGCTGTCGTCCGCAGTCACCTGAGGCCAGGCGGGCGGTGGTGCTGTTCTTGTTCTCCGCAGTCAAGCAGCTCTGCTGGCTCTGCGCGCTCTGCTGCCTGAGCTGCTGGATGAGCTTGAGGGACAGCGAGCGTCCTGTGCCTTCATACCTGCACCACAGGGGGAGAGGAACAAGCTCCTCAGCGACACATACTGTGTATTCAACAGCACACCAAGAGAGAGACATGGAATCAATCAGGACAAGACAACAAACAACTCTATTCTTATCCCAAGGAAGGTTTACAAACTCCTCCCTAATCAAAAAAGATGAAAAAAAGCTAATCAGTTGTAATTTCTCAACTTTGTTACATAACAGCTGAAATTCTATTAACCTTATTTAGATCTGTGTAATACTTGTGTGTGCGAATGCCAAATGTCCTCAATTTATGACTGAGTGAATCTGACTAATATACCTCTAAATTAAACATTAGACCTTAACCAGGCAGCTGACTCAACCTGATTCTGAACTCTCCAATATTTGTCATCTTCTTGAGTCTTTTGGTTTACAACACACTAAAGCAGGTACTTAAAGAGAGCTGGAAGGAGCCAGTGATTGTTCCCTAGGCCCCAGGTACGGACCCGTTGATAGTGGAGGCCATGAAGACAAGGTAGGGCCCCAGCAGCCTCTTCACCAGGGGCAGGGGGATGGCAGCAGCCTCGTCAATCACCAGGAGCTCGGCCTGGCCCAGCTTCACCGCGTCACCAGGGTGGATATACTGCGGAGTGCACACAGAGTTCAGAGGTCAGGCTAGAACACGGCCACCAAACGTGCTTTTACAACAAAATAAAAACAAAAGTGTACTTGACCAAAATATCATCAGACATCTAATAATAGTGAACCTCTGTCCTAACATTTCTAAATCTGCTAGATGTAGCAAGACCTCTTACCTGAATTGTCTGCCGATGCTCTTTAAAAATATTAACTCTGACAACAGCTTTGTTAAACTCTGGATTCAAAGACTGGATGATTTCATAGTCCAGGTGCTCCTGAGAAACAAAATCACAAAACATTTGAAGGCAGCTCCTTACACTGTACCTACATAAAGTGAAACTGAGATTCCCATTAAGGGAGCATACTGGTATTCGACAAAAGAAACAACAAGGATTACTTGGTACTGAAGTGCATCAAAGCCCTTGAAAATGAACTCGAAGAGGGTGTGCAGGTTGTCTGGGCTGGGTGATGTCACAAAGATGTTGGAGTACCTGGTGGAAGGGAGGGGGAAATAAGTCAAAAGCATGTCTTCACAAATCCAACGCTAGCGTACTCCTTCAGGAAGCGTCATCTCCTTTGGTTCTACCCTAACCAAAGTCTGGCAGAGGGAAGATGGGAAACTTTACCCGAAAGCCACAGCTCCAGCGACAGCCAGACCCAGCGCTGCAGACTTGCCTCGACCCCTGGCCGCAGTCAGAGCGACAGTGCTCCGCAGGGTCTTCTCCGAAATGGCTTCAATGAACTTCAGCACTGCCCTGGCCTGGAGACACAGCCACAGAACAGTCACACGTGCCCACATCTACTGCGACTGAGAAGCACGCTGCAGACAGGCGAGGTGTACCTTCATTCTGGGACGTGTACAAGAAGTATTGGACCTGCTGAAGTCACATTAAGGATGTGAAGCAAAAGCCCACTGTATTATTTCAATGCCACTCATAATTAAACATTGTCATGGTTCTAGAGGACATGGATAGCCTGGCCTCATGTATATATGAGCCTGTTTCTTAGCCACTCCACCCCAGACTCCTGACCTGGTCCAGGGTTTTGCAGCTGTCCACCAGCACTCCCACAGGCTGCGTATCTTGGAGGGACTCCTTCAGCTCCTTCAGCTCCTGCTCCTGTGGTGACAGGCTGTCCTCCTGGGGAGAGACCCCACCAAGCCCATAGATACAGTCTATGAAAGCTTATTTAGAAACAAACACAAAGAGCAAAGACAACTTCTGAGACCTTAAGACATTTCTGTTAAAGGTCTTTAACAGGCTTAGTTCAATTGTTCAATTTAACTTAACTGAACGCCACACTTCACCAAGATTTAATTCTGTATTGTTTGATCAATTACAAAGCATAAATGGTAACATTTTGGGAAACACCCTAAAGAGCACACTGAAATGCTGTTTATGACAGGAAGTTTCACAAAGTTTATTACTGTATGTCATGAAAATGAAAAATAATGGCAAGCACATACAAATGTATAATAATTGATGACAAAACAGCAACCCATTGGAAAGTTATAATACAGGTATAATACAGGTTTCTATATCACCCATTTAATGAAACTGAAGGTCATCCATCCATTATTGACTGTCCTACCTGAATCTTGGGAGGTACTGGCTTAATGTTGGCAATGTGGCTCGAAACAGGTAAGACGTTTAGCTGGTCATCAATCACAACACAGTTCTTGCAGGAGGTCAGAGACAGTATGAACCTAGGTAGAAAAATAAATTAAAAAATAAACAAAAAAAAAAGAGACAGGAATCATTTAAGACCCAACAAACACTTATAGTTTCACCGAGGAAGAAGGTGAAACTATAAATTCATATAATAAAGTATTAAACAATATATTCATACAGGTAAATAGAAAAATGAAATATGTCTAAACTTCCACAGCATTTATTTTGCAACTGACATATTGGTCTGAATGCAACACACAGTACTCAAACATGTGCTATCAGAATGTCATACTCATAAAAACAAGAAAGGTCTGTCTGAGCATCATGACGGAATGAAGAAATACTGCTCTGAAGAACATTAAAACGTGCTCTCAATTCCCTTTAGTTTATGATCAACACTCGCACTTGCTAAAATAACACAGAAGAAATAGGACAACTTTGAAAGATAAAAACTCCTAGTATAATTTTAAACCAGTGAAAACCCCAAAAAAATCATTTCAGTTGGAAGATTTGCTAGATGTTGCACTGCCAGAGGTCACTACTGGTCTTGGAGGGCCGGTGGTTCTGTGAGGTTTAATTCCATCTTGTCTGGTAAGGAGCTAAACCAGCTTGATTCTGGCTTAACTGGGCCAATTTAACAGCTTCTCCCAGCTCTTCAGATGCTGCTGCTTTAAACAGCTGGGTAAACGCTCAACTCCTTGAAATTTTTTGATGGTTTAATTGATGATGTCTAATGACAATTCATATCCTTTAAAGTATTCAGAACCATGGTAGGGAAATAACTAGTCCACAATGTATACAACAGAGAACAGCAGTTCAAATTGTAGATATTGTACACAAGACACGAGACTATTCCTGCTTCATAAAAGCATGTCCCAAATAGCAAACATTTGCAGCCTTTGTCATTTTTTCCATCATTAAACTCATGAATTAACTGTATTAAATCAACATACCTTTCATTAAACCTGCCAATGACATCCTGGTGTGCTTCTGTTCTGTAGCGGGCATGGACATCCTGAGCAACAGACAGATGAGCTTTAACAGGGACTGTGTGATCAGCACATAGGCACAGTCGGTGGGACGAAAGTTCTTTCTCAAGAAGAATTGCTCTTTCCCAAGAACTACAGAAATCTAATTGTGTTCAAACTTTTACATAAATATATCAGTTTAAAAGTCACATACATAAATCAATTGTCTCTTATTTATCTCTGCAACGATAAATTCAGTTTAACAGGAAACTTCAAGAGAGCTCTCCGTTTCTGAAATAATTCAAGGATTGTCCGTGCAGCTAGAAACAAAGTATCTAACCTTAAGTGTTACTCCATTAAAGAGTGAGGGACACTTTAAATATTGACATTGAGCATTTCACTTCCTCATCAGTAATAAATACCCTGGGCTGTTTGTTTTAGTACATACCAGAGCTCAATTGTTAAAAAGAACATATAATGCCCAAGGTCTGGAGAGGGAACACTTTACTAACAGAAAAGTCTTTTGTCATTCTCCAAATATCTTAGAACAGCACATGGAGTGTTTTAAGTATTTAAGGGTAATTGTAATTTAATTTACAATTCATCTAAATATTTGTTAGAGCCCCTCCCGCCCTGTCTAGAAGATGTAAAATTATAATTTCAATTTAAACACCTAAATAATGTTTAGAAGTGGCTTCTTCAAGCTCAGTGTTTACAGTTTCTGTTCTTACACCCTTCATTCAACACTCTGCACTTGTCTATCTGCCACGCATTTGCCCAGTGTAGGATTCTGTCACATGTGCTTGAATTTCCTTTCCTCCTTCTTCACGTGTTTGCTCATCTACTTATTTCAGTATAATCTGCGAATTTGACAAACTCGTCAACCAAAGAATCTAAAATTACAAATTAGAACGACCAGTGATCTAAACACAGATCCCTGTGATAATCCACTAAGTACTCCAGCCCAGTTCTTAGCATTCACCCCTTTCTGTGCTTTTCTTTCATTTGGATCAAGAACACAGTTATCATAATACACTCTAGCGGAAAAGGCACAAGGTGAGACTTCGCCCTGGAGTAGCCCACATTCCCCCACAAGCAGAAGCACAACATTCAGAGACGTCAATTACTCTAGCCATCATGGAAAACAAGAGGAACCTTGAGCTCCTGGAGAGAGCCTACCCAAACAGCAGAGAACATACAAACGCAACATAGATGGCACCCAAGTCCAGAACTGAAGAGCTGCTAAACAGCAGCACTAGGTTCCACACCACTGTGCCACCCACTTATTTTAATGCTAGAAGGATTAATATTATTTGATTCACAAGGTTGTTTTACACTGAGCAATTAGACGACTGCTACTGCAGCCTTCAAATATTTTTATAATTGTTAATTACTAAAAATGAATTTCAGAAAGCGATAACACAAACACCTGGAAGAAGATTTTAAACTAATAGGGAAATAGAGAGGTAACTGTATTTTATACAGCCCCTGCAGTCCTATAACTGAATTACTTTTTTCACCATGCTTCAAAGTCTTCTATAATATCTACACATCTTTACCCTTCCAATTCTTACCATTGTCATGGTGTATAACTGTTTGAGGGAGTTCATTGTTCTGAGAAGAATGACTATTAGTCCACCACCTTCCACTGTCTCAATAGTTCTGGCCAGGAGATTAGGTGTTAAGGCCTCAAAGTCCTTTAAAAAGAAAACAAATTCCAGAAGAGTCAACAGCAGCTGATCATTCAGGAGTTACTTCAAGATCTGAATTGTGAAGGTGCATAGAGAAGTCAAAGAAAAGGACTGGCAATAAGTTACTTAACCTGTCTTAAAACAGTTCAATATCCTTTCATAACACAGATACCTTGGACGTCAGGGTGAAAAAACTCACCTAAGCTTCCAGAGCATTAAATCCACAAGTTTTACCAAAAGTAAAATACAGTCAAGTGAAAGAGGAAAAAAAAACATACTCGTTTGACTATCATGTTGAAAATAAAGAGAAGAAAAATTTTTATCTATATTTTACGAAACAAAAATAAAATCTGCACAGAGGCTTAGGAGTGAAAAATGGCACATGGGCACAGAGACACAAATTAAAAGGCTGCCATTAAGACAAAATCTTCCGGAAACACTTTGACCACTATTAAGAGTCAGGAGAATGATATGTAATCCTCCGTGTGGGGAACATAAAACACTGGCGGACGGGATAGTGGCGAGGCTGAATCTCACCAACCTGCAAGATGCACATGCCATAGGTGTTTCCCAGGATCTTGTGGGTCTCGTTGTAGTAGCAGTAGCGGATGTTGGTTGCAGCGACGAAGAGCTCGAAGGGATCGTCTTGCTTCAGGTTCAAGGTGCCAGTTTTGATCTTTTTCTGCAGCTGCCTCATCCTCTTCTTGCGGTGACTGAGCAAGAGGAAAATTCATTTGCAAAAGAAAAATTCACAGCTTCTGTGAGCTTCCTCGAAGCCACAATACCGTAATCCTTTAATGCAATTTCTTACAGCAAGTCAAAAACAATCTAAAAGAAAATCTACTTTAAACGTAAATTGTAAATAAGTTATTGCGTGATTAAACAATCATTGGTTTTAGTTTTTTATTGAGCTAGCCATGTTACCAAGATTAATTTTATCACATGACTATTGTACAAAGCTCACAGTCCACAGTGAGTATCTATGCAGCAGAAATGTTGTTTCTGAATCCAGCATTTCTACAAATTTGAGTTATTCTTGGAGATTCATGTCGAGTTTGATGTAAATGACATCTGCAGAGTTAAGTAAAGTCTGATGGTTTAAGGCCAATAGGTGTTCACAACTTATTTATTCTAAAGAAATTCAGAAATTATAGAAAAATACAGATAAATAGAATGAAATGCAGAAATTTTCAAGGATTGTCAGTTCAATGTTTAATTCGAAACCTCTGACTTGTTAAAAAAATAACGATTCTTTAGTAACATAACCTTTAAGATAACACCCTGTCGGGAATGCAGCTCAATCAATAATTCATTAACCTTTCAGCTGACAGCACTGAGTCTACTGTATGTGGACATATTTACGATATCTTCAGAGCACAACTGTTGCGCGTACTGGGAGTGGGTTGAGTGTCTACTGCCAGTGCTGTTCACTTTTTCCAGAGACTTTGCAATCCACAGTTCTAGGAAGAATGCCTCTTTGAGACCATGTACCTGCTGAAGCCCAGATCCTTCTTATAGCACCAGAGGACGGAGGGACGGGCCTTCACTGTGGCCTTGGACAACATGTGATGCAGAATGACCACCTGCAGACAGCAAGACAAGGATGAAGATGCAGCCAATGTTCTGCTGTTTTAGACAGATACCATCATCCACAAATCCTCGTCATTTCATTGCTCCTGTGCTTCATCATTCTTTTCCTTCTGCTTCGATGTATAGCGATTTCTGTATTGAACAGGAGCTTTTTTTTTTGCAAGGTTCAACACTAAGATGCTAACAATCAAGAGGAGCAAAATGGGGTAAAATTCTCCTCCCATCTAACATTTGCTGCAACAAAGCTCCAAACAACACTTCCCAAAGCTTACAGCATTCAGTGCACAGAGAAATGAACATTAAGTGATTTACCATGCTTGTTTGACCATTGGTAAAACGTGGCCCAATGACTGCAGGTTTTCTCTCATTCGGCTATTCATTATTGCATAATCTATCCATCCATGCCTTTTCTAATCGTTTCATCCTGTCCCGGCAAGCAATGGGCACAAGGCAGGATACATCCTGATGGGCTGCCAGTCCACTGCAGGTTGGCACACACTCACACCAGGAAACCAGCAAACATTTTCTCAGCACCCAATTAAGCTTTGGACTGTGGGAGGAAACCCACACAAACACTGGGAGAACATGCAAAATCCATGCAGATAGCACCCCAGGTCTGGAACTGATTCCAGTGCCCAAGCACTGCAAGGCAGCAATGTTAACCACTGCGCCTTGGTGCTGTCCATAACCCATGCAAAAACATTTCAATGGAAAAATTCTCAAGCAAAGCAGCTTTCCTTTAAAAAGAAAGGGAACCAATATGTCCTTTTAAGACCCCCCCACCCGACTACAATTCACTCCTCTCAGTGCTGTGACCCTCATGCCCTGTGCCGTGAGATCCACGCACCACTTGCTGACTGCTGAGACGAGCGGGCTGCACAGCTGAATAAGCACCAAGCGGAGCAGCCCCACTGACAACAGTGCAAGATCACAGGCATGTGGCAGGTCAAGGCCAGGACAGGCAAAGGGCATCCTGACTGGCAGAAGCTCATCAATCCCAGGCAGTGGCTGGCCCATTCAAATTGAGCAGCTAGAATTTTTATCAGGTTTTATTCATGTGGTCATATAACCTCTGTTCCTGAGTTAAAATTCTGTTGTTGGTTTGTAAAGCTTTGGAAGGTTCAGCTCCCCTGTATTTGTCTCATCTTACATCCATCAACAGTCCTGATCACAAGGGATAAGGTCGCCTTATGTGGCCAAGACACTGAGACTAAAACAAGATCATTAAGTGCTTAAATTCAAGTGATTATTTTTTCCTGCGTCTTTAAAAACAAACCGACAACCACGTTGTATACCAAGAAGTTACCTGATCTCTTCCATGATCTCCCACCACAACGAACAGCGTGCGGTGATGCTGCGCTACCCCATTCTCGATCTGCACACGGATCCGATTGTCCACTTTCTTCCGGAACATTGTTCTGTTTTAATCAGTGCTGTGAGGAAGACACCGGTAGAATGAGAAACTCATCTAAACCACATCGTAAAGACCTTTAAAAGGTGAAGATTATGATTATTGTGGCTTTATTAACAGGAATGTTAGCAACCTATCCTTAAAGGATGGCACAATATACAGCACAAACCGTTATTGTCAAATTTCATTTCCTCAGCATTACTAAGAACCACGGAAAATCAAATATAATTTTCACTAGAAGAAAAGACGGATTTGTGAACGTAAACACGCAAGAAATGCAGAATCGAATTGGCCTGACGTATATTGTGCCTGGATAAAGTAGTTTAAAAGAGTGCAGGTCAACAATACCAATCTTAGCAATGAAGAACAGTGTTCAATGTACATGTTACCGCTTCTGTATGTCAGGACTATTTCACTCTTTGGTAACAAATAACTCGTCACAGTGTAGTTAACAATGAATAATGCAAACTTTGTTCGGATTCATTTAGGAATTACTACACATTACACGTTTGAACAAAACACTAAAACACTTTTACTATTTTGTTGTTGTATTGCCTTAAAAAAACAAGATTTGCAGGCAAACGTTAACTAAGCTAGGAATTTAAAAAACGTAACTGATAATGAAATCACGGAGCATGTTTTCAAGCAAACGCCAGTGTGATATGGATGCCAAACGTTACCGATTATCAGAAAAGCAGCTCTGAAACAAAAAAAACAAAGCGAGTAATTTAGGAATCAAATGCTTTTAAGTCTACCTCATGCAAGATTTGAAGGCATCAACAAAATAATCTTTTTCCGCAGAATCAAGTTGTAGGATTCTCGAACTCTTCCAGTTCCTGACCAAACTCACGTGGAGACGCAGTCACAGCAAGGTCCCCTGACCGAGGAAGGACCCATAACATAGCTGCCTCAGCGATTGCCCGTAAAAAGTTATATCACATTAGTAGTGTGAGCAAACAGTTTTTAAATAAAAATGAAAAATATAAAGTTGTTTTGGCAATTTTTTAATTAGAAAATGTCGACAGGTTCAATAGGTCATTTGTCATAGATGTAGAGTTTATGTTAGCACGTTGGGGACGCGTGCTGTGCTTTAGTAAGGCGCCATTAAGCGGTTTAATCTTAAAACTGGTGATTTGTGACAAACCCTAATCACATACCTTTCTCAAGCCTTGTTTCAGTATCTCATATAGTGATTTCGGCATGTTGTATTTTCAGAAACGGCGGAATGAAATGCGTAAACTGTTTTCAGCTTCCATTCGCGGCGTTGAAAAGAAATGCAAGCAATCCGACATCACAGTTTGAAAGTTTGTAAAGTCTTTAAAGCTTACGACCAGTGCGTTTTCACCATTATATTCGTCAGTTTGATGGAAGTACGTTTTCTATCATTTGATCACTGGCTGAGGCGCTGTACCACGGGTTTCTTTGAAGTGGGAGACATATATAATTTGTATTTTATGTTCTTATTTAGGTTTATTTTTACTGTGGTAGTTTGTTTAGTGTGAGACGTTTTATACAATCTCTGACCCAGGGGAAAGTGTGGTGCGGACGGTTGAGGAGAGAATTCAGGCTCACGCTGTGTCCGTTAATTTTTGTCTTTTTCTCACCTCTTCTGTATTTTGGGTTCCCAATCAAGTTTGATAATCGGCCAATGAAAGCTCTGTTTTCCTTTATATGAACGCCTAAAACCCTGACCGAACCCATGATTGTACAGAAGAAATGGTTATGGATCCACAAACAAGCAAATAAGCTAGGAGTTTTTATCTGTATCATTTAATGTTTTTAGATGTGTGATTTATAAGATACTTAATTACTATGAAAAAAAGAATGAAATGTGCTTCGGCAGTTAAAATACATGCCATGACATCAAACCTGCTTAACTGAATCAGCCTATGAAAAATTGAGAACGCACATGTTTTATAAAAACACCTTTTATTTTTTTCCACCACAGGACTCCACAGATGTTTTTGGTCTACATCACAATGCCACCAGTATACCAGGCAGTTCAAAATTAAGCTGACTTGACCAAATCAAAACCACTGAAACTGGCATTTACAGATTTTTAATTTAAAAAGTACCGCAGTTCACGCTCTTCAGTATACAGTACAGTATACAATACAGTAACTGAACTGCAAGGAAATGTCTGAATGGATCAGTGGTATTCTCAGTACACTACAACCACACTTAAAAATAGGCCCCTTGACACTGAAGGCCAAGCTCCATGTAAGTAGACCTAAAAGGTTTAATTATTAAATTATTAGAATCGGCCAATTACATCGAATCAATACGGTATCATATAGTGTACTGACTGAAAGATTGAAAGCTGAACTCTACCCTTATCAATTCAATTAAACACCTCCTAGAGCCAAAAAGATGGAGTTCATTACGGTCCACATTTCAAAGTACATCAAAACATAAACAGCATCGTTTATTACATTAAAAGAGCGTGGAAAAATCTAAACCCAGAAAATTAATTGAAATGATGTTGAAAATCTCTAGTACAGGTATCTGACCTCTCATCCCAAAAGAAATGGGTTCAGTTAAGAGTCTGAAGATACTTGCTTGAACTGGTAGATTAGCTGTAATGTATCAGAGTGTACACACTCTTATACTGTATATTGCAATTCTATCACTATTCTCAGAAAATCACATTTAATGTTCAGGCTTTCAACAGATCAATCAAATAAGTGCAGCTATTGTGTTCTTGCATCCAGACTGAATTAAAAACAATATTCCTCCATAATTGTTCAACCCAAATATAATTTACATTGTACCAGTATTCTACAAATTCAAGCAGTCCTACACTTCATAAAAATGCTTAATGACCCAAGTCTTAAGCTTTCATCTTCACCATGTGAAAGAAGAGAAACCAAACAGCTGTCCT
Organism: Lepisosteus platostomus; assembly: GCF_059453375.1. NCBI lineage: Eukaryota > Metazoa > Chordata > Actinopteri > Semionotiformes > Lepisosteidae > Lepisosteus > Lepisosteus platostomus. Next base: position 6,343,238 of record NC_142628.1, on the reverse strand, counting down.
ATAGTCTATGAATTGGTCAATTTAATTTTGAGCAAGTATACTAGGTAGTATGACTGTAGATCAAGTCACTGACAATGTGCTGTGACAGAAGTTGTCTGTGGTCCAGTTTGTAATCTTACTTTTCTGGAGGCAGGTGGAGCAAGGAGTTTCTGAAATGCCTGCCACTGGGTGCAGGAATTGAACGCACAGTTAGCAGTTGACAGCCCAGCCTACAAACCAGTTGGACCAACACAAGAGGCTTACAGATACAGAGGGCCGATGGGAAAACCATACACTTCCCATAAGCATGGCATTTATTTGTACAGGGATCATTCTTGGCTGTAAGTGGCAAATGTGTCACATTCAGAACTGCACACACACACACTCATAAAAAAGCTCAATGTATGTTACCACAAGGTTTTTTTTTCTTTTACTATGGCTACTCAAGTTATAGTAACTGTGTATATAGTGCTAAAATTTTCAAATCAAAAGTTACTACATGTTCTATTGGAAAAAAAAATCATGTAAATTGTAAGGGTTTTTTTACTAGAATTTACAGGTGGTTTTGTTCTGCATTAGCAGTCCTTTGTGTAAACACTTTGCAATTTCCATGAAGTCACAAGGGGCCCCTATAGCCCAAATGATCCATGACAGGCACATCTTCAAGGCTTTATTTACAGAATGATGTTCACATTTTCTCATGTATTCTGCCATACTACTTACAGGGGTATAGCATAAATATCTAGTGGCAAACAGCATCAGACACTGTGTAGGTTTTTTCAAGAGTTTCTGTCAGCTTTGTTGGGAAAGAAAATATTTCCTTCATAATTCAAGTACCTAGAAACCCTTTCCACTCTCCAAGTGCTGTTCCTACAGGCAAACAGATGCATGTGAGCAACAGAAGCACTCTGTTGGCTACATTTAATTTTGTTCCCTTTTACACTGCAAAACAAATGAGGATCTAAAAGACAGGAGGGTTCTTTCATTGTTAAATACAGTACATAGAAGGAAGACTCATGATAGGTCCTCCTTCCAGCTCATCTCTTATCTAAATAACAGTACTGTAGCAAGGAATTCAGGACCCGACAGTGCATTGACACCTGAGAAAAGCAGAAACAAAGGTTTTAATAAGCTGAAGAAACACTAGCCTGATAAACGGAATAAGACACAAGACTTAAATCAATGAAATGCATTTGTTTATGTGTTATAACAAAAGTGTGCTGTCATGCAATGTGCCCGACTGACTGTCAAGAAGCCACAAAAAAAGCACTAAAGGAGAAAATACTTGGAGTAGTTAAATTATTTGCACTATCCAATATCCAAGAGGGAGCACAAAACTTTGAGAATGTAAAAACTATAATATACAAGGTATGGCAGTGTGCAGTGGAGCCTACAAATACTTTTTCCCACCTGCTTCAAGCTTTTTAACAATTCAACCACATTCACATTTGTCCACAGCCACATTATGCCATCAGTAAAGTGGTGATGTTCAGTGGGCGCTTACTCAATACTGGAGAGTCAGTGTACCCATTAAGCACATCATATGAGTGAGATGTGTCCTCGTCTGATCAACACGAAATGCTACTAGAAAAAAAGGTGGAGAAAGCAACAGTGTTATGTAATTCCAGTGTCAAATGCCCGGCAACTATATGGAAGTCCATTCATCCTAAGATATCTGATCTGACTCTTAATACTAGGCAAGACTTTTGCTTTAACTTTTTAATGACTTGCCTTGAAAAGAAAAGCTTTGCGACAGCAGAACAAGCTCCAGGTTCTATCTGGTCCACTTTACTGCAATTGCATACAAATGGTAAGCTCTTTATAAGGTTAACGATTGCTTCCCACTTTCGCATCTCTCACCAACTTTAACCAGTCTGCCTTGAGACACTGCCATACTGAAGAAGAAAAAACATTGGGATTTAGAACCAGAGAAATGAGGCTGGTTGAGACCACAGATGAAATCAGAATTTGATATCATATTCAGACTACATGGGATTCCTAATTAGCTTGGTACTGTAAATGCTAATTAATTTATATGTTGACACCCCCTATCCTGTTCCAAGATATGCAGCTTTCCATTATATACATAGAATGTGCAGTCTAGCAGCAGCTTGAAGGGAAAAGTTACCATGAAGTTCAGATGTGCTCCTTAGGGTTGTAGTTTGCCATGCGTTTTTCTGAGATCTTCATGGCCCATGCACCTTATTGGTACCATATGAGCTACGTCCATGCTTGGCTGTATGTTTTGCAAATTTGTTGCATACCAATATACAAATTCGTAGTTTCTGTACTGTAAATGAGTTTATCAGCAGTGCCTGCATGACGGGTTGACAGAGCTGTCATGTGAAAACAACTTGACAAGGCTTCCAGGTCTTGGAAGTCTGGGGATTCAAGGGCTTATTTGAATCTATAGTAAAAGAATGTCCTTCTTAACCATTTTCACATTTCTGGACAATCTGCGATCATCTACAAATCATTTTAATGATAAAGGCACAAAATGTTTCCTGTTCATTTTTGTAAAGGTCATAACAGCGAAGGATTGAGGGACAACTTTGGGTTTTACAGAAAGATCCTGTGGGGATGTTGCTCTGCAGACGCCAGTGATCCTTCCTCCCACATAGTGGGCGAATGACTCATAAAAAGCACGGTTAGGTCTGCACCAGTGACCAGATGTTCATGGGATCTGAAGAACCGGGATAGGAAGGGGTGCGTCCTGTGTTGGGAGGAGAGTAGGTGTTACAAGGTTTCAGATACTGACAGCGAAGTCCGTGTTAATTAGCCTGTTGAGCCGTCATGTGGGGAATCCCTCTTCCAGGCCTGTATGGTCCCCCACGACCTGCAAACCACAAAAAACAAAACATTAACCCTGGAGCCCCGCCACACACTTCCTTTCAAAGGTGCTTTGCACAGAATAAATGGACGTCACATGCACATAACCAGACGTGCAGTATTTCGTTCATGTCACAGGAAAGGATTCCTTTCCAGAGCTTCTATTGAGTCTGTTGATCTAGTGAGATCATGAAATACACTGAAGAATAAGTTTAAAACCAAAAAATGTGAAGAAGAGCACGACTAACTCAATAAAGGGAATTCCTCGATTGAATTATACTAAATGAATCACAAAGGACAGTCTTATATAAGAGACCTAACAAAAATTCAGTAGTTCTCTTCCCCAGTGGGGGTTAAACACTACATTTGTATCCCTTCTGTCTGGGCAGTGAAGACCTTCCTGAACGATAAAATGAAGGGTAGAAACTACAGAGGAAAAAAAAAGCTTTAACAAGAGAAATGAAAAACTCGGAGGATGAAAATTGTCTTAGAAGGATGTACAGTCGTACCTACACAGAAGCCTTTGGCAAATAGTCTTCCAGAACAGCAGAGTGCTTCAAAATGTAGGGATTTTATTTTCCACAAAAGACTTTAGCTTTATTTGCATCTTAAAGTGAGGACTCTTAAAAATCCCTCTCTGACCAATGAGGTTAGCAAATTCTCAGACAGGGGTCACAAGGAGTTTTGTACTTCGGTGGCACAAGGTAAAAGGTGGTTGTGGCTTGTCCTGCTGGCTACATACAATTGTCCATTTCTGAAGAAAAAGGGAGTGCTTAAAGCTTATCGATTGCAGTTTGTCAAATAGGACACCGTTTTGTGAAATGATTAAAGAATTAAGACGGGCACATTTCATAGTACATTGGACAAGCATAATCGCGATAATGATCCACATGTGCTGGAGAGACTGAACTGGCGAGTGCAAGGAAACCAGCATGTGGATAACCCAGCAAGGTGCCTTTATCCTTTAAAGAGCAAGAAAAATGTCCAAGACTGTGGTCTAGGAAAAGCCTTCTATGGGGGAAACTGTGAAGAGACTTTTTGAATCTGCTTTTATTTGAGCCAAATTGAACTAAGCTTTCAGTACCAATTCCAATCATCGCACTTCCTGAAGCACTAGTTGTAGATTTTTCCCCAACATGGAAAACTTTTCCAAGTAAACCACTCATGCCTTACAGAATGGGAGATGATCAAGAACCAGTGTCAAGGACACCTTTAAATTAAGATGAACAAAATTACAGGTCATCTACATCTTCAATTCCAATACAGTCTAACATGGCACTACACTTGCAACAATGTTTGCAACAGAAAGCATCTGGAAAATAAGCCAAAGCAGACATGCCAGTGTAAGTTAAAGCTGTAAATATACTTGCTGGTAGCCGATACTTTAATTGCATTTCCCAGACAACGCCCCTGTCCCAGGTTACTGAAATACCCCAAATATAAATCAAGAAAAGGGAGATTAGAATTAAACCACATTATACACAATAGTGAAAAATGAAATGGCAATTGGCCACTAGAATTCCAATTATAAAATTACTTTCAATACTAAAGCACAATGTAAATGTTCCTCAATATAGTCCTTATTTCAGTGTTGCAACCCATCTCTTCCAAAAATGGATAGATCAACTTCTCTAGTGCATATTGCTTTTGAGTTTCAAATAGGAGAAGGTCCAATTACTTGTTCCTCTTAGCACAAAATAAAAAGTTTGTGCCATTTAGTTAAAGTATTATGAAGATGTATTGGATGAGATAGGGAGCTACTTGAGAAAATTGTCAAAGGTAGGAATATGTAACTTGAGTGTTTTATGTGTTAAAAATTCTGTTTTGGACAATCTTGGTATGGAAATATTTTACAATTGGAGATGCAAAAGTTTGAAAAGAAAAGGTAACATTTTCCATTTGGATTTATAATTATTCTTCCCTGCAGGCAAAAGCTATGTGACAATGTGTACTGGCTGGAGAGGGTGTCAAAATCTGTTGCCCAAGGAAAATAATGAGAAATTCTACATAGAGGAAAATATTAGGGCTACGATAAAAGGCTTTGTCCCATCAGAGGTGAGAGTAATCACTAAACAAAAAATAACTAATAACACTGAAAATCCTCAGGCAAAAGATTCAGCTCCTTTCTCACACAGCTTATTGTAAATGCAGCTTGCTGTAATGCAGGCCAGAGCAACTGAACAGAAGAAAAACAGGAAAGCAAAAGACACCTTTAATTCCAGTAAAGTCCTGCACCTCAAAACAATGGTTAGTAGAAAACCTCAGGCATTCCCAGGCTCTGTACTGAGTGAATGGAGTGCCTGAGCAACATAAAATTAGGCGCATGACTTTGCTGCAAATTCCAGCACACACAGAGCCCCAAAAAAGTGAGGAACAGGGACAATGAAAAGAAACTGAGCAGCAGACAGCAGGTAATGCAACACATCTTTATTGAAACTTTCTCTCAAGAAGCAACATCAATTTACAAACTGAGTAACCTGTGGGAGTCTCTTTAAAATGTAATGAAAAAAATAAACGAATTGGCAATAACCAAGAGGAGGTGAAATACTCCCAGGATTTGGACCAGCAGTGGCAGTTTTTTTTGCGATTTACTTTTTTTACAAAAAAATAAATTAATGAAAATCTTTCAAGTGTACAGGAATATCCTTTTTAAAACAGGCTTGCTTAATTTCTTTATGCAAAAGAGATGTTCAGATGCTTGGCGCAAGCTTAACCTCATTAAAACGTTACGATAGTTTTTAAATGTAATCAAAGCAGGCTCAACTCTGATTAAACAGCCAAAAAAAAAAAAAGGTTTATACCACTGATGAGTTTAAAAAAAAAAAAGTGGGCAGGGGAAACCGCATTCTCATCTTAATGTTTAGTGTGGCCTAAGTTTTCCAGTCCGAAAGCCTTTAGGAACGCATCACTTGAGCATTACCTCGAGAGCAACCTCGAGGCCCCGGGCCGGCTCCACGCTTGTAGTTCTGTTGGTACCCATCCTGGGAAGACAAGAGAAAAGCAGTCACACACACTCCTGCATGGGCTGCACATCATCTGAACAAAAGCACTTCGTACGCCGGAACCAATAACGAACTGAAAAGGGCACCTGTTAAAGACCATAACCAGAAACCAAGAACTGGTTTAAAATGCTTTTGAAAATTTAATAAAACCCCGTAAAGCCCCTTCAACCACAATTTCCACAGATATGTAGAATTTCAAAGGTCAAAATGTTTTTTTTTTCTGTAACTCAAAAGTGTATTACTTCAAGACGATAATTACTGCACAGGAATAACGTTTTTACTCTCTAACTAGAGGTGACCGCTGATGCAGAAGACGGAGTCTCTCGTTACCCGCTGATAGCTGCTGTTGGAGTAGTCGCGAGGCGTGCTGAACTGCGACTGTCCGTAGCCACTGTTTGGAGTGTTGGAGAAAGAGGGGCGGTAACCTTCGTAGCCACCTGGATGCAACAAATTGACAGTATCACACGAACCGCTCAACTGTTAATACCTTCCTGGTACAGAGATCTTACAATGCCCATGTCGGATCAAGATGAAAGATTCATGGATCTGGATTCTAGACATTTCAGTTAGGATGAACTCCTTTAAATGGAGAAAGACTGATCAATTATCAAACACAAACAGTACTCTAGTCATTTAAGCCATTCCAACTGGCTAAATCAGCTGCAAAAGATCCAACAACATTCCTTTTACTGGATCACATGTTAAGTTAGGTGGGTATAGAATCAATAGTACCCACATTCAAAAGCATGAAAAGGAAGCCTGTTCTAATCCAGGACTGCACGGCCTATAAAGACGTTTGCTAGGGTTGGTGTTAAGTTTTAATTGCGTAAGTGATAGCCCAAGCACCTCTGAAGCCATTGGAGGGTCCACGGTAGCCATTGATCATGCCACGCGAGTTCCTGGGTCCCCCACGAGACATGGCCCTACTGTTGTAGAAGGACTGGCCGGGTCGGGCGAAGCCACTGCCCTGCTGCGGAGGCTGCTGGGACAGCTGCTGGTGACCTGCTGTGGTCGGGATGGTTTGGTCTTGGGTGTGGAAAGCGCCAACAACTAGACAACAACAGGACATCTAATTAGCACCTTCCCATTCTTCAGTCGGCAAAAAAAAATAAAATGGAACACTACAGCCATTTGTGAGATTTGAGATTAAAAACAGGTCTAGAAAATGGCAATTAGTACAAATATACTACAGACTTAAAGCTCTTTTTAAGAGGGCTTTTACATTTGTTTGTTTCTTTTATTTTCCTTAAAACTAAAAACAAATCTGGATATCTGCTGGACCTTAGAAAAATATTCACCCCAACATGGAAAGATAAATGCGTCAGAGCTCCATTAGTCAAGCTAAAAAAGTTTTCCATGTTTCCAAGAACAGCACACTGGTGTAACAGATTGCAAGCAGTGGAATCCTAGCTAGCAGGTTTCAAAGTTGCTCTTCAGAGGTCCCAAGGGGCTTAGCTGGGCCCTTCCTACTTTTAGCCGTGACGTCACAAGTACAAGACCCTGCCAACAGCCCTCTCCCTGCCCTCACCAGACTGCAGCTGCTCCTGCTGTAGCTCAGGCTGCTCCACCTGGTGCTGCGTCTGGCTGCTGAAGCTCTGGCTGTAGCTTGTCTGGTACTGGCTTGGCTGCTTCAAGGCCTCCGTTTCATTGGCAGGAGGAACGGGGGCATTCAAATTGAAAACCTGGGAAAGCAAAGCACAAGCAACATCACGGTTATTGTTCTTGAAGAATAAACCGTATGGTACTTAATCAGGCCTCTGTTTAAGAATCTATGATCCCAAAAGGGTAAATATCTACAAGCCACAAAGTATACAATGTAAAATTGACTTGCCTCTAGGAGCTGGGAGAATGGGCCAACCAGCAAAAGGCCATTTCTAAGAGTACAGGATGAGCTTATCACCTTACACCTGGGACCACGATTACACAAGAGGCACGGTGTAACTGGCAAAGCACTGCTGGGGTAAGCTGGGTGTAACTACGGCCAGGCCCTCCCAGCTGTCTGTGAAAGTTACTCGTGAAATGTGCCGAGTGCCTTCAGAACGACAGAGCTGGTTCAGGCTTCAGGTTCGCAAATGACTTCCAGGCTGGTGTGGTAGAGAAACATCTACAGGTCCTTATTTCCCTTCATAGTGTCAATCTGCAATTTCATCAGGCCTTTGAGTTTCACTTTTTACTTAATGCATCATTAGGTCTTCCCAGAAGAAAGAGAAATATTCAGTTTTAGTTCTAAATTTCCATCAATAAGAGGATTTTTCGGTTATCCTCCCAGTGTAGTGCCACATTATTAAAGGTGAAGCTGGACCAGCCAAAAAATGATTAACACTGGCCTTTCCAAACTTGGTCCAGTGAGAGACTAGTAAATGTATAAGCAATATTAAACACGATTCTGAAAATAAATGAAAAAAGAGCTTCAAATTTTAAAATCCCAATTAAAGCAAATCAGACCAAAAACAAAGCCCAGTGTTAGCCTGGCAAGCAGTCATGCAGTATTGCACATCAGCAGCTGAAGTCATCCAGGGACATGGCCAGCTTAATCATTTCATACATCCACAGTGAATGATACATTCACCACAGATATAGCTTAAGGCTTAGAACAGATCAACCTTGTGCCAGATTTAGGCATTTATGTGCCATCAGTGGAGGGGGGTAAGAAAACCTAAGTTAGTTATGCTGTGAAGTCAAAACGGTTCAAATCTAAACCCATTCAGTTTGCTTAGGCATCATACCTGAACTATGAGGGTCATGAATTCCTGTGAAAACCTATGGAATCCGAATGCAGGATCTGGAACTAGGACTACTACTGTAGATGAAATCTTACCTTGTCAAAAAGGCCAGGTTATTCTGTCACTATCCTAAAAACAATTTAAAAGTTGTACATAAGGGGTGAAAAAAACCTTGAACCCGTTGACATTAAAACAGACGAAACAAATAACATTTCAAGCTGACCACACAAAGGTCAGTGCATTGCAGCAGAGGGTGGAATGGGATGCCTGCTAAAGCAGAGAGCTTCCTTACCGTCTGCATGGACTGGAATGGGGCAGCGTTGACATTGATGCCGCTGCTGTGGAGTGGCTTGCTGGGCACAGCCTGGAACACCTGGGGCTGGGACACTGCAGGCAAGGCGGAGGAGGCAGGGGGCTGCTCCGACGTCAACGATATAGAGGCCTGGGGAGTCACAGACACAGCTCCAATCAATACAAACATGCCACACAACACCCACAGCTTCACTGGGACGGAGAGGTGGCACTGTGGCCAAGGATCTGCGCCCGTGGGGTTCGTATCCCGCAGCCGGCAGAGGAATCCTACTCCGCTGGGCCCCTGAGCAAGGCCCTTAACCCCAGCTGCTCCAGGAGCGCTGTATAAATGGCCGACCCTGCGCTCTGACCCCAAGCTTCTCTCCCCGTCTGTGTGCCTGAGTGTCTCATGGAGAGCAAGCTGGGGCATGCAAAAAGAAATTCCGAATACAAAAAATTGTATATGGCTAATAAAGTGATCTTATTAAATCCAAATCTTATAATCGCTTCACAAGAATTAATCTCTACAGTACTATATGGCCGTTGAACCTAACATTTCAGTTACTAGGTAAGTTTAAGATATTTAAATTTAAAAACTCTGCAATAACTGAAGGCACAGACATTTTGGCTTGATTGAAAAATACAGAGGGAACATAACCGGTTCCTGCAAGCATGTACACACAAGACTGTCAATTTTTTCTAATTCTACATAACAAAATCATCTAATCCTATACAAACTGCTTTGCAAAAACTAAACTGTCTGATGCAACTAAAACAATCACATAACATACGGTGCCCGGCTGCTGAAGCTCTGGCTGTATTCTAGTGGAAACGTTTTACAGACAACACAACAAAAATTAAATGAGTTATTCAAAATCTGATAAAATGATACATGCTTATTACAAAGAGCACCGTACTATCTTGACAGAGCAATTTGTTTACAGAAGGTACTGTGGTCTGAGTGTAGGTTTTGTGCATGATGACAAAACCCCAACACAGCACCCCCTCGGACCGTGGCAGTGGAAATGCGTGAACAAAGCAGGTGCAGAACATCATATTTTAATGCTTTATGTTTTTCTAATGTCTCATTCATTTGCATATCCAGGTCACATCTGAACAAAAACCTATCAATGCCATGAATCATAAACATCCCTCAAATCTGAAAAATTGTGCCTAATTAAATGCATACTGCAGCTCTGAGCAAAACATTTTCCAGTAATCTATATATAGGATTATTATACAATGCAATTGTTTTCCCACCTCTGACACTTGATTGTGTCAGATCCCCTTTAACTGGGCATGTGACAGTGGAAGATCTATACACATCAGCCACCTGTAGTCAGGTCTGTGCACCCTTTCTGTTCCAAAGCTGAACAGAACTACAGGGGGAACGTGATGCAGGACCATTCCTGGTATAACAAAACCACCTTTCCTCACCCTCACAGGTCCATAACCCACTTTACCTGCAGTCCAGCCTCTTGTTAGAACTACAACAGGGTTTACTTTCTCCATTCGCCCAAGAGCTGAACATATCTGTTGGAAGAGCAAACTGTGCATCTCCCTTCACACATCAAGAAGTGAACCGCTCCCTCACCGATGGGAACGGTTTTCTCAATATAACGTGTTTAGTTTAAGTCAACAGACGTGCACTGAAACTTTAGTACTCACCTTGGTACCAACTAAAGAACCTATTCCTTAACCAAAACTTGTTCTCCTGTACTTCCCGTGTTCGTTTATCCACTTACATAGTAAAACTTATTCAGGACCAGATGCATGATATCCCTCTGAAGGTTTAAATTCAGCCCATACCCTTTATCTTTCACAAATTTAGAATAGCAGATGGTTTCTCTAGGTCTCAGCTAACAGCAACAGCTCCTGTACTGCATGGGGAGAATGTGGAAAAGCCCCCTCTCCAGATCTGACCACTCATCAAGCGATCCATCTATTGACTTACTGTAAACTCCCAAGTGTTCGGCAGGACAGCTGGTGATGAGTGAAGAAGTGGTATCCTGCCAACACAACTGCAAGCACCTCGGAGGTCACAGGAGATGCCATTTCTCCCCACTCCAAAAGCAAAGAAAGCCCTAGACGACCAAGCCCGCCTCCACCACCGGGGGCGCACTGGCAACAATGCACCAGTCGAGGAAATCCTGGTCACTGTCCCCCAGTGATATGACCCAGGCTAAGGCTTGCAATATCTGGGTCACATAGGTCAATAATAACCTTTGCCAGCTGAGCCACTCCAGCTTAGAACCTTACCACCTAAGAACTCCACTTACTAGTTAATGGTGCTAAAATTGTTAATTCAAGTGATCAATTTTAACAGACACAGGCTGCAAAGCACGATAAGATGTTCTCACCTGGATCGGGTCAATGTTTTCCGTCTGCGGTCGGGGATCTGTTGTGTGTGATGGCTGATACAGAGGTGGCGTTGCAGAGAAAGCTTCAGGCGTGGGGGAGACCAGGGGGACCTGAGTAAGGGGTCAAAATAAGTGTTTTGATGCAAACTCTCCAAACAATGTGGCAGTGCAGCACCTACTTCTACTTTACAAAACGTACAATTCTTCAGTGATGGATAAAACCCAAAGAAATCTGCAATGCTGAGCTGGAAACAAAGGTCTAGGCTATAATGGAAGCTCTGCCACTTCATAAACTTGCCAATGTCACAAAAAGATTCAAAGGATTTTTAAAAACATTTGAGATGCACATTAAACCTAGAAAGTAAAAAGATTAAACTTACTTGTGTGGCTTCTGGCTGTACAGGTACCGTGTTAGGTTGTGTCAATCTGGATTCAGCATGAACTGTACAAAAAAAATAATCCAGAAGGAATCCTACATTTAGATTTGAACCCTTAATATTACAAGAAGAAATTGATAATGTAAGTGAATTGAAATATTCTCCCAAAAGATTCCCGCATACAAAGCTACTACTTTCTCGTGTTCTTCAAAGCTAGAAGACCATACTTAACAGATTTCTAAACTAGAGCTACGACTACATGTGGAACCACAGAAAATTTCTACCCATGTAATTTTGTAATTTCATAGAATACTGTAAACTATTTCAATAGTACTATTACACCATTAAGGATTTATCATATACAATTCACACACCTGAACTGCAATTATAACTCGAAGGCCCTTTCCTTACCAAAACACCTTCAGCC